>NW_004797304.1:1115936-1118308 GCF_000002075.1 Aplysia californica
ACGAAGAAGAAGAAGAAGAAGAAGAAGAAGAAGAAGAAGAAGAAGAAGAAGAAGAAGAAGAAGAAGAAGAAGAAGAAGAAGAAGAAGAAGAAGAAGAAGAGCAACAACAACAACAACAACAACAACAGCAACAACAACATCACCCCCTCCCCTCTTTTTGTTATAGAAAACAACAGAATAATAAACAATACAATATAAGTTATGATTTTACACGGGCAACATCATACCAAAGAAGAGACGCCATGCTTCTTCCCATGTCTTGGTGACCTTGACTTTGGCCTTCCGTTGTTTTCTCCCGCCGGTTTGGGGGGCGCCACTGTGGACTTGGGTAGCTCAAAGCTCTGCATAGTCACGTGCTCCTTCAGGGGGTACCAATGAGGTTTGTTGTCCAAGAAAGCGAATTCTGAGGAGAGTTTCAAGTTTCCTTGTCTAGTCTATTCAGTAAGTTATTTATTCCGAGTGCTGCCGTTGTCCGTTACAGAAGAATGTCGGGGTACAAGGCAACTGGAAGATCAAGGAAGACCTAGATCGAGGGTGTGAAGGATACCCTGAAGACCCACAACTTCCCGCCCAGCCAAACCATATATCTAGCTTGCCAGAGACCGAACGCTCTTTCTCCCCTCGACACCCTTGATGGTAGGCCTACAAGAGGAAGGATTAAGTAAGCAAAGTAAGTCAGCTGTCTTTGTCTACAAATGAAATTTATTCTGAGTGCTGTCTTTCTCTATTTATTCAACAAGAGATTTTTTATTCAAAGTGCTGTCTTTGTGTAGTCTATTCAGTAAGAGATTTATTCCAAGCGTTGTATTTGTCTAGTCTATTAAATAACACATATTTATTCCTAGTTTTATCTCTGCCTAGTCTGTGAAGCATGACATTTGATATTACGTGATTTAGAAGCCTGCAGGTGGAAAACAAGAATGTCCATTGCTGAAGCTATAGGAAAATATAGCCCAGCCAAACAACAACAACAACAACAACAACAACAACAACAACAACAAACAAACAAACAAACAAACAAACAAACAAAACCCCCACAAAAAACAAAAACCAACCAAAAAAAGCAACAAATAAACAAACCCCAGACAAACATAAAAACAGCAAAAAAAAAACCCAACCCCAACAACAAACAACTCCCCCTAACAAACAAATACCCACCCCCAAAAAAACCCAACAATGCAAAACAATCCCCCCTCACAAAGAAACAACAACAAAATCGTCATCAGCAAGACTCTCTCCCATCCCCGCTCTGTCTCCCCTCTCTCTTCATATCCTCACAACCACACACCTATTCGCTTATAAGTGTTGCTAACCCATTGTTAGACAGCTTTATAAGTTACAAAGTGGTTAAGACAATAGCATGACTTGTTGGTTGGTACCTGTTCCCATGTGTGTAATACAACCAGTCACCCTAATTGTAAATATTTGGGATGAGGTGCCATCCACTAAGCCGCGAGTTCCTTTCCCAAGTAGGAGAGGTTATGATACGCCTATATATTGTTATGACAAGTTGGAATCAGGCGCTGTTTAATTTTTTTGGGGGGGCATATGGAGTTGTTGGTATTATCTTAAAGCCTGTTGGTTTGTCTAGCTTTTGATGATAAAATTACCATGTATCTTGAATAGAAATAGAGATATTTGCGACTGAAGGAGGTGGAGGTCGTCTGGTGTCAATTAGCAAGAAATTGCCGCCAATGTTGGTGATTTCCAAAGCTTGAGTGCCCTTGAAAACTGAAAACTCATATTTTTTGTGCCTTTGATCAATGCTTTTCAATACAATCCACACAGAGCTAAAATATGTTTTTAAAAAGATATAAAAGGTGTTGGATTCCCCCCCCCCCCAAAAAAAGAGACTTAAAATTGCCCTATGAGTGAACAAATATCAATTATCATCTCGAGCGCCTGATTCCTCCACGTCACGACACGAACATGTCTATCGAGTACTTCCGCCTTTCAGCTAAGGTACATAATCCTACTCAGCCTGGATTGGCCCTGGCTGGCAGCGACAAAGCACCTTGCTTCCTATAATATCATTATGATCTAAATAGTTTCTACGGTCGCATGGAAACGGTTACTACCAATCTATACTTTTGGTCTTAGTGGCTGTATTCTACTGAGAATACTGCCCAAGGCAGGGTTAGGGATAATGCTGCTGGATAGTGTATAAGAAGTTGCAGTTTGTTTAGTCATAAAAATAGTGAAGGGCAATACAGGAGTATGGACAGCGTACTATGTTTATAGATGAATAGAAAAAGGAACGGACGACTGGTCAGTACACCATCATCATCATCATCATCATCATCATCATCATCATCATCATCATCATCATCATCATCATCATCATCATCATCATCATCATCATCATCATCATC
>NW_004797304.1:1118408-1122167 GCF_000002075.1 Aplysia californica
CAGAAGAAGAAGAAGAAGAAGAAGAAGAAGAAGAAGAAGAAGAAGAAGAAGAAGAAGAAGAAGAAGAAGAAGAAGAAGAAGAAGAAGAAGAACAACAACAACAACAACAACAACAACAACAACAACAACAACAACAATAACAAACTATTGAATTTCAAGACGTCTGGCAGTGCGCTGAATTAGATGGACTGAACTTTATCGAAACTATTATAATGGTTACAGACTGTTTCCTTTGGGTGGCTTATTTTTCAGCACTCACAATGGAATTCGACCTGATTTTCTCGAGTGTCGTTTGCTCTGTCGACCAGGACCGATAACTTAAAAACACTTTTACAAACAAAAGTTCCCTGTTTTTTCCCTTATGGGAATTACTTGTAAATTCGTTTGATAGGGATCATATCAATTTCCAAAAACAACATCACAATTGTTGTTGGACCTGAAGCCTAAAAGAAAAAAAAAAGAAAGAAAAAAGCTCCAACAAAACGATGCCTGAAATATATACTCTGCATAACATTTTTTTAAAAACATATAATCTTAATGTCCAAAACACAGTGCGAATACATGTATTTATTTCTTGTATCGTTTATTAAGGCTTCAGACACGTCTAATTCATGATTTCTCAAGTTACCCAGCCTCTTACATCTTCACTAATCTTTTGTTTAAACGATTTTCTTTTCTTTCTTTTCGGCGTCCTTCCTTTTCATTGACAATTATGGACGTCGGTTAACAGAGACTATCTTTTGAGTGTCTTAATGATGTCAGCCAACCCTACCCTGTAACCTCCACTCACAACAGCCGGATGCGCTGTTAGCTCATTCGTTATTATGCTGAATTACGATGCGGATGACTAAGGTTTGAATCCCATAGAGGTGAACTTGAACGAAGTTGTTCTGCGGATTGTTCTGTGCTTTTCAGTCACTTGGGTCAGTTTTATCCCGGGTAGATCATAAACTGGGGATCTGTCCTGCCCCGTAGAGTACAAAGGAATGTCAAAAGGAGCATTGAAACCATACCACGCGGAGTATAAATAAAGATTTATTTAAATCATTTGTTCTTAAAATAAACTAAAAGCGTCTTTCGCATATCGTCGCCTTCGAGATAGAAAAAGTGACATCGTGTACATTTTTTTGGAGAAAGAAAACAACTGATTTATATAAAGGACGATTTACAATTATCTGATTTTCATAGGCTATTGTTCATAGGTCCAGTTTTGGTTGTTTAATTAAAATAATTTTTTACCAGCATAGACACACGTTTTTTAGAATACGTTTCGCGTAAATAAATTGTCAAAATCGAAAATTTTGTAGTTATCCGATCTTATCAGGATGGCAACGACATCATAGCACCAGGATGATCTAAAGTGTGGACTCACAAAGAGCGGAGTCCCCGTATGTGCTAGGAGGTCAAGTAAATTCCGAATGAAGGACTCAAATTTTCTTTACCAAAATGATCTCTCAAGGTGAACATAGATACGCGTACTGAAAGCACCAATGCAAAAGCTTAATCGGTGGTTGGTTGAAAGAAAGAACCCAATAATAAAAAAGCAGAAACAAATCTTACCCTATGTCTGATTTAAGATAAAAAAAAAATTAAACCCACTCACCCCTGAGCTCGATAATGAGCTCTCCCAGAAAGTCGTTGGCTTTGAAACGGTCGTAGTCCCAGACGGTTATCTCGAGTACTTTGTTCTGTAACTCCAGGCGAGCTACGTCTTGGAACATGACCGTCTGGTGCCACTCAGGGTTCAAGGTCCGGGCGATGTGCTTTGTGCGACGCTTGTTCTCGGGCCTGGAAAAAAGATGATTGATGGTAATGATTGATGGTAATGATTGCCTGTAAATGATTGATTGTACATAATTTATGCCCCCATCAATATAAACAGATCAATAAGGAGGCCGGTGGGCTTCAACACTCTCCATAAGGGACAATCAAGGCTGGGTGGATCGCAGAATTGTCACAGACAGACGGAGACACTCGCATGCGCGCACACGCATAAACTATGCAAAAGCACTGATGCATGCGTTCACTCCACAGTCACATGAAAATGATAACTTCGAAGTGGAAGATCAGAGTCATGGATACACAAACACAGACAAATGAACTGAGACATGGACACACAAACACAAACACACGAACACAAACATGGACACACAGACACAAACACAAACAAATGAACACAGATACACGCATGCAATCAATATGGGCCCCGGAATCAGCTCTGTGTGTGGTTTTCTCCTTCTTGCCTATCAAACAACTGTCAGCTGTATTGTTCCTCCTTCATTTCTTTTGTAAGTAACTCTCCTATAACACCTCTAATCTTTGGTTTTATATGACCCATTTGTGGTGCACGTGCTGTATAACTCTTTCTAAAACTAAACTGAACTGAAGTGAGAGTTAACACTCATAGTTTCAGTGTGGCTCGCGAACCTACCAATGATTGATAATGAAAGTGGCCCATGATGATTTGATGATAATCAATAAACCCCCCCCCCCCCACACACACACCAAAAAAAAATGTTTGTCTTGAAAGTAAAAACCAGCTTCTTCGGCGCCTGGATCTAATATTGTATTCAATGAAATGATACAAGACTATGCTCTAGTGTCAGTTTATTAGTCTCACTTTTGAGAGATTGTGTATTTCTACTAATTTCATCCAATTTTCTCCTGCTTGGGCTCGCTACATATTCAGAAATACTTAATCCGGATATATTCCGGCCCGTGTCTTAGACAACTTTTATTGCCCATGGCTGTTGTTCGGGCTGGCTTTGACAAGCAGTGACAGAGCGCCTAAATTGTGTTGGACTTAGTCTGACTTAGCCCATTATCAATGCATATTCGCTGCCTCACAATTACAAAGTTC
Organism: Aplysia californica; assembly: GCF_000002075.1. Taxonomy (NCBI): domain Eukaryota; kingdom Metazoa; phylum Mollusca; class Gastropoda; order Aplysiida; family Aplysiidae; genus Aplysia; species Aplysia californica. The sequence continues at coordinate 1,121,269 of NW_004797304.1, forward strand.
TATCTGCTCAGTACCTAGTTTTGAGAAATTTGACTTAAGCAATTTTGAGTTTCACAATTTGTTAAGATTTTTCGAATGCAATTCTTTGAATATATTGATATCGACTTCGAATAACCTTACAGTTTAAATAGAGCAGATGCAACATTTGGTTTCTGATCTCATGGTCTTAGTAACTCACAATAGCCAACAATGTCAGAGAGAACTTTGTAATTCTGAGGTAGCGTATTGTCGAAACTCGAGCCTGAACTGACCCTCTTCCAGGTAGGAGATACAGCTTGACGAAAGGATCCGATAGGCCGTTCAGATCACGTGGTCTCAGGTTCCTGGCTTGAATGACGTGGACATTGAGAGTGTTGTCGAAATCGTCATGGCTTATCTGAAGCTGGGGAAAAGGAAATATTGATTTGTTACCGTAATCATCATCATCATCATCATCATCATCATCATCATCATCATCATCATCATCATCACCATCATCATTGTTTCAACCTGTTCATGCCAGCCTTTGTGTCTACAGTTTCTTTTAAAAGTTATTACGCCCTTGAAGAAGCAAACAACGAAAAGTGCAAGAAAAAGTGGAAAATATCTCTAAGGTTATCTCACCAGTCTCCATTGTCCATTGTGTCTTTTAACAGCACACTGGTAATGAATACGTCATAAAATCTACCCCAGGCAAGCTTTCGTGTTGAATTCGTTATCAGAAAACTTCTACAAGACCGTGCGTATGGCAGGGACGTTTGACAAATGTGCTCGTCGCGTGGTACTGTGGTCCCATGTCAGTGGCAGCGTAAAATAATATGTGTCACGACGCGGTGGAATCAGACGCTCGTCAATTTTTGGGCATTTGGAATTTTTGGTATCATGATAAAGCTTGTTCACTTGTCTTGCTTTTGATGACC
>NW_004797304.1:1123352-1124560 GCF_000002075.1 Aplysia californica
ACACACACACACACACATACACACACACACTCTCTCTCTCTCTTTCTCTCTCTAACACACAAACACACTCACAAACACTCACAGGCACACACACATACACACACACATACACACACACGTACACACACACACCCAAGTATCATGCACATAAAAATAACCCTCCAAAAAGGCACGCCTTCACTCTTGGGTGGTTGGGGTCATTATTTGAACAACAAACACACTCACACTCACACACACACACACGCACACACACACACACACACCTCTGGTTGAGACTTAACCGGGAAGAGAAAATTGTCTTTCCCTTTCTTGGAAGGCCGCGTTTTCATTGAACGCCTCGTATCCAAGGGAGGCGACGCTCTCAGCCGGTCGTTAAGGGCGGGGCTTGAGCATATGCCGTCATCTGGGTGGTCGTAGAGCGGCGAGGGGCGTGGCTTCTCCGGGGGCGCCATCACAGCAGATTGAGGAGGAAATTCCAGCTCCTGTTGCTGTGGTTGTTGTTGTTGTTGTTGTTGTTGTTGTTGTAGTTGTTGTTGCGGTTGATGTTGTTGCTGCTGTTGTTGCTGTTGCTGTTGTGGTGGCTGCTGCGGCTGTTGCTGTTTTCTTCTGTCTGTTCTTCGTCTTGGAGGGGGTGCTCTATCCGGGGGTAGACAGTCTAAATCAGACTGGTGGTTCTGCTGCGAGTGCGGCTGATGTTGTTGTTGTTGTTGCTGCTGATGCTGTTGTTGCTGTTGTTGTTGCTGCAGCTGTTGGTGTTGTTGACGATGCTGCTGCTGCTGCTGCTGATGTGACGATGATGGTGGTGGTGGGTCCAGTGGTGGGGGTGGAGACGATGGTTCCTGCTGCTTGTGGTGAGGGGAAGAATGGTGATGGTGGTGGTGGGGCGAGTGGTGATGATGTTGTTGGTGCTGCTGTCGATGGGGGTGGTGGGATTGCTGATGCTGTGGCGGTGGTTTCTCTGGGTTGGGCGAGTGTCTACGGCGCCGTCTACCGGAGTGGCGGTCTGGGGCGTGGTGATCTACGTTCTGTAACGTGCGTGACACAAACAAGGAAGAAGTTTATAATAATATCGAAAACAACTAAAACATCATCATCATCATCATCATCACCATCATCATCATCATGATGATGATCATCATCATCATCATCATCATCATCCTCATCATCATCCTCATCATCATCATCATCATCATCATCATCATCATCAG
>NW_004797304.1:1125834-1127521 GCF_000002075.1 Aplysia californica
ATCGTCATCATCATCATCATCATCATCATCATCATCATCATCATCATCATCATCATCATCATCATCATCATCATCATCATCATCATCATCAAAAACACCACACAATAATCTCACCCTATCTCCTCTGTCCGCACCTCCGGGGGCGTGGGAGGAGGCAGAAGGCGGCCTCTGCTGTCTATCAGAGGAGGTGCTAGTCGGGTCCGACCTAGGCGTACTACAGGGCGAGGACACAGAGGGCGTGGCTACATCGGGGTGGGAGGAGCTAGGCGAGTTCTCAGCAGGCGAGCCAGCCTCGCGAATCCCCTCCAGCTGTGCAGCAAGTTGACGGGGGTCCACACCCTGTCTCGCCGACCCGCTCGGAGGTCCCGCTTGGGGTCTGTGTCTCGTGCTCAGGTGGGGAGGCTCCTTCACTGAAGCAGACCAATGCGACATTAGCCTTCGGGTGTGGGGGTGTTGGTAGTATTACGGTATAAAGTTTGTCAGCGTACAGACTAAATGCACACACACACTCACACTCACTCACACACTCACATACACACACGCACACACATACAAACACACACACAAATACACTTGTTTACACACACATATACACATACACATATACACATACACATTTAATAAACCCACGCCTACACATATGTGTATATATATAATATATATATGTTTATACACCTGTAGACATACGCTCGCACTACTACACATACACACTGTCAATATTGCCCTGAAGTAAAAAAAAACAACACACTATCTTTAGCCCGAGGTTGCCACATAAAATGCTTTTACTACAAAATACATTGTTGAAAAGTAAACCAAAATTTAGAAAAATCAGTCCCCCCCCTCGCTCTCTCTTTGTTTCTCATGCACATACACACACACACACACATTCACACACACTTACACACACACTTACACACACACACACCCACACATACAAACACACACACACACACACACACACACACACACACACACTCTATCACCACCACCACCACCACCACCAACAACAACAACAATAATAAAATGGCAAGTAAGATTATCCACCTGTGGCCGGAAGTTCAAGACTCACCTGCATCCTCGTACGACGGAAGTACCAGGTTGTCATAAGACGAACGACAACTGTCCGGCTGTCCAGCCAGATCCGCCAAAGACACGGGCACAGTTTGCCTGTCCACACAAGAAATGTCACGGTTAACATTGTGTAGGTACAAACAAAAACACAACGAGACGAGAGAAACACAGGGACAAAAGATGCTAAAAGGGAAGAGAAAAAGAGAGACGAGAGAACATTTAAAGAACACAGAGATCAGAAAAACGCGTATGAGAGACACTGAGAGACGGAGGAACAAAAGGACGAGAGAAACAAAGAGATGAGAAAAACATAGAGACGAGAGAAACACAGGGACGAGAGAAACATAAAAGAGAAACACAAGAGCGAAAAACAAGAGACTAGAGAAACACAAGAGAGAAACACAGGGACGAGAGAAACACAGGGATGAGAGATACACAGGGACGAGAGAAACACAGGGACGAGAGAAACATAAAAGAGAAACACAAGAGCGAAAAACAAGAGACTAGAGAAACACAGGGACGAGAGAAACACAGGGACGAGAGAAACACAGGGATGAGAGATACACAGGGACGAGAGAAACACAGGGACGAGAGAAACATAAAAGAGAAACACAAG
>NW_004797304.1:1129461-1130614 GCF_000002075.1 Aplysia californica
GGGGGAGGGAGAGCAAATAGCTCGTATATATAGACAACAATAACAGCATGAAAATCGTGACAGTTTAAGTTGGAAAAAGGATCGTGGTATTAAAAAAAAATTAATTCAAGACCACAGACATATCATATCTGGTGACTGTCTGGATTGTTATATAACTGTAGATCAAGTTGCACTGAAAAATTATTGCATGCACGTTTTTATCTATTAATTTATGTGTGTGTAAGCTTTTGTAAACACATTTCCCAAAGGGGATCAATGAAAGTATTTTTTTTCCTTCTTTCTTGGTTTCCTGTCTGTCTGTCTGTCTGTCTGTCTGTCTGTCTGTCTGTCTGTCTGTCTGTCTGTCTGTCTGTCAGTCTGTCTGTCTTTCTGCCTGCCTGTCTTTCTTTCTTTCTTTTTATTTTTTAAAATTCCTTTATCTATTTCTTCATTTCTTCATTTCTTTCTGTCTTCATCTCTATCTTTGTTTATTTGTTTGTTTCGTGTTTTTTTTTGCTATTCATTTATCCATATAAATATATGTTTCTTTTTTCTATTTATCTATTCCTTAATTTTATTTCCCTATTTCAGGGACAGAACGTACCAACATCCAACTCTCCATGCAGCTGGTCAGCAATGATGGGGTAGATGGCTGTAACGTAGGCTCCGATCTGACCGGAACCTGGGATCTCCTTACCGCCAACAATCTTCATTCCGAGACCGCTCCCTGCGGAAACAGCAAGGCATTCTGGGTCAGAACAATCATTAAAAGTACATGATTTGACCTATGTCTGGGGGTCACGTGGGAATACAGGGTTGATTAAAAGTCCACGCTTTACGGCGAGACGAATTGAATTAATTTGGCAACGTTAGAGCGGTCTGAATTACTGGTCCAATTACGAGGCTTGAAATAGTGCCCGTGGACAGTTTTCTAGGTTGATATAAATCTATTGCTGGTGAGAACACCCACGCATAGATGGCTTGATAATAAATGATTCTATTAGATGTAATTTACCCAGTTTTGGGTAACATTAGTATACTTGAAAGGAATAATGTATTTTTTCCTTTTCAACGTCACGGTGATCATGATTTTTTTCACCCACCCCCCACCCCCCAGTCTTTGTCATTTCCTCCCACATCATCTTCTACTTTTCCTCCTCCTCCTCCTCCTCCT
>NW_004797304.1:1132199-1134555 GCF_000002075.1 Aplysia californica
AAAAAAAAAAAAAAAAAAAAAAAAAGAAACAAACAAAACCAAATCAACTTTTCAACAAAAGTAAAGGACAATAACGTACCCTTCTCTTCCTGTCAATCTGCTTGAGAATTGTCACGCCCCCTTCTGTCATGTGCTTCATGATTGGTTCATCGGCGTCCACGCTGTTGTCACTCTCAACTCGGTACATGGCGTTCAGCAAATCTGTGAACGAGAATGGTGACAGTTCAAATACTGGTGAACATACAGTGCGCTCTTAAGCATACGATCAAAGGAACATCTTAGTACAATTATTGCTCGTCTTTTGTTTTTCGATTTTAGTAAGTATTTTACGGCGCTCTCAACTGCATAGGTTCATATGAGCGGGTAGGACACATTGAACATTTTCAGTTGGTTGGAAATTTTGAATTTTTGCCCATGTGGCGTCTAAAGCTTACTCTTATCGATTTTTGGACCACCAAGGAATCTTTAATGTGCGCAACTTGCACTCGGGACCTCCGAGATTTTTCGAGTTGTCCGAGAATGCTAGGTGTAGATCTTTCCTACCAGAAGATCTGGGGTTTGGCTGAAAGACAGCAGAAAGAAGGAGCCAAGGAGTAGCAGTAGAAAGGCTGCAGAAAGAGTCAGGAGCTCAGAAGAGGGGGGCAAAGGAGGTGAAGGGGTAGGGGCAGAAAGCGGAGACGAAAGCAGGTGACAGAACATTGTTAGAGAGCAGGAAAGGAGGTGAAAGGAGAAAACTTTAGAGAAGAAAAATTTCCGTCGCCATCCGGATTGGAACCCTGGACCTATTGAATGAAACGTGAACACCTTAATCACTAAGCCGCTAGAGCCCCTCGCTCGTCTTTAAGCACATTCAGTTGTGGACTGTGACAACAATATACAGCCGTACCTCTTCTAACGGCCATCTGTCCAAAAACCTATACTACAAACGGCGACTTGTCACTCTCCACTTGCGTTCTTTTTTCCTTTATTATAATGGCACTGTCAAAGACGCCCACCTGTCTAAGATAATCACTTTTCCATCGACAATGGGTGGTCGGTCGTATTTGACGACTTTGACTGAATCTATAACGAATGAGGTAACACACTCGTTCACATAATTAGATTGTGAGGCAGCGTGGTGAAATCGGGTGCTCGTCAAAATAATGAAAGTGAAGAAACTGGCATTTTCCCGCAGGTTTGGGAATTTTTATTGAATTTTTCTTTTTTGGCTCAACACCTTTCATGCACATTAAAGAACATTTCTGTATTGATTTTTACTGGAAAAACATTGATTAAAAGCATAAAATATGTAAATTTTCTCAGCTAAGGAAATAACGTAACTTTAGCGGCAATTTCCCCGCTACTTTTTCCTTTGAATCCATTTTTCCCCCAAAAGAAAAGCAAATGAACAGGCTTTAAAATGGTACCAATAATTACATATGCTCCAAAACGGACGAGCGCCTGATTCCACAGCGTCGTAAGTAGACTTCAGAGAACAGACGTACATGGAGAAAAGTCAGAAATTTGCTAATAGCGGCCTACGGACCCAGTTTATGTTTTATGCTTCATTGTGACACCTTCAGTCGTTTATTCAAGGTGAGCGCCACGCTCTGGTCTGGTCTTGAACTGTACCTTTTCTGTCCTGAGTTTTTTGTTTATGGAGAGAGATGCAATAATGTACTGCCAGAATGTTTGGTAAATTTTTTTCAAAGACTTGTCAGAATCAAACGGATCACATACTGATCGATAGAGTATACAATGGGACACTCTTTGTCAGCACTGGTCAAACTAGGTGAATCTTTCTCTTATTTGACCTTTGACTTCGATAATGGAGGTCAGCGTTCGAATCTAACTGAAGGCGCTCCTGAACTCAGATGAATTGGTGAGTCTTTCCAACAGTAAACGCGATTTTGTCACACAATGTCCTTAGGTCAAGGCACGAACCGATTTTGTCGGACATTGTCTGTCAGTCAAGACAGCAATACTAACAGATTTTTTGTTTCTTTACGTGACATTGAGCCAAAGAATTAAACTGTGGGATTTGATACATACTTATCATAATCAAGAGCCAAAGAAGCAGCAGCAGCAACAGCAGCGCTACAACTTCGAAAACGATCCATACTGTATTGCTGTATTGTGTGTAATCTTAGAGTATGTGCTATCATTACGATATATAAAGTTACCCCCCCCCCACCCCCATGCCCACTGTCGGCCATTTCAAGTATGAAAAAATACAAGTTCACCCTATTTTTTTCAAATTCCCAACACACCGTGTGCCCTAGTAACATATATTATGTAATTACTTCAGTCGTCCCTTGTCACCCTTTAGCAAGACAAAACATTTTCAAGCAAAAACATAACAAAACAAAAGGAAAAA
>NW_004797304.1:1134655-1139135 GCF_000002075.1 Aplysia californica
CCCACAAAAAAACAACAACCCAAACCAACAACAACAAACAAAACAATACAAAGCAAAATAACATCACGCAATAACCTCCCCCCTTTCTAAAAAAATAATAAAATCCAAGGCTTGTTGATTTGCTGTCAATGCTGGGAGAGGTGGAAGATACAAGTGATAATGGAGTATTCAGTTACGTTTAAAGTGGTCAAGGTTACGAAATATCAGAAAGTATCATTTCATAGAAGTTTTTGCTCGTCTCCCACCACGCTTGTAGGGATCATGGAATTACATTTTGTAATTCTGACTTCAACAAAATCCGGGTATATAATTTATGGTCACAGAACTGTGCCCCCCCCCTTCCACACACACACACACACACACAAGGGGGACCTCTTTGCTTGAACCACAGGCTATTGGCCCCCCTTTTTTGGTGTATCTATCCATTTTAGGGTGTACTGGTAATTATTTCTAAGTCTTGCAACACAAAAGTGCTTTCAAATGCCGTAATTATGCCTAGATTGTATACCATGGGGATGTTTACATTTCATACTAATGTGTCCTCTATGATGCCCTGGGTATCAATAACTATATTATTTTATTGTATACTGTATTATACTCCACTGAAAAGACAGAGGCTCTTTCAAAAGCCATGAAAATATTTTGTTAAGTTACTGACCGTGACATTGGCAAATATAGGCGTATTCATATAAAACATATTAATGAGAATGATAAGTTCTAGGTTACCTATACGAATGATGAGCTATCCAGCAGCATACTATTTTTAAAACTGGAACGATTCGTACTTGTCATTGTTAGCATTTGTGCACAGTCTTTTGTGAGGTAATGGATAGGCTCGTGGCAGTTTCAAGCAAAAACTCAAGCTCGATTCCTATGTAGAGAGGTTAATCCACCAAGTATTTATGTCTTTCGACTGGAACTCAGCCCTGGTTGGCACAGGCAGGCACTAATACAGACAAAAGTGAAATTTTCAAAAGGTCAAAGAGAAAGAAACACATGAGATGAAATAACCCACACACTTAAAAGAACATTGAATGAAGGCTGACTGGCCTGATTAATTAGTAAAACACACTAGGACATCATAAGAATCCATCCGACAGATCTTTGGAAGGGATCTATAAGATAGAAAAATCTGATGATATATCTGAAATATCAGTAAAACAAGTCTCACAAATTCGAGAATAAATTGAAAAATCGTTCAAAAAGACCTAACAGATCTGAAAATAGATTTGGAAGAGAGATAAAATATTTTAAGTGGATCCGAGAGAGGTGGTATTGGTTCAAAGGCTTGTTGCAACAGAGCCAACAAATCATTAGAATAGATTCAAGAGGGAATATGAATAGATGCAATAGACAAATAGAATAAATTCAAAAGACATCATGAATATGTGCTATAGAATTTAGAACAGATTTAGACAACAATGGGAATAAATATTATAGACAGCATAGTTTAAAAAGATGTAGTAAGAATAGAAGCAATAAACATTTAGAATAGATCCCAATGATACCATGAATAGATGCAATAGACAGTTAGAAGAGATTCAAAGTTAGCAAAAGGTAATATGAATAAATGCAATAGACAGTTGGCAAAAGGCAATATGAATGGATACCATAGCCAGGAACAGATTCCAAAGATCAATAGTTATATCCAAACAGACTGATAGCACAAGTCCTACAAATCGGTAGGTCGTTAGATCAGGAAAAAAGGTCAATAGGCATCCGAGAGCCTGGTTCGCAAAGGTATTGATTATCTCCCCTTGCAGCTCCGTACAGGGAAGCCGGTCAAAGACCTCTGTGATCCCAGCTGGGGAAGCCGTACACCTTATGAGCCCACCACCAGCGAACCTGAAGTACCACGGCCATCTTCCGGGCGTCTGCAGCGTTACGTGACAACTTATGTCGCTTTCACTTTGTCAGATGGGCGTTACTTTTCACTCAGGCATTTATTATACACAAATGCACGGACAGATAAACAGAGAGTTACTCACCCCTACATACTCACCCCCAGACATATCTATCTATCTATCTATCTATCTATCTATCTATCTATCTATCTATCTATCTATGTCTGTCTCTCCAAGCCGTGTGGGCGGAGAGCCTTGAAAACTCTCCCAAACAACCAAAGTTCATTGGGGATTTAAACTAAGGTCCTTCGAACCATAGTGCAACAAGGTACCCTAGTTGTGATGGGATAAGAGGTATTAGAAATAATAACGCAAGATTATTCTTTCGCTTTCAGCTGCAGGCACTGACAGTCGCTTCCAAACTTTTACTCAAATATTGCGTAACAAAATTTGCTTCCAAAAAGTCTTTTTTTATTCTTTGCCGTGGAGGTATAATAAAATACAGAACTGGCGTTTGTGTCCCCATAGCGTCATGGCGAAAACTACGGTTGGTCTTTTGGAGGAACCAGAAAAGCCAGTCTTATCTTTCAATCGATAAACATTACTTTGCTCTTACTTATGATTGTCTCTACCCCAGACCATGACACGGCTCCCTGCGTTGTGTTCCAATTGAATTATTGCTTATTGTTTATGCTTCTCTGATCGTAAAGGAGTCTGGCTCGGTGCATGGGCTTCACAATATTCTACTTAAAGGACAAATGGCATTTTTGAATCGACTCTTGGGGCTAGAACACTTAGGTTTGCAAAGCCCATGCATAAATTAAGGAAGCTGCAAGAGGCTGGGTCACTTGTGAAAAGACAATAGTGCTGAAAGCCTCAACAGAGAAACAAACAAATATACTTTAGACTGGATTCTTCAGGCAAAGACTCCTCTTCAACACGTTGGAAAAGTACTATGGGAAAATAGAGGTCCCATGCATGAGAATAAACGTATGTTTCCACGTGAGAACTTTTGAATATTGACTCGATCAATTGTAAATGATAGTAAATGTTTCACGCCCGTTTAGACTCAATATAAATCATTTAGGAGGTGGGCTGCTTCGACACTATTTATAATGGCTAACGGATGCTGAGAGAAATACAGCCTCCGAGAAGACAGAAGGAGACACTCAGATGACTAAACATATTCTTCAGGACCGCCCACAACTGGATACGGCACGACAAAAATACTTGCATCAACCCAGGGACATGCACCAGAAGCTGTGTGGGAGCCATCTCGACCTGGGAATCACTGCGGAGTTCATCAACATTTCAGCCCTCACCTTCTAATCTATCATGAAGAAGAAGAAGAAGAAGAAGAAGAAGAAGAAGAAGAAGAAGAAGAAGAAGAAGAAGAAGAACAAGAAGAACAAGAACAAGAAGAAGAAGAAGAACAAGAAGACTTAAATTTCCCACTTGCGACTCGAAGTCAGTAGCTTTCTCCACCCACCTGTTATTTGTATATAACCCTTTATAATATCGTGGAGAAATAAAAAAAAAAGAACTCAGAAGAATTGGTATACCTGCGCCAATATTCCTTTAGAACACAATTACAATAGAACTGAACTATATGTACTTTGGGCATATTAATTAAAAGCTATGATACACTCGTAATTATTATTCTGAAAGCAAAGGTAGACGGCACGCGAGGAAGGCGGAGACCTAACATAAGATGGGGACAAGACATAGAAACCTGGCATGGGACTAAAACAACGAAGGCAGGAAGAATGGCATGAGACAGAGTAGTTTATTGCAGACATGTCCGAGAAGAAAACTCGGGGGCTCTCGTGGCCAAAATTGTCTTCTTTCACCTCCTTTCCTGCTCTCTAGCAATATACTGTTGTCTGCTTTTCACCTGTATTTCTGCCACACCCCTGATCTTATAAAATGTACACTTAGCCTTCTGGGGCAAGGGCGAAAAATCTCGGAGGTACCGTGTGCAAGTTGAGCAAGTTAAAGATCCCTTGGTGGTAAAAAATCGATAAGAGTAGGCTTCAGCCGCCACCGGGGCAAAATTCAAAATTTCCTACCAACTGAAAATGTTTAAAGTGTCCCGCACGATCGTATGACCGTATGCAGTTGCAAGCGCTGTGAAACACCTACAACGCAGAAAAAGAAGAAAAAGCCACTTCTGGACAAGCTTTGAAGAAAAACAGTGAAGAAGCTGTAACCTCACACAAAAAGCAACAACAAACAAACAAACAAACAAACAAACAAACAAACAAACAAAGAAAACAAACAAACAAACAAATTAACATCCAACCAACCAACCAATAAGCAAACCCGGAACCGAGCAGGACCCACCTTCAACTTCTCCGGCGCTGAACTCCGCCGACACTGGCCTGCTCCCACTGCCGATGTTACGTATGATAGTTCGGGACTTTGTCTTCACGTCATCCAGGAGTGGCATGGCGGGGGTGATGTCACTGGCCGGGCTTCCGTCCGTGTCGGAGATACTGGTGCTGATGTAGGAGGCGTCTCTGGAAGACATACAAGAGAAAAGCAGGTGTTTTTTTTTACACAGTCTATTTATATGTCTGCTTATCTATCTATCTATCTATCTATCTATCTATCTATCTATCTATCTATCTATCTAT
>NW_004797304.1:1140247-1142930 GCF_000002075.1 Aplysia californica
ACACACACACACACACACACACACACTTATTCATACACATACACACTCATTCATATACACACAGACAAACACACACGCACACACAAACACACACACACACACACATCTAGATTGTTATGTATCTTTTGTTGGTGTCTCGATACTAATCAATTTATGTACTTATTGTTTTATAATCGCTACAAGCCAGGCAACAGTTATACCATTAGAACTGTATCATATGATCCCAACCACAAAATTCCAAGAACAATACGCACCGAAACCCCAAAATAAAAAAATCACCCACATCACCCCCCTCCATAGAGCAGAAAAGAAAACCCAGAAACTAAACTGGAGAGAAAAAACAAACCCTACAAAAATACAACCAAAAATCCCGACCCCCAAAACAAAACCAAACCCGAAAACAACAATTAAAAACACCCCCCCCCCTCCCTGCAACCAAAAACCCCCACAAACCTGTAAGGCGGCCGGAAGTCCCTGTCTCCACGATTGGCGTAGATGTTGGGCAGGGTGACGCTGGAAGAGATACCTGCCTCTTTCTTGGCAGCTTCCCTGCGCGCCGCGGCCAACGACTGAGACGAACCGTCTCTCTTGCTGAGACTGGGCTGGGAGTACGCCTGTCCTGACGCCATGCCGTCTCCCGGGAAGTCAGCGCCGATCCAACCCTGCGAACCGTACTGGTTCGTGTCGTCAATATATCGCCGGGATTCTTGCTTGTGGGCGAGGTATTCCGTGGAGCTGTAGTTGGATATCACTTTAGGATCTTGAGGAGCGGGCGGTTGGTGGTGGTGGTGATGATGGTGGTGGTGGTGATGGTGAGCAGCAGGAAGAGGGGAGTGGTGTTTTTGATTGTGGTGGTGGTGGCGATGGTGCCTGTTGGGGTCTCTGCTCCGGTGCTCTGGAAGAACGATGCTGTCGAGGGAGTCGTCCATATCTCTGCTCTCTCCGAGACGCTCTCGTGATCTTTCTCGGGATCTTTCTCTCGAGCGTTCGCGAGAGTGCTCCCGAGAGCGAGATGCGATATTGTCTGATGATCTCAGGTCGTACATGTACTGGGCTTCGTCGTCAATCGGCTTGATGATTCCTCTCGCCACCGGTCTGTGGGAGGCGGCCGGACTTGGATACTGACGCGGTATGTCGTCATAGCTATGAGCCAAACTCTGACGAGCCCGAGCTAACTTAAGTAACTCAGTCTTGAGGCGAGCAGTCTCCTCCAGCTGCTGCTTCCTCTTCATGATCTCGTACTGAAGAAGAGCTTTCTTCTCCTCTCTGACTTTTGACTCCTCGTCATCGGAGTAGAAAACAGACGCTCTCGAGCTGGAGGAAAGCTGTTGTTCTGATCGGCTTCCTGACAGTGTCTGCGCTCTGTCGTACCTAGACTGCTCATAGTCGCTGTACTGAAGCCTCTCCGCTGATCCCCCAGGACCTCCTTTTTGATTATAGAAAATCCTTGCGTAGTCTGCCGGTTTGATTTTGCTATATCGCGGATCACGGACTGGTTCCGAGCGAGTGCTCTCCGTGTCACTTACTCCAGACTGGGAGCTGTCGTCGGTGGCAGGGTATCGAGAAGACCGACTGTCCGACGGTTCATACAATCTGTTCTGGAAATCTGACTCTATATCGCGATCTTCTTTGATCGGAGAGAATTTCGAGATCATCGGGTCTGACGATTGTCGTTTGTGGCGCTGGCGTCGTGGGGTCACCTGAGGTGATGACCTCGGGGTCAAGGATGATGAGGAACTGGGGCCTCCGCTTCTCTTCCGGCTCTCTTGCTGTTGCGGCTCGTTCTGTGCAGGGGATCGCTTGCCAATAAAAGCCCTACTCCTGGCGTAGCTGTCAGACTCTAACTTTAGGGCACCTATCTGCATTTGAAGAGCTCGGATTTCTTCCAGTTCTTCGAGTTTTCTTTTCCGATCCTTTGTCACCCTTCTCAGTTCTTCTTGTAGTCTTTTCTTGAGACATTTCATCGCCTCGGTGCAGGGAATGCCGTAGATGTTGATTAGTTCATCGATAATCTCATCCGTCTCGTCCTTAGGCCCGTGTCCAAGCGACGCCGTTCTCTGCATCGGTGGCTTCGCTTTGTTATTAACCTCGGGCTTCTCACCCCTTTGTCTCGGCGGCTCGACCGAGTCCAAACTTTTCGACTTGCCCGCATCCCCTAAGTGACCTTTCCTCTTCGGGGAGGTCGACTCGCCTCGAGGGGTGGTCAGCCTTGCCACTTCCATATCGTCCTCATTCATAGAATCATCGCTGTCCCTCACCACAGGAGTTCGGTTCGTTCTGTTGCTGGGCCCAACGATAAACTCTCCATCCGGTGCCCCGGCCAGTCCCTGGTAGGAACTACTAACGATTACCCTAGCGCCAGAGCCAACTGTGATGCCGGACAAATCATCACGGTCGACTTCGTCCTCCCTCTTCACTGAAGGCTTCCCGCGCCTGCCCTTTGACTTGGGTACCAGTACGGGATCCTCGCCTGCAGGAATGGGCGGCAGTTTTCTCCTCACCTTCTTTCCATCCTTTTGACCCCCATCTCTGTAGTTAAGACAACGAAGAAAGAATGTGTGTTGAAAACAGGAGAAACTGTTTTTGCTCCCTTTCCCTTTTTTATTATCTATTTGTTTTTTAATCATTAGTCTAAATATCTAATTAACTACTCAATTAGATCATTGGGTAAAAAAAAAAGGGG
>NW_004797304.1:1145208-1146570 GCF_000002075.1 Aplysia californica
AGAGAGAGAGAGAGAGAGAGAGAGGGGTGGAAGAAGCAATACAAAGATCACAAGGATACACGGGAGGAGGCATTCCGCACCCACAAGACGACATAGAATCCAAAACAGTAATAGTAATAATGCTATATTTCACATCACAGTACCGATATACAATACACCAACAACCTTTCTGTTTGCATTCGCCAAGTAGAAAAGAGACCAAAATGTCCAAGAATCATTGGTTGCAATCATGTGCTTGGCATCAGAGACATTCCTAACACAAATAACGGCCTAGAATACCCAGAGCAAGAATCAGTTAAATGTTTCTATGAAATTTCGTTCCAAGTTCAGCTAAAGAGAAAATCTCACAACTTTGCAAATAATGGTGATGTCAAAATAAACATAGATAAAACGTCTTTGAATTCTGATAAAAGTTAAAAAATAAATGGACGTAAACCAATCACAACAGGCTGTTTAGAAAAGCTTCTTTGGTATAACTTTTAAACTTTTTCATCTTGCCCGCAAAAGACGCGAGTTCGAGTCTCCCAAACGAGGTACTATTTGTCAAGTATCTCTATAAAATACTTTTGAGATACTATATTAATCTCATCAGCCTGTGCTAGCCTTAATATGCTGGGTTGAAACAACCTGCCCCCTTAGTATTCTAAATTGTTTTGAATAGGTACATCTGATCTCAAAGTGTGAAAAATTACTGAGAAGCAGGAGCCGAATTTTTCTCGCCTTTCCAGGAATTTGGTGTGTCGCCATTTGAACAAAAAGTACCTTGCCTTTTAAACGACCTATTTGGTGTCTAGTGGGGCGTTAAAACGTTTACCAAAAGAAAGGGTGGTAGTTGTGGGGTTGGGGTGGGGGTTGTGGAGAGGGAGAACGGCGTTTGAAAGGAAAGAAAGTAGATGAGAGAGAGGGTGGGGGTTGTGGAGCGGGGGATGGGCGTTAGAAAGGAAAGGGAGTAGGTAGGGGAGAGAGGCTGGGGTTGTGGGTAGGGGAAAGGTGTTGGAGAGGAAAGGAAGTGGGGGGCTGGGTGGGGTTTGTGGAGAGGGGAAAGGTGTTAAAAGGGAAAGGAAGTGGGGGTGGGGGTGGTTCTTCCCAAGTTCCTTGTGAAGTTGTCAATCAACCGTTTAATTTCTCATTACCCGCGTCGGGGCGACTCGTCTCGAAAGGCTTTCAATCTGTTTCTTTTTCATTTATGTCTGTCGCCTTTATGTCTCCCTCATCTCTGTCCTCCTAGCGGTTTGTTTTGCTCTCTCTCTCTCTCTCTCTCTCTCTCTCTCTCTCTCTCTCTCTCTCTCTCTCTCTCTCTCTCTCCCTCTCTATTTCTCTCTCTTCCTTGCTCTCTCCAGGTGTGTCTTTTTCTTTCTTTCT
>NW_004797304.1:1149098-1150692 GCF_000002075.1 Aplysia californica
CTCTCTCTCTCTCTCTCTCTCTCCCTCTCTCTCTCTCTCTCTCTCTCTCTCTCTCTCTCTCTAACAAAGGGAGCACAATGCCTAACGACGGCACAATGCCAGGACCATCCAGTCTTTTCCTCAAAACAATGGCAAAACGGTGCTTCAAAGTTCACCATTGACACCTGATTGGCACTGTCTGTACTCATGAATACTGACCAAAATATATTCCCCAACCTTCAACAGTTTACACTCACAATGTCATAGTACAGCTTAACATTTTCTCTCCACATCTGCTTTTGTATATATGGAAACAAACAAACAAACAAACAAATGAACAAACATACACGTTCAATAATTATTGCGTTGTTATTGTTGTTTAAGAGAATTCTTGTAATGTACATGAAGTGGTAAATGTGTCCCCCCCCCCCCCTGAAAACGACGCTTTTTAAATCATTTGGGAGATTAGCTGTTTCTAATCGATCTATTAAGGCCAAACTGAAATGGGAACTATATTCCCTTTGGGATGCTATAGTATTATCTTATCTCATCCTATCTATCTTATCTTTTAAACAAAACTTCCGCACTCGGGAATCGAACCCAAATCTTTAACCGGCGATAATGACATATAGTCTGGTAAGAGAACTATTCACTGGCAGAATAGATCTGAACGTATTAAAGAGAAAACAATACTGGCATGATTCAATCTGGTATGCGTTTAACGCCCTACAACTAACACTGGAAGGTCATCCAATTTCACAATAATCTTAACAAAAAACCAAATGAGTTGAATTTCTAGCTGCAACAGACATTATATCAATAGCTTAATCTCACAAGCATCTAAAGTATTAACAGTAAGAAAAGACCTCAAGCCATAAATATAAATATCACCTCCACCTCCCCCCCCAAAAAAAGAAACAACAAGAAACAACCACGTAACAACAACAACAACAACAAACAAAAAACAAGCAAACAATCTAACAAACAAACAAGCAAGCAAACAAAACAGCATACACAAAAAAAGTAATGCATTTAAAGGAAATATTTCTGAGTACTCACAAACTTGGCAATGATGTTCAACATCGCAGACTGTGCAAGAAGGCTTGGGCTAACCTTTCACTAGTAAGTCTGTTGCCCGATGTTGAGAGCACGGCAGTTTTCGAATAACACCACCAGAATAATTTGGGTCACTCACGCCCTATTTTGTTCACACTATCACAAGCAATATGCTTCATATTTACTAAAGGCGAAAAGCAAGTAAAAGCGCAACGGGTTAGTCAAAATCTAAATGATTTGGTAAGCTAAAGGGATAAAAATAACTTGACCAATTGGACAATTGCTGGAAACCCTGGCAATCTGTGTCGGATGTTTTGTGTGCCAAATTAATGTTTCCACAAGTCTAATTTACGTGGCTTTGACACTTTTGTTCAAACCGGCATATTGATTTCTGTTATTTTCGGATGATTTATCGTCCACTTCCGATAGGATCCACACTTTGTTAACAACAGGCCTAGTCAAAAAGAAAATGTATGGTAAAGCAATTAGTTACACGTAACACCCAGCAGTGTGTGTGTGTGTGTGTGTGTGTGTGTGTGTGTGTGTGTGTGTGTGTGTG
>NW_004797304.1:1153054-1155584 GCF_000002075.1 Aplysia californica
AATGGTAGTAGAGTTAAGAGTGTGGTGGCTCCTGGGGTGGGGGGTTCCCACATAACTGATGGAAGTAGAAAGGGTGGTTGGAGGGGTCCTCTCAAAACTGACGGGAGTAAAATAACATGATGAAGGTCCAACACCCGCTCCCCAACCACTTTCTACTTCCTTGATAAATGTCCAGCGAACTGTTTTAAAAAAGGATGAGACTTGTTTTTTGGTTGTAATGGGAATTAAGTCGTTTCCAGCAATGGCTTACCCCGTTATAAGAGGGAAAGACAAAAGGTACATTAAGCCCCTTAAGAATGGCTGCAAAGAGTAGTATTTAATTTCAAGCTCACACATGTAAGAGTAGTATTTAATTTCGAGTACAGACGTGTTTTCCAATCTATCCTGCTCACAGGAAGAAGAATAAATCAAATATCTCTAAGCTAAATGTTGTTTCAAAAAATCTGTACTCTACCCATCTTCACCCTGTAGGGCGAATGGAGTCACCGCCCCCCTCACACGCACACATACCCCACATACCCTTCCATGAAATCAGTATTATAGTTAGTTCATATTTTCCACAATACTGGGAAAAGCAAGGTATAACATTTTGAAATGTGACAGCTGGAGACAATATACAATTAGACGACATTTGATTTGTTTGAATATGTTTTACACTTAATCGACTAAATTTAGATCATTAGTCATTAGAAAGCAAACTTTTTCGACCTTGCTGCCCTCGGCTGAATGAAAAAGTGAAATAATATAACATTCTAGCAGAAAGACAGAGCCGCTCGATAAAATGTATACTTCTGCCCCTACGGATCGAATTCATATTTATTGGTGCGTGCAATGAAGAGAAGTCTAATCATATTCTTTTGGGTAAGTGTTTTACGGTGCTCGCAACTGCATAAGGTCATAAGAGCGCGCGGACACCCCAACCATTTTTAATTGGTAGGAAATTTTGAATTATGCTCGGGTGGCGGCCGAAGCCTAATCTTATCGACTTTTGGACCACCAAGGGGTCTTTAACGTGAGCAACCTGCTCACGGGACCTCCGAGATCTTTCGCCATTGTCCGAGACAGCAAGTGTAGATCTTTCCTACCAGAAGATCAGGGGTGTGGCTGAAAGACAGCAGTAAGAAGGAGCCAAGGAGCAGCTGTAGAAAGGCTGCAGAAAGACTTAGGAACACAGTGGAGGGGGCAAAGGAGGTGAGGGGGTGGGGGAAGAAATTGGAGACGAATGTAGACCACAGAATATTGCAAGAGAGAAGGAAAGAAGGTGAGAGGAGACAATTTTAGGGGAGAAAATTTTTCGGTCGCTACCCGGATTTGAACCCGGGACCTTTGAATGAGAGGCGAGCACCTTAACATCTAGGCCACGAGAGCCCCCGTCTAATCTCTATACTACAGACTCATGACAGTGGGGGCGTCGGTGGCCTACTGGTTAGGATCTTGGACTCGCAACCGTTCGGTCATGAGTTCGAATCCCATTAGGGGCCCGACTTTGTGTCCTTAGGAAAGGCACTTTACACGCATTTTCCTCACTTTACCCAGGTGGGAACGGGTACCCAGCTATAGACAGAGAAAGTTCTTGTCAGGGATGTGCATTATGTTTAAGCAATTATTGTAATTATTATAAGAGTTCCAGAAAAAAACAACAACAGCTAAACATGTTACAGAGTGAAACAGTAAGAGCGCCATGTAAGCTTGCTTGGAATATTGCTTTCCAACCTTTTTATAGCCAGCGCCCACTTTTGTCACCTTTAAGAGACTAACATTGCGTAACGCCCTTCAACATGTATTTCCAAGCGAGGCTTAACATAACGACCGTCACTACCCGGGTAATCCACATCACCCATCAAAATGACCAAAACGTCCTATATCGCCCGGGTTGGCAAGTACTGAGTAAGAAGCATACAGACAGGGTACAGGTCGTTTAGTGCATGGAAAAAGCAATGCCTGTACCATCTTTCAGAACAACAGGAAAAAACAGTTGCACCTACCCATGGCGCCCTCCAAACACCCATATAGGCCTAAAAAGTCCTAAAACCATTAAACAGGTTTAAAAGAATGCTTGGAAAACCAAGGAGCTTAATATTATATAATATGCTTTGACAGCATTAGCCTTTGACCAACACTACAAATAAAAGGATGCACCAAGACGGCCCATAACAGGAACAATACCAAATGGTACGCAATAACTGAATGCCAAATCTTCCAACAGACACGTTTTAAAGTACAGTTGAACCTGCTGTAACGATCACCTGTCCAAGACAATCATCTATACAAATGACCACTTCCCACTTCTCCCATTGCGATCATGTTTCTATAAGATAGTAACACTGCCCAAGGTCATCTGTCAAAGATGAACACTTCCTTCCTGGATAATGGGTAGTATTCTTGAACAGATTTGACGGCACGCTGATTCTTTGCCATTATTAGGGGCGCCAAGTTGCAGTTTACACAGAATAGCTGGCAATATACCGGCTCCATTTTGGCAGGATAAGGTGTGAATGACAAAAACACAGGGAAAAAAACTGCATAGGAA
>NW_004797304.1:1155906-1158888 GCF_000002075.1 Aplysia californica
CCCCCCCCACCTCGCCCCACGGTCGACAAAATTTGGATTATTTTGAAGACGGACTACAGGCCAAATTGAGCTGATAAGGAACAACGTTCTAACAGATAGGCGGAGATTCTCGAAAGGAAAGCTCCCCGAAAACGAATAACCCTTAATAATGTTATGTCTTCGGCGTGCAAAGACAAAGAGCCTAGACGTACACCACAGACACCCGTCTGTGTCGCATTTCCATGGTCCTTTTTGATACGGAAGTTGAATTTTTGCTCTTGAAGACCTTACTGCACCGAAAAGGCTGTTGACACTGTACTCCACCATGCCCCGCCGAAGGACAGGGCCAATGAACTCTTGTTTGTTTGTTTAGTATAGGGTTTTACGGCGCTCGCAACTGCATAAGGTCATATGAGCGCGCGGGACACACTTAATACTTTTTCGTTGGTAGGAAATTTTGAATTTTGCCCGGGTGGCGGCCGAAGCCTACTCTTATCGATTTTAGACCACCAAGGGATCTTTAACGTGCGCAACTTGCACACGGGCCCTCCGAGATTTTTCGCCCTTGTCCGAGAAGGCTAGATGTAGATCTTTCCTACCAGAAGATCAGGGGTGTGGCAGAAAGACAGCAGTTAGGAGGAGCCAAGGAGTAGCAGTAGAAAGGCTGCAGAAAGAGTCAGGAGCCCACAGGAGGGGGCAAAGGAGGTGAGGGGGTGGGGGCAGAAAGTGGAAATGAAAGCAGAAGACAGAACATTGTTAGAGATCAGGAAAGGATGTGAAAGGAGACAATTTTAGAGCAGAAAATTTTTTGGTCGCTACCCGGAATCGAACCCGGGACCTTTGAATGAGAGGCCAACACCTTACCTCTAGGCCACGAGAGCCCCCAATGAACTCTACTACAACGGACGGAGTCACGTTTCAATGAGGAAAGAAGGTATTGTCCGCAAAGAAACCTGAAAGTCCTTTCCAACCATTAATGTATTAGGCTTCACACTGAGTACAGCGAGGTCATTTCGAGGACAAGGCTTTCAGATGTTTATTTCCGCCCAGACCGTACCATTATTATCATACATGTCTGTATAATGTAGTGTAAACATTAAAAAAATTATGCGCCCCCCCCCCTGCTTTTTTAAACTCCAGGGATGTTGTGGCGTATGGGTTGCACTTCATTAGACGGGAAGTTTTATGCCTGTTGGTGGGACTTCCAACTACATACAGCCTGCCCAAGGTATCGGGTGTTCGGAAAGATCATTGATTTTTGTTTGGCACCTCATTATAGCACAAACGTATTGCATGTTGTATATGACTCATGGTTTCTAATCTAAGACGCATTTAAATTGAGAACTCACCCACCTTAACCTTTTTGCTTCTTTGTTCTTCAGCTTTCTCCAATAGGGCCGTTGGGCGATAAAATGAAGTAGAGAGGGAAAGAGTAAGAGAGAGAGATAGACACACACACACACACACACACACACACACACACACACACACACACACACACACACAGAGAGAGAGAGAGAGAGAGAGAGAGAGAGAGAGAGAGAGAGAGAGAGAGAGAGAGAGAACATAGAAAGAGAATGCACGAGAAAGAAAGACAGAAAGGGCTAGAGGAAAGGAGAAAGAAAGAGAGAGAGAGAGAGAGAGAGAGAGAGAGAGAGAAGGAAAGAAAGAAAGAAAAAAGATAGTGAAGGAAAGAGTTAAGAAGAAATACAGAAACGAAAAGATAGAGAGAAAGAGAGAGACAGAGATTGAGATAGACACATAGAAAGGTGGAGAAACGGCGAGAGAGAGAGAGAGAGAGAGAGAGAGAGAGAGAGAGAGAGAGAGAGAGAGAGAGAGAGAGAGAGAGAAAGAAGGAGAAAGAAGGTTTATACAAGCCCCCGGTGAAGGCATCGAATATCAATA
Organism: Aplysia californica; assembly: GCF_000002075.1. Lineage (NCBI taxonomy): Eukaryota > Metazoa > Mollusca > Gastropoda > Aplysiida > Aplysiidae > Aplysia > Aplysia californica. Next base: position 1,157,791 of record NW_004797304.1, read on the forward strand.
AGTGATTGGGTCATTGTTTTCTCGTGACACAAGAGATGAGGCGTATCCAGCCTTTGAAGACCGAGCTTTTAAGTCAATAAAACGCACCTCTGTAGACCTCATTGAGCGCTGAGGTTTAAGAGGACACACACACACATGCACACACACATACACACACACACACACACAAACACACACAAACACACACACACCCACGCGCTCGCACACACTCACACACTCAACCCTCCTCCCCCGACTCTCACTCAGTCTCTCTCTCTCTCTCTCTCTCTCTCTCTTTCTCTCTCTCTCTCTCTCTCTCTCTCTTTCTCTCTTCCTTTCTCCCTTCCCTCCCTCTTTTCTGTTTGGGAATGGCTCTGTGAGTATGGCCAATGGTAGGGTTTCGCTAGGTAAAAGTTATAGACCTTTTCGCAGGGAAATGAATTAATAATTGTAGTTGGAAGGAAATAGTCTTTTTTCTTTATTTAATGTTGACATTTTTTGGCCCAATCAATATAATTTAGATAAATTAGTAAGTTGGGTTGTCAGGCCTAACTTTGGCTAAAAGGAATACAACATCCCAACTAAAAGACAGCGGTACACGAAAAAGAAAATCTCCGCACTCGGTAATCGAACTCAGGCCTTCGGTGTGCGACGGCGAGACGCCAAACCGCAACACCACCACCAGGACGCCGGTGCAGAGAGTCAAAACAATAAGTTCCGTGAAGCCCGTATAACAACACTGTGTGGATCTGCTGTGGATCTGCCACTATACACAAGGACATTCCAGCCACCCCCTCACCCTCTTGGGGAGTCGTATCTTTCCTTCACGATGCCCATTTTATGGAAATGAGAAGCAAGAGGCTGTAGTCGTTAGCGGAAACATGAGCAGCTTAATTCTTTTAAGATGTTCTGGCGTGGGGAGGGATATTGGCAGCGGGTCACGTTTGCGAGGAGGGGGAGGGTGCTATACACTGAATCAGCATTGACAAGAAAAGGAATTTTTACAACAATGATAACACCCACCGCTCGGCTCTCTCTGTAATAATAGTTTGTAGGAGTTGAACGTAGTTTTCGCCCCCACCTACCTCTCTCTCTCTCTCTCTCTCTCTCTCTCTCTCT
>NW_004797304.1:1158988-1171488 GCF_000002075.1 Aplysia californica
CTCTCTCTCTCTCTCTCTCTCTCTCTCTCTCTCTCTCTCTCTCTCTCTCTCGTTCTCTCTCCCCCTGTCTCTTTCTCTCTTTCCTTCTCTCTGTCTCTCTTCCTTTCTCCTATCTCTTCCCACCTCGCTCTCTCCTTAACACAGATACACAAGCACGCACAGACACATATACGCATACGCAAAAAACACATTTACATACGACAAGTCCTATTTTTCATACTATGTTGCATTACAACGGATCATTTCAAAAGGCGTGGAACAGTTTAATACTTGTCTCGCGTATGACGTATGAAACGAATAAAAAACAACAATTCAGAATTTCATCTTTAGAAATGCAACAAACCGTATTGGAACTCACATGCCGATAATATGTTCTATTAGAAGGCGTATGCCGTCTAATAATTAGGCCAACAGAGCGATAATGGAAAATGTGGGCATCTTGTTTTTGGATTAAATAACATGATTTAGGCTTATAGTTCGCAGAGAAATTGTCGTCTTGTTTAGGTATCAAAGAAGTAATTTCCAGTTGCATTGAGGCGCACTTTACTCAATTATAGTATCACAACGGAGATGTTTCTCCAAGAATAAGGTAAGAAAATAGAAAAAAAGAATAAAAATAGTGAGCAGGCCACATACCCCCCCCCCCGACCACACACACACACCGTTACCCAGCGGAATCCATCTAGAAAATTCAGCAGTTTGCATGTCAAACGAAAACCCACTATGAAAGCCGGAAGTATGGATGCACTTGCCTGTATGCTGTGTCCACGTTCCCGCTTGTTGTCCCACTAACTAACAAACCAAACAGTGAGTAAATACAGAAGGGCCACTATTTCCATTATTACGTTGAGTGGGGTACATTCTAGCGGAGAGGCGGATCTATTCAATACAATAACAATAATATTATCTTCCCCAACAGGAAATCTAAATCATGCCTTTTAAGTGCCAGGTGAAAAACCATCCCAGAGCTGCCAGTGCTTCAGCACTGCAGCCCCATTGCTGTAAACCCGTCATTTATTTTGATATATTACTTGCTTTGTAGCTGATTAATAATTCGTAAAAGAATCATATAAACAACAAACTGTTATTACATATTTTGCATGTACAAAACCCCGAACGTATTTGTACCGAGCAGTCCAGTAATAATACCACAGAAAAAAGAAATAATATGTCATAACGATTGGATAACAACGTTCACGTGCTGGGGTATGCGCATGCGCAAAGGAACCGGAACTGACGCACACATGGTAGCAATACAGTGGTTCCTTGGGACAGACATAACAAATGAATAGACTGCATCGCTAGACGCCCAAAACAAAAATAATGCAATGAATAAACACAAACACCCACCCCCCAACTTATGCGTAAAAATGACATTATGAGGAGTGTGGAAAACGTGGAGAAAAGAGTTGGGGTTAGTACGAGGAGAGATATTACGTGAACATGCATAGGGTTGGGCAGCAGCAGTTGTTTTAGATTGATGAGCTCAACAGTAAATTGGAAACTTAGGCCTGAGAGCTGAGAGCAGTTGCCAAAGTTGTCGTCACCCAATTCATCGGCCAGAAAACACATAGCGTAATAAAAGCTATAAACTACTTAGAAAAGTTCGGGAAAAAGCAAAAAGACTGATGATGATGATCATGCCATCATGAACATCCAGGAGTACGTAGCACTTCGGAAAAACATTATTCACGACTGTGTCTGCTGGCATGCTTCAGACGCAGGGCTACAACAAGCGTTAGAAACCCCCAACCTTTTTTAAAGAGTAGAATCCTTGCATCTGGGGTTATGGAACTAATATGAATGTATAAACCGTTCGTCGCAAATAATTTGTTTCCCCTTTTCTTTTTCCCTCTCTTTGTGTCCCATCTGTCTCGCGAGCGAGCTCTAGCACATTTATGTATATAGGCGCGCGCGCGCGTGTGTGTTTGTGTTATGTTTGTGTGTGTGCGTGTGTGTGTGTGTGTGTGTGTGTGTGTGTGTGCGCGTGTGCATGTGCTTGCGTGTCTGTAATTGTTCATGTTTCTCTGCGTTTATGTGTCTGTGAGCTAAAGAGAGAATGAATGAGTTCCAGTCATCATCATCATCATCATCATCATCATCATCATCATCATCATCATCATCCGGAGCCTTGCCGACTGGCGTGGGTGATCATGGACCTCCACTTCAGTTTAAAAGTAGAATTCGCATTTTGTCCTGTAGTGCACATATAAAAGAAGGTTCAAATCATGCACACGAGTAAACACGTTACGACCAGGACCATCAAACGAGCAGGGTAAACAATACAAATGGAATTCAGAGCTGCTGATTTTGACACTTGTAAGTGTAGTTGAATGGGGATTAAAGATCGCTTGCAAAAACCAAACTGAACGATGAGAAAGATAGGAATTTAGTAGCTAACACCTAAGCTAAAACTACACTTTTTAACCTAAACAATTCAGCGGATACAGAGATCAAAATGTCAACGAGCAAATACAGCGAACGATACGTGTATCTGTAAAATCAATTTCAGCTCGAGTAGAAAAATATAGAATTACTATGTTGGCACTTGAGAAAATCTATAATGTCATTCTATTTAAATGAATCAAAACTTGGCTTTGACAAAGTCTTTAAAAAGTACTGAATTCTGCTGCAGTAATATATGTTAGGAATGTATTTATGTAGAACCAAGTGTATAATTCAGTTTGGTGTAAAAAAAAAGGGGAAAAGGGATCATTTACAACGTGCAAAGAAAACCGTTGCAGAGCATGCAAGAATAACGTGCCAGAAGAGAACGTTGGTAAACAATTTGGAAAACAGTTCGTCTTTATATTCAGAGAGTGAAAAAACAAAAAAATTGCAATCCAGATAATAAATTCTCCTTAATATAAAAATGAAGGTTTAAACCTGCTAGGCTTGTCCCAGAAATTGCACCTTTCAAAGAAACTGTTTTACACCTCCACCGACACAATTGAGAAAACTTAGCAGGGCAGATTCGTGTCTGTCAGGGTCAACCCGGGCTGAGTGGGATACAACATCTTGTGTACAAACAGAGATACTCGATTCTCCCCCCCCCCCCTCCCCTCGCCCCCAAACGCTTTCTCAGTTGGGAATCGTACTTATAATATCATCTGCCTGCAGCAACGAAGAGCTAAACAATTACACCACAGACGCACAATTTAAAGTTTTTGCCTCTTGAAACAGTTTAGGTCATTTAGGAGGCTGGGTGCTTCAATTATTTTGCCAGGACTAGTTTGGCAAGTATGGGCTACATCCTTGAAGAGAAAACGAGATACTCAACAACATGCTCCTTCATATGGGAATCGAACTCATATATTATGTTGTGTTCAAGTCAAAGAGCCTAATCAGTATGCGACAGACACCGGCAAGTGCTCCATTGCAAAGTAAAATAGAGGTTGGCGTAATGTCAACAATTGAAGAAAAACAAGATATTTTCCCGAAAAATCTTTGTGCAATAAAGAAAAAAAATGCAAAGGTTTATGATATTAAAAGAAAAAATATTGCCATATAATGTTGAAGATTTTCGATGATTGAATACTATTACTGAACAAAATCAATAAGTACGTTATACTGAAATAAATCTATATCTGCATACTATCAAAGAAAAGCGTCATCTATATTATAAGATTGAAGAAAAGCTTTAAAAGTTCCGAACACTGAACAAGAAAAAAATAGCTTGCAGCTGTAACTAAATAACGTTAACTTTACTAACACAAAACGTACTTCCGGGAGCCTATTTGTGTCAGGACGCGGTAGAATAAGGCGCTCGTCAGTTTTTGAGTATATGAAGTTATTAGCATCATCTTAAAGCTTGTTATTTTTCTTGCATGTGTTGTAAAGGTTACCCAGCTGTCTTGAATAGAGGTCGAGATATACTATGCGATTGAAGTATGTGGGGTCAACTGGTGTCATAAGTAAATTTAGTGAGAAAATGGCCGCCAAAGTTTGATGACTCCCAAAGCTTGAGTATCTTTCAAAACTGCACATTTACAATTTTTATGCCTTTGATCAACGCTTTTCAGTACAATCTACTTAGAAATGTGTTTTTAAATGGACATGAAAGGTGTTAAGGCAAAAATAGAAAATTCGAAAAAAATTGCCAAACTGCCAAAAATATTCTCGTTTCTTTGATTTACCACGATGCCTCATATTTAGTTTTACCCCAACAGACTCTCATATAACCGTGTCATGTTGCAAACATTAATCGATTGCTATGACTTTCTACCCAGCCGGGCAATTCACATGAAAAACTTTAAGTATTTGATTAAATACTTTTGTATTGTTTGTATTTTTGTTATGTTTGGTATGAATTCTTTCTCTCCGTGCCTGAAGAATGCGCGATCGGGTGTAAATACATGTACTTTATTATGTTTTGGTGTTTACGATTCTTCTCTCTTTGGTTGAAAAATATGCAACTGATTGTTTAGTACTTTGTTACATTTGGTATTGATAATTTCTGTCTGTGGCTGGAGAATTTACGATGAGTTTCAAGAACTACTACCACCCCAACCCATGACTTTGTGCATCTTGCCGATCACAGAGCGTTTTTTTCCCAGTAAGTATAACATAGCTGACAATAGGAGGGGTCAGAATAGTTGTAAAGCACACAGAGCATGCTGTTAATCCCCCGTGACCCTGGGTGCTGCGCATAAGGCCGAACAGTTCGAAAATGGGACTCAACTTTACTTTTACCTATTCTTTTTTTTTGACAGTGATGATATCTGGTGATATTAATATCACTTCTATTCTGTGAGATGTTTTCTTTCTCGTGCATTCTCAGTTCTTGTCCTCACGCACGACATAAAACAGACCAGCTTGTCCCACCACGCCTTACGAGCTTACTCAACACGCAATGTGTACGGGGCGACCGGAGATCCCAGTTTGACTGGTACATTTCTCGTTCTTAATAGCATAATATGATTCGTTATTTCTTTTTGTTACTCAACGTTTTTGTACACTATTATTATTATTATTATTATTATTATTGCTTTTATTATTATTATTATCATCAATATTATAATTATAATAATAATAATAATAATAATAATAATAATAATAATAATAATAATAATAATTATTATTATTATGATGTTACATTTTTGTTTCAGACCAGCATCCGGATTGGGAACAAAGCCATCTGTAGTCATAGCGACCTTGGCTAAACAGTATAGTGCATGCAAACTCTTACAACCCCTACCCCTTCCCAGCATCCCGCACTGAATCGGAATCAAAGACTATTAAATGTTCAGACGCTTTCTTGGCAAACCTGCGACTCCACACCCCCCCCCCGCTCCCTTTCAAGGGTAAGAATTACATTTACTCATTTGGTGATACTCAAAGAACAACTCTACTCAATAGACACCCACATGCAAAACGACGGGAACAGCAACTTATCGTGCACGTTTAATTTTAACAACTTATAATAATATTGACAGACTAGAACAGCTTTTGGCAACTGTTACGTTTGGAATCTTCTGGTTCATCACATTGGAAATTTTATAGTCATTTCTGAAGTCCTTTATATCATGCAGTGAGGTGTCCATCCAAGCCCATATGCGTAGACATACATGTGTACATACATATAGATATACAGTACAAGTGAAAGAAAACTGAACAGTTGAAAATGTGAGTACTCACAGTTGTTAGATAACTTGAACAGATACGTGAGATAGACAGATAGATAGATAGATAGATAGATAGATAGATAGATAGATAGATAGATAGATAGACAGATAGATAGATAGATAGATAGACAGATGTTAAACACATGGATTGACAGCTCGCCAGACAGCAAATACAAACCAAGATTAATATAGAAATAGTAATGCAGAGCGACACAAATCAGAGAAGATTGCTTTCTGTCTCCGAGAAGACGAAGACCTTGTTAGAAAGGTGATATTTGAGCGAAATCAAAACAGTGTACACGGAAATAGAGAAAGCTTCCAGAAAACACCACAGTCAAGCACAGCGCAGGGTTAGATGATGATAAAGAACATCTATGCAACACATTCGGACGAAAGCGAACTCACCCTTCTTCTTGGAACAGGTGGCTAGAGAAAACACGTAGAACAAAGATCTAGCAGGGGCAGGGCACTATTGTTTGGTGATGATACGGGGGGTGAATTTTGACGAAGGTGAACTAATACAGTAAGGGGATACCACCCAAAAGAGAATTTGGAACGGTGCAAAGTCTATGTGTGTACTTTGCTTGTATTCACCACGGTGGGAGAAGAGAAAAAGTATACTTCTAAAATGGTTAATTCGCCAATATAACTTTGTTTCTCTTTCAAAATGATTAGCATACACTGGCTAGATGCAGTGGTATCAAAGAGATTCGTGTTTTCTATTTATCTATCGCAACCCTTTCGTAGGTTACCAAAGACGGACATAAGACAGTATTTCTCAAGAGAATTTTCACTTGGACTTGAGAGGGGATTTATATTTGCACTGATGCGCCCTGCATTTGGATCACTTTAGAGAAACAACTTTCTTTTGGCGAATTAAGATTTAGTCTGAATTATGAAAGCGGTGGAAAGATGTAATTCTAAGAAACTGATGAAAGAAAAAAAGGTTAAAAGATGCAAGGTGCGACGATATAACTGAGAGACAATGGCGTGGTAAGAAATCTATAATTAAGCTACATAATGTGCTAAGATGAGAACGATCAAAAGGGGGAAAAGGCGATTGTGACGATGAAGGTGGGGTATAAAACTATAACTACTTCTTCCTAAAGTGTACAGGAGATCAGTGAGACCACATTTTAAAAAAATGACGTTATGTTTATAAATGCTGTCTTTCTGCTTATATCTTTTCGCTTATGTACCTGTCTTCAAATTCCTTTCGAGACATACTTTATTGCTTTGATCTCGTGAAGCAAAGTGAAGGAAAAGAATTTGAAGAATGTTTTTTTTTTAATAGATCAGAAGCAATAACAACAGTTCCAACAACGTTGGTGCGTCAAAGCAAAAAGAACAGCATTTTATTCAAATATTCTCATCTACGTTTCCAACTACAAGGCATGAACTCTCAAAAATGCGAGTTTTGTGAAAGTGGCATCCATGAATTGTGTGAGACATTCTCTGTCAAACACTGTGTGAGATGAATACTTCTTTACGACTACACTCTGAAAGAGAAACTGTCTTTCACTTCACCGACGATAAATATTATGCTGCAATTTTGGTTAGCTATTTTGTACAATAACTTTGTGCGATATGTTACGAGGACAAGTACCAAAAGTAAACAAGAACGACAATGACCTGGAGTTAATGCTTAGAAAGGAAACAAGAAAAACTTTTTTTTACAAGTCACGACAAATATGATCAGACCTCATTAACTCAAATGACAGGGGGTACTCGAAATGAAAAGCCTGTGTGAGTCATTTCCTTTATGCATGTTATGGGCGCGTAGAACCAAAAGTGGGAGTCAGAACAAAGGGGGTAGGGACGCTGAAGGACGTAATTCATGCTTTATTACGTATTTTTAAAGTACGTGTAAGCTCGTGCAAAGAAGTACAACGTTGAACCAAACAAGGCGTGCTTTTCGTTTGTGCAAAGAGAACGAGTCTGTCTTTGAGTTAAAAAGGCCTGAATATTGCAAAATCTTGAACATTTTACTGTAACCTTTTGCAATGGTCACGATAAGTATGGATGAAAGTAAAATATGGAACAGACGAAGAAAACAGACATAAAGGGGTTTCACTCAAATGCAAATGTAGGTGTCATTCGTTCCTACATTCTCAACATCAATGCAAATACTGGAAAGGCAAGTGGCTTTTCTCCCAAGATAGGTCCTCAATGAGATTGAAGCTCAGTCTGTGACTTGTTTAAAATCGCAAGCAGATTACAAAACAACCACGTTACAACCAAGACAATCTCAGAGTGGGACAGTAAAGGTATTTTCAAATATGGGATGAAAAACCTGTCCCTTCCCAAACAGGACAACGAACAGAACGACTCGGGAACATCGTACGATGAGTTTTACCTCTTCGAAGGCTCGAATTTTGTCGCGGACACTCATGCTGGTCTCGAGACCCTCGTGTTCCACAGATGCCGAACGTGGTCTCGATGCTCCGGCCTCCGCGTCTTCCGACAGAGCTTGGAGCTCTTCAGGGGGTGCTGAGCTACTTCTGGATCGCGCAGGAAACTCTCCGACTACCGGGTACGTGAAGATCTCTGTGGGTTGTCCGGCGAACTGGGAAGAGAGCACATCACGAGACGGGGGTGCGTCTAATTTTGGAATGGACGTTTGTTGTTGTGGGAGACTGAACGCGTCAGATTTTCCCCTTAGTGCTGCTGCGTTTTTCTGCTGCTCTTCGAGGTATTCTTGCGTCGTGAGGTCTTTTACGTTTTCGTATAGAGGACTGGAATCTGCAGCGGCTTTGGCAGCGTCGTCAAACTTACGTATACTCTTCCGCGGCGAGATGGGTGGTCTGACCACAATTGGAGGACTCTCCGCGCAAGTTTGAGAGGATGAACCATTTGTCGAGCCGTTGTCGTATTGTCTGGCCTGTGATGCAGCCATCTGTACTCCTTTCAATGGTGATGCTCTGGCATGTTCGCTTCTTGGCATAGCCGTTGGTTTGGCGTTGTCGTAAGGGCTCCCCACACGATAAGGACTCATCGAGTTGTTTCCGTACGGGCTTCTGGCCGAGTCGTCTCCCCCTCTGGTGGAACTCTCCTCGTCGAAGTCTGTCCCGGGTGACGACGGGGAGTGAGGTTTGGGAGGGGAAGAGTCAGAGTCAGGGGGCGTGACCGGAGAGGGGAAGGCGTAAACGTCTTGATCGGGGGAGGAGCTAGGCGAGACTGACGTGCTGTCAGAGAACTCTCTCTTGATTGTCTTCGTTTCTGGCGTCGGAGGGGACTCCATGACCTTGTAATGGGGAGAAACGGATTGCTCCTCCGCCTCTATGTGCTGTATTAAAATCGGACTCGGCTTCGCCTTGAGATCTTTAGCCTTCTTCTTTTCTGTGGAGTCCTGCCTGGGTAAATATTTACCACTAGCAGTTGTTGTTGTAGTACCAGAGTTGCCATCTTCGAAAGAACCTTCTTTACTGCTGAATGAACCGTCATTGATGTCGTCGGCTTTAATGCTGGGGATGACCACTGATTTTCTCTCCGGGATCTCAGAGACGCCTTGCTGTTTCGTGGACAGTGGGGACAGGACGAGCTCGGGGTCTGGCAGTCTTCTCTTCGGCTTGGGAGGCGGGATCGGCTTTAGATCGGACACGCCCCTCTTCACGATGTTCTCCATGTCCTCGGCGATTTTATGGATTTCGTCGGTGATCAAAGCTTCGAAATCCTTCAGCTTTGTCGCGGCCTGCTCTTCCGTCTGTCTCTCGTCACTGTGTCGCGAGGGTGCGTGGAAGGCTGAGAGACTCGTGCTGATGCACGGCGCTGAATGTGGGAACATCTGAGCCTGACTCGTGCACGGCAAGAACGGGAACTCGCTGGCGGCGTCATGCAAGTCGATGTCGTCTGCAACATGGTCAAGTGCCGAGAGATCTGCCGTGGTTTTGATTGTCGAGTTTTCACTCCCCAGCCGGCTGATGTCTTCAAAGTTCCCACATCGCCTCAACGTGTTGCTGTATGTAAACGTCTGACCGTTGTTGTCGTCTTCCTCTTTTTCTGCCTCCTCTTGTTCTTCTTGCAGCTGCTGTTTCAGCTTCTTCGCTGATGGAGGTGGGGGTATTCGGGGAATGACGTCGACTATTTCTTTCTTCTGAGACGGTGAAAACGCTTTGCCAGGTTCAAAGAAAGCCGTAGGAGGGGCAACAACTCCGTGATCATCGTCGTCATGATCTTCGTAAGCCGCTGCCGCCTCTTCTCGAGACCTCTGTCTCTCTAGCTCCTCCATCTGTTTGGCTAGCATGTCTTCCTGTTCAGCCTCCTCTACCGAAGGAGACACATCCAGTATCGGGGACAGATCAATCACGGGTGACCAGTCGGTGGAAGGAGGGCGAGCTTTTTGCCTTTTGGAACCTTGGAAGTCGATAGATTTCGAGGCAGGATCAGCAAGCTCCACCTCTTCGACGTCATCACTCGGGGGCGTGGCGTTGTCATAGTAACCGGGAGACACGGGGGAGGAGCTGGAATCTGCGCTCTCGACAGAGTCCGGGCTCATTGGCTCCCCGAGGCCACCGCCACTGTTGCTCGTGGTGTGAGGCAGGAGGTTGGTGGGTGACACACTCATGGAGGTCAAGCTAGCCGTGCTGTTGGCGATGGTCGCGGCGTAAGTGGCTAAATCCATGACGGGGGCGGAGTGGGGCATTGACCCCGTGACCTGGAAGTCGTTATGATGCGGCTGCGTGGCGGAGGGGGCGGGGATGCTGGATGGAGGCTTGGCTCTGACGTTGGGCATGTCAAACGATAGCGTCTCGCCCATGGTTGTGACGAGCGAGTCTTTCATCTCTTCTGGAGACATCGGCGAGGGCCTTTGAGGCATCTGAGAGCCGGCGATACCGTTGTCTAGAGCGCTGTGAGTGCTGTTGGACGCTTCTCCGTAGAGATCGTCGAGAGACAGCTGCCGAGACGGTGGGGATATGTCATTGTACGTGAAGTGTGTCTTCTTATCCTTGGGAGACAAGGACCCACGCCGTTTTCCTGGGTACGAGTCCCGTCTGCGGGGAGAGAAAGGAGGGCTCTCTAAACCCTCACGCCAGCTCGGACTACGCGGTGGAGTCGGGCTGTTTACTGCGTGTCCATCTGCTAGGTGATCATGACTACCTAACGACGTAGGTTCCTTTAAACTCTTACCCATTGTCTCTGATCCCAGATGGTGCTGGTCTTTCCCTCCTCCTCCTCCCTTCTTCCCTCCTCTGGAATCTCCAGCAGCACCAAGACCTTCAGAACCACGAGATCCAGCAACTGATAACTCATTCTCCCCACCGCTTGTTGTCCTAACCTTTGATCCGAGCTCATTCTTGAGCGTGATACTGGAGCTACTTCCGCTTCCTATGCTAGTGACGTCACTCGATGACGTTTTCCCTGAAGCCGCCGCGGCCCCTGCCTCCTGTCCTCCGGATCCCGGCCCTTCCTCCTCGTCCGATGATGTGTGGCTGTGAGAGCGAGACAGGTTCAAGGATTTCGGCCTGTGTTTCTGCCGTTTGGATTCTTTGCGACTACTTACACAAGAGGCCGCCAGGAGGTCGCGGCCGCTCTCGTCGGTGCTCGAACCCCCGTCTGGTCGGCTCCGCTCTGACGCTAACTCGTCGAAATCCATCTCGGATGTCAGGTCGGAAAACTCGTCCGATTCGCTTTTTGGCAAGGTAGCTCCAGGCCCTGAAGAGAAACAGGGTGGGGTTGGGAGGGGGGGAGCGATGGGGAGTAGAAACACACAGACATTAAATAAAATTGCTGATTTCAAAATTATGCTTGACACTCATTTAAGTTTTGCAGTATTTACAGAACGGAGGTGACGTATGAAGATACTCAAGTATTGAGCTTACCTTCATTTTAACATGGTAACAAGACGAAGGGTTATAAAACTAGCCACGGGGTCCACCATAACATAGATACCTAATCAATACTCAGTATCTTAAGTTCAGAAAAAAAATCAAACAAAAGTCATATGCACCGAAGTTCACCGTTTGTGTTTTATACACTCGGTCAACAGCGATCCGAAATATATGTGTTTTCAAGGCAACCTTCAAACTATTTTTTAATCTTTGTTCTCTCCGATCGTCAAAGTTTATTCTCAGGTTTTCTTTTCGAGTCCTCCTCTGATATAAGGCACTGAGATAGATAGAACGAAGACATGCACAACATTAAGATACAAGATGCAGCTCTAAAGTGCAGAGACAAAGAACAAAGGAATAATGAAGTGAACGAAAGGGAATCTAATATCACGCACGTCCTGTTACCATAACAAAGAGGGAAACATGGGGGGGGACAAATATATTGACAAAGAGCAGGTTTGCTGTTTTGTGCATCAAATTTAGCATCTAATGACGGGCAGGAAAAGCATGTTTATTTAGCTTTCCATAAAGAATCATGCAAGGTAGGGCAAATAAGCCTGTGTGAAAAATAAATTGTTTTCAAAAACATGCAAAGAAAGAGTAAATATAGCATCTTCTAAAATGAAAATTAACCAGAAATGCAGGGGCTTTGCTTCAAGCAATAACAGTTGGATTCCATCTCCTTTAAGGCAAAGGTAAATTTCCTAAGACGTACACCATAGCTGAACTGACAACCAAAAAAAGATAGGCGCAGACATAAAAATGCATACCAAGACAAAGAACGGAAACAACAATAAACCATTTTTTTCTACGTTCTTTAACAATCTTGGGAGGAGGAGGAGGAGAAGGAGAAAGAGGAAGTGAAAAGGGAAAGAGAAATTGGATAACAAAATCAGTCGTATTAAGGTTAAAACCTTATTTGAACTAATCCGTATACTATTTTACCTTTTATAGTGTACAGCAAAAGAAACGTCAGCATGATTTCAGTCTCGTCTTACGTATCCAATATAGATACAATTTATAGACTTTGGTCCACTACTACAACTTC
>NW_004797304.1:1173732-1176645 GCF_000002075.1 Aplysia californica
GAGAGAGAGAGAGAGAGACAGAGGGAGAGAGAGACAGAGGGTCGAGAAGGAGGGAGAGAGAGTGTGTGTCTATGTGTGTATGTGTGTGTGTGAGTTAGATAGATAGATAGATAGATAGATAGATAGATAGATAGATAGGTAGGTAGGTAGGTAGGTAGATAGATAGATAGATAGGTAGGTAGGTAGGTAGGTAGGTAGGTAGGTAGGTAGGTAGGTAGGTAGATAGATAGATAGATAGATAGATAGATAGATAGATAGTTAGATAGATAGATAGATAGATAGATAGATAGATAGATAGATAGATTAATGGATACGTTGAGGTGCAGACAGGCTTATTTAACATATTAAATATTTAATACTACTTGTTGACCTAGATCTAGTGGCATTTCAGTTGCAATCTTGTTTGTTTTCTTATAAACATAAGCTAGAGATAAAACAAACAAAAAAATTCATTTCTGTTTACTGTGTTTACCAAAGTTACAGAAAACCGTTTGAACTCTAGTCTTTTGGAAGTTATACCTCCGCAGAGTTAAAGATAGAATTCAACGCATTGCTCCTCAGATCAGCTCGAATATCATATTTAATTTTTTAAAGAAGATGATGAAACCCACTACTTTATGTTAAGACGTATCTACTCATCCAAGGGAATCTCCAGTATACTGGAACTTTATCGCAGCAAAGCGTATAATTTCATTCTTATCTATCCTTTGTTGGTACAAGTAAATCTCCACCCTGGTCAGGGCCAATGGTTTTTACAATGTAGTTTCTAAACCTCCATAGATGACATTACAGGAGCAGCCTTATTCAATCTTGTGAGAGCTTCACGTCTTCTTCTGTTACAACCATTGCTCTGGTTGTTAAAAATTGTGAAGCCAACAAGGATTATCATGGAACCCCCCTCCCCCTCCCCCTACATCTCCCACTCCTCCACCCAACCCCCTAAAAACAACAACAAACAAACCAACAAAGACAAACTACTCACTTAAAAAGTGAACAAATAACAACAATTAATTAGTGATTAGGTAAAAACCGTTATCCTTATGGGGTGAATACAGTTCCATTACATGGTGTGTTCTCTTTTTTAATGCATGCTCTCCTCGTTGTCTCTTTTTTTTGTTTCTCTGACAAAAAGTATTTTTCTAGCAGAACTGGTAGCCACGTTAACTGTGGAGGAATTATGAAAACTTTGGAGAGTGTGACTGGACAGCATTGAAGCATACTGAAACCAAAAAAAATAAATAAATTAATCACAGACTGTTTAAAAAACACTATGACGGTGATTAAATATAGCATGCCAGTATATTAACCCAACGTAAAACACGGTACTTTATAATACAGGGAAATTATCGTCCGTGCATTGTTACGTAGCTGGTGAGTGTTTCTAGAGTTGAACAACAACACAGAAGTAAAATCTAAGACATAGTGTAGTATACACACACACACACTACATTGACACTGTCACGACATGCACTGGGCAATCAATCAGGGTTGCAGTGTGCCTAAAAAAATTATGACAAAAGAAGAGAAAACCGATTCAACCAAGATGCAGCAAGACTAAACTTACTAAAGCAGATTACCTCGGGCAACCGAAAGAAAATTAGGTCAAACAGTATACTTCAACTTAAATTATAGAGGGCACGACGTGGTGGTTTTGACGACTGAAATAGTTAAATTTGTAGTAAACATAAGAATCTTACTACCACGCGACTCGAGATTTGATGTTTTATAATAATTAATTAATTGTGGGAAGAAGTACAAAGTAAACGAAGCGAAAGAGTACAAGGTAACCGAAGCAAGAGAGATAATCACCACAAGGTCCCATCATGTACATCAGTATCCCTGTGAGGAGAAAGAAAAGAAGGAGGATGCACTTTTCAGAATGAAAAAAAAAGCATCCAAGTTTCATTCCAACCCAACATGATAATATAAACGTAAGGACACAGATGACACGCAAATGACACACAGATGACACTCACACAGGCCTGAGAGGAAAGCATGTTTAATGTGCTCGTATAGGGGGAAATGGTTAAGCAAGCAAGTGATGTTACCAACGATAGTGCTCCCACTTAGTCAGATGTGCTCAGAACAAAACTGTGGCATTCAATATACAATGTATATCGTTTAGAAGTTAGCATCAATTTAGATACCAGAGAAATTATTAGTGTGTATAACCCAAAAAAAAGACCCAAAAAAAAGACGACGAAATAAAAAGACAAATAAAATGCTGACGAGCGAAAGAAGAAACATCGTTCCGACATAGAGATAACACAAAGGTGTATGTCATTCATCCAATGTTGTCACAGAGCAGCGTCTATGCCAACAGCCAACACGTGCAAGCGAACACAACACTTTGCTGTTTGTCACTTTAAAAAAGAAGAGTTAAACTTTGTCATAGCGTATCAAAAAGACATAAAAGGAAAAGAACGGAAAAAAACAACAACCCCCAGGCGACACCAAAGCAGATATTACACGTTCTCAGATTTTTGGTTGGTAAGTGCGATATTTCAACAAACGTCAATCCTACGAGGCGGAGCCATATTCCGAAACTCAAGGAAGTGCTATCCTATTGTCTATCTCATAATTTTTTAAAGGCCTAATACTCAAGTATTCACGCACTCGCCGCGTGGAGAACTAAACATCTGAATACTTCACCGAAATCGATATCATATAAATCCTACTTCCTACTCTCCCATGAAGGTGCACATGATGTTAATAACAGAAGTAGACATGTTAATGAAATGATATAGGACAAGGTTGCAAACAATTTACTGGCAACATTTTAGAAGTGATAACATAAAAAACCCTGAATGATACGTTTAACAGAAAGCACATTTTCATTGGTTAAGTAACTTTTTCTTTTTGACACACACACACACACACACACACACACACACACACACACACACACACACA
>NW_004797304.1:1180662-1183173 GCF_000002075.1 Aplysia californica
CCCCCCGCAAAAGAAGGAAACAAACAAAATAAACAAACACCCCCCGAAAAAACCCAAACAAAAACAAACAGAAAGGCCCAAAATAAACAAAATAAAACAAACCAAAAAACAACAAACTTCTTTACCAAAAGCGAAACAAAATGCTCAAATCAACCCAGTGACGGCATCTATGAACAATGACATGTTCGTTCATTTTCTAAGACTCCCCTCCCCCCAATCCTTTCATTTTTCTCTTTAGAGAGCAAACCTTCTTGTACTCTCGTTGTATATGGCCTTTGTAATCGAAAAAAAGAATGCTCCAAAAGATGAGTCCCGCATCTATAATTTATTGACACAAGAGGCAAAGCGTGAGGTTGTAAGAGCTGTGCCCGACCCGAGTTTTAAAATTCTTTTGTTTCGCAGCCCGAGTGGCTTTCACACTTTGTAAAGATTAATTTGGATCACTCACGTCACCATTGTATTGACTGGTGAAAAAATGGTGAAATGGTATAGGTTTAACGCCCCTATCAACACTATTAGGTTATTTAAGAGATGGGACCTCGAAGTTTAACACCCATCTCGGAAAAGACATAGGCAAATGGGAAATTCGTGTGAAGTGCCTTTTCCAAGGACACAACGTCGGACCGAGCTGACGCTCAAACCCCCGATAACGCAATCTCACGATTACGGGTCCGGTAGCCTAACCACTAGGCCACTGACGCCACGAAGTGACTGTACATGACAAGACGGTTTGTTCCTCTATCCGATATAAAGCGAAATTAAGAAGAGGCCAAAGAGGTTATTAATAGAACTAGAGGGCTTAGCTGTGACGTCACAGCTGCGACCTTTAGTACTAATATAACCTCTTTGGAAGAGGCCCACAAAGTGCCGGTGGCGACATGACGACTATAAAATTGTGTATTTAAAACTATTTTTAAGGAGTGACTCTTTTTTCATGTGAAAAAGTAGGAGCAAAGATTGTTGCAAAACAAACCCACTTGTTTTCAAAAGAAATACAAAATTTTCATCAGTCTTGTGGGGAACTGATATCATTGTAAACAAATAGCAGACCATAACCCTTTTCTTGTCTTATTGTTCTTGTTTTTTTGGTGAAAGACATACCTATCTAGGGCACAATCTTCGAATACCTTTAGCTTTCAGTAATGGGGGATTTTGATGATTCACGAGCACCTCTTCAGCTCAGTTGGTAAAATTTCTGAGCCGTGGTAGAGGTGGCCCTGGTTCAAATTCCCTACGAGCATTCTTGAAAAAAAGTTTTTTTTGGGAGAATTTACGAATAAAAAGAAAAGTATCCAGGCTGCAGTAAAACAGCCTTTCTCCTGAACAGCACCCTGCCTCCCCCCCTCACCCAAATGAAAAGAAAACTGAAGGCACCAAAAAAAAAGAGATAAACATTGATCATATTTAAACGTCAGGGTCTCATAGTCGCTACCCTCGCCAGCCTCTTTTTCATGGTTTAAGCTTCTGGCGAAGGAAGTGGACGAGACACAGTGGGATTTGTGCTCCAAAGATGAAACATAAAGTAATAAGAGAGAGGAAGAGGAGAATGGAAAGAGGAAATAATGAGAAAGAAGACGAATGTGATGATGAAGGGAAAAAAATCAGCTAGAGATAACAAGACAGGAAACCGTAAAGTGAAATGAAAAAGAAGAACAGGGAAAACATTAAAACTAAAGGTTATAAAAAAGCTTTTAGAGACAATGGATCGATATGGGTATATGAATGAATGGAGTATATACCTCCTCCTCCTCCTCCTCCTCCTCCTCCTCATCATCATCATCATCATCATCATCAACAACAACAACAACAACAACAACATAGATAGATAGAGAGATAGACAGACGGACAGATAGATAGTGTGTCCCCCTGTGTGTGTACATGTGTGTGTATGTGTGTGTATATATGTGTGTGTATATATGTGTGTGTTTGCGCGTGCATACGTGTGTTTATGTGTGCGTGCCTTCCCTCTCTCATGCAAAGAAACAAACAAAGAAACAAGACATGAACACTTACACAAATGAGCACCTCAAGGTCCTTCAAAAGTTCACTTTTTATTTCCACTGTGAAGATGGAATGTTCGACTGTCGAGTGCTCTTAGTTCGTATATTGAATTAAAAAAAAAAATCCAAACCAAACAACACAGAAAAAATATAATCCCCAAAGAAACAATCTCCTGACCAAAGGGAAACAAAGAAGAAAAAGAAGAAAAGACGAATACATCAAGTGACAAAACAAAAATTAATCACTGAGACTCTTCGCTCATACTCATACCGATAAGGAAAATTAACTCGAGCTTTCGTTATTTTTCTACTCCCTCCCCCCTCCCCCTCCTTCGCCCCTCCCCCCTCGCCCCTTACCCCCAATACACATACAAACACACAGATACACAAACACAAACACACGTACACACACACACACACAAACACACACACACTCACTCACTCTCTTTCTCTCTGTCTCGCTCTTTCTCTCTGTCTCTCTCTTTCTCTCTGTCTGTCTGTCTGTCTGTCT
>NW_004797304.1:1184210-1185416 GCF_000002075.1 Aplysia californica
AGAGAGAGAGAGAGAGAGAGAGAGAGAGAGAGAGAGAGAGAGAGAGAGAGAAAAGGGGGAGGTGAGGCATTACCTAATCATGAATGGTCATACGCTCGTTCCTATAAAACTATGAACATAATTAGACGCCAAGCTTCATAAGGTAACGTTCAGGGAACAACTTCAGCCGCCTTTTATACGGGCGTAATAACTACCAGCTTTATAGTGCACGACCAGATTTATCGCCAACAAAACGTTTCCCTAGTTATTAATTCATGACTCCATACATCCCCCGTGGTGAGGTAAGGACTGACTGGGGAATGATAGAACGTGATTGGGGGAGGTATTAGAAAGCTGACCGCACATGCTCATATGGCTTTGTACTTGACTAACCCTTGGAATTGCGAGGTTCAAATGTGAGTTAAGTTCGAACTGATCTCCTTTTTTCTACATTCTTGGTATGGTTCTAACGTCCCTTTTAGACACCTAAAGGTTGTATAAAAGGCCGGACCCAGGACTCACAATCTATCTTTAATGTTAAAGACACAGTCAGTGGAGACCCTTGGGATCTCCACAAACTACCTAAGTCGGAAAATTCTCCAAGTGGGTTCTAAACAGGGACATCTATATTTTTACTAAGTATGATTATAATAAACTGAATAATGTTGCTCCGTCTCTTTTTCTTCCTGTATTACTCATTTCAAAGTTGCACGAAACGACCTATGTAAAGCTGTACAAAACGACCTATGTAAAGCTGTACGAAATGACCTATGTAAAGCTGTGCAAAATGGCTTATGTAAAGTTGTAGGGAACGACCTCTGTAAAGTTGTAAGAGATGACCCAAGTAAAGTTGAACGAATTTATGTAAAATATCCATTGTAAAGTTGTGTGAAATGACTTATGAAAAGTTGTACGAAATGACCTATGTAAGGTCCAATGGGACGCCTTCATCAATACCAAACAAGGCATCCGAAAAAAGAAACGACGAACTAACTGGAGACAGAGTGGGTGGGAGTATGGGTTGTTGTCTTTTGATATCAGAAGCTTTGAAACACACGTTGGGGCTGGGTGAAAGGAGTAGGGGTGGGGTGGGGTGGGGAGGGGGATGTGGTAAGCATTTTGGAATGAACAGAAGGAGAAGATGTTCAGTCTCACAATGATTTACTAGATAGGGAACCAGCGAAACAAAGGCCACGCGCAGTGTTTCCATTTTGAAGTGAACTGGAA
>NW_004797304.1:1186553-1188717 GCF_000002075.1 Aplysia californica
ATAATAATAATAATATAGATAAATAGACATACGGGTATCGGAATAGAAAGACAAATGAACAGACTGACAGACAAATAGATAGATAGATAGATAGATAGATAGATAGATAGATAGATAGATAGATAGATAGATAGATAGATAGATAGATAGATAGATAGATAGATAGACAGATCGATAGACCAATAGATAGATGGATAGATAGATGGATAGATAGATAGATAGATAGATGGATAGATATATTGATAGATAGATAGATAGATAGATAGATAGATAGATAGATAGATAGATAGATAAAATAAACAAATGGGCAAATTGAAAAATGGAGGGATAATAGATGGACGGTCGAATGGATGGGAGAGGGGAAAGATTGAGAAATGAATAGATAGCATAAAACATGGACTGGTGAACTCGCAAAGGGGATATTCCGGACAGCGAGTCCTTGTAATGAAGAGTGCAATTAAGCGTGATCGTCCCTCACGACTTGCTCAATCCGGATCACGAGCCAACCCGGCCTCATTACGAGTACGATCTTCTCCATTTGGCTGGACCGCCGGTCGTCGGAGAATCTCCAACTCTCACTGATACTAGTGGGGTGAGTTAGGTCAAGCAGATATAAATGTGAGCTTGCAAAATCATCGTTTTTAATCGAGCATCTATTCTTTTTTTCTCCTACAATGCAGGTTAACCCCTATAAGTAAGATAGAAGCAGCCCGCTTCCTGTTTTATCTAACGTTTTTTCGATGGAGGTGGGGTGTGAAATAAGTACTAATTAAAACAAAAACCAAAACAAACCAAGCAAAAAACACGAATTTAATCCCCCCCCCCTCCCCAGTCAACACTGCATTATTTTTAAGGGGTGATATGGGTTCTTTTAACTTTGTAAATTTACTTAAAAGGCGTGACCAGTGAATCTGTCTTCGATTGGACCCCCTACTCCCCTACAACAACAAAAAATCACAAGTGTCACTCGAAGCCAAACTGTTTCCTAGACTGAGCTGAATGCTGGGAACAGTCCAATTATTGACCATACGGTAAAAAAGCCACACTAAAACTTCAGTAACAACAACAACAACAACAACAACAACAACAACAACAACAACAACAACAACAACAGCAACTACAACAGAAACAACAACAAAAACAACAACAACATTAACTATCCTTTCCATCCTGTCTCTCAAAGAGGAACAACTGTTGTTAGTGGTATAGAGCCCGAACGCACTCGTTGACATCAGAGTGGTCAAAGCACTTTTCGCATCGCACTACTGGATTGTCCACTGGTTCACACCTTCGAGGCTCAGTCTGTTCGTCCATCGATCGGACGCATCCACCCCACTATTCATCCATCTCTTGGTCACAATCGTCATAAAGTATTCATCGATTCCTCGACTGTTTCCAAGCATCGGACTCACTTTGGAGTCATCGTTTTTCCACGGTCTTTGTGGTTTTGTTTTTGAGGTCAAACGGAAGAAAACAGAGGAAACGGGGCATGGCCAGTAAACATCAGACATGGAACGGTTTTTACTTTCATCATCACCGACAAGGTATTGCAATAATATGGTATCACTGTGATCCTCTCAGTACGATTCTGTGATAGCTATCCTGAACCTACCGTTTACATAATGAAGATGTCTCGGACTGTTTTCGCAGAGACAATGAATCGTACTTATAAAAAAGTAACAATGTACAGTCTACCATCTACAAAAGTAACCTTACCATAACCTTGTGTTGACTATAGCTAACACAAACAACGCATAGCGATACTATTTTTATACTAATGTCATGGCGTCATTTTGATAGAACTGGGAAAGGAAAAGTAGAAAGCTAAAACAACACAAGCCTTGTTTGTGAGGTAGAAATGTGAGCAGCTACAACTTGCTTGTCGACTGTTGTCGAGTGAGGGACGATGATTGACATGTAGATATTTTTATTTCTTTTTTTTTGTCTGAAAGAAGAGGAGTGACTACACACATACACGCACACACATATAAAAAGACACAAACACACACAGGCACAAACACACACAGACAAAAACACACACACACACACATACACACACACACACACACATACAAAAACCTACAAGTGAGAGAGTAAAAGGGAAGGGGGAGAGAGAGAGAGAGACAGAGAGAGAGAAAGAGAGAGAGAGAGAGAGAGAGAGAGA
>NW_004797304.1:1188855-1192169 GCF_000002075.1 Aplysia californica
GGGGGAGATAAAGACGAAAAAAGCGGAAGTTAAATTTTCGGTTTCCTTATTTATATTCAAAACTTTAGATCCAAAATTCCAATAAAAGAGCCCACACAACAATAAACATTCAAGATTTTCAAAAGATCCAATGTTCCAAAATGTAGAAAAACTACATTGTGCCAATCTCGCATCTCATATCCACAAATAAGGTCTCACCGCCACCTCATTCCACCCTGTTTCACCTCCATTTTAAAAATCTAATTTACATCTTCCCCGTTCGATTTCGAATTTGTATCTCATTTACGTTTTTTTTAACTGTACGGGCCCCTTCTCTTCCACGCTTATCTTTGGAGATACAACCATATTATTTTCTGTCGTGGTTTTCTGATGGAGATGTGAAGCTCAGTTGATAACGTGCTACACCACAGCGCAGATGGCCCTGGTTCGAATGCTACTAGACGTCCTTTTCCTTTAATCATTAGTTATTCTGGACGTTTCTGCTCTTTAGTTTTCAAGGCTCTCCAACCAGTGTCGGTGGTGTAACGGTTCGATGCTTCACCTTTGTGTGCAGAAGACTCGAGGTTGATTCCCGTGTGGGGAGAATTTTTATCGAGTATCTGAGTCTCTTAGTCGGAAAGATGCATCATTCTCCGCCCGGATTGACCCTGATAGGCAAGTCCAAAGCCCACTTAGTAAATGATCTAAACACCTACATTAAAAAAAAGGTTCTCCGCCTCTTTATTTGGTCCAATCGGAGAAAGATGCTAGAATCAAAGGTCGCGATTTTAAATAAACTCACCAAATTGAAAGGAGTGTTTTAAACCCAAATAATTTCCCTATATTGTTCCTGCCTATCTGTTTTGATTTTCCCTTGCATTATAATATGGCTATTATAGTGTCAACGTGCTTATTCAAACAAATTAAAATAGCTCAGTGGTGGGATGGGATCTAGTGGGGGTGGTGGATGGTTGATAGTCTCGTATTGAAGATGTATTACTTTTGTAATTATTGAAGACCCTTCCTGTGTGTTCGGGGGGCTACCAATTGCAAAGTGACAGGGTGGAGAAATGATGATAATGAAATGTGAGGCAGCGTGGTGGAATCAGGCTCTCGTCAAAATAATCAAAGTGAAGAAACTTGCATTTTTCCGCAGGTTTGTGAATTTTTATCAAATTTTTGTTTTTTGGCTCAACACCTTTCATGCCCATTAAAGAACTCATTTCTGTAAAGATTTTTCTTAAAAACGTTGATGAAACTCACAAAAAAATGTAAATTTTCAGTTACCATGGACTCTTAAACTAAGGTAATAACCAATCGTTGGCGGCCATTTTCTCATTAACTTTACCTCTGAAAAACGGTGACCCCATCTCCTTCATTCGCAAATATCTCGACTTGTACTCAAGATAAATGGATATGATTTTCATTGAAATAAAGACAAGTGAACAAGCTTTAAGATGACACCAATAACTCTACATGCCCGAAAATTGACGAGAGCCTGATTCCACCACGCTGCCTCACAAATGGCTTGCTAACTGTCTCGCTACGAGAGAAGGGAAATCTCCGCAAATGAAAAGAACAAAGCAAACATTGATGGATAGACGCGGCAGGGGTTGTTAATAATAACTGGACATGGTGTGCAGACCGGAGTATCTGTCGCTCAGAGGAACACACGAGTGGGGAGACCTCAGAGTACGCCCCACGACTATAATTGTCCTAGTGATTATAATATTATGTCGTTTATTCTCGAAAACGTTATAATCATCATTGTCGTCATCACTATATGTATCACCTCCCCCATCCCCTATTCCTCCTTCTGATAATCTTAATTCTTCTTCTTCTTCTTCTTCTTCTTCTTCTTCTTCTTCTTCTTCTTCTTCTTCGCTTCCAAAACAATCGGGTTTATATAAGATTTTCATATATTGCAGGACACATTTCAATCGCGAAGTGTGACCTAGATAAGAAAACAAAAGATTAAAAAAGAGATCCCAACGATGTCTTCGGTTCAAATTTCAATCTAGTTTGAACACAAGTACTTCGTGTATCGTCTCATGCAAAGAAATCAGTATAAGCTCGCCTTTGCAAGTCCTTTCTGGTCCTGAAAGGGTCAGTCCAAATGGTCAGCAGCTTCCTGCTTATTACGTCCCGGGAAGTAGAATTTCCCTGGGGAGTTCATGACCCCAGAAATCGTGACTAGGTCCATCCCAGTGTCAGGTGCTGTGCGCTGCACAGCATTGGCTTTTCACGGTCTTTGATATAGTGTGGCACAGTATGGTATGGTATGGTATTGTATGTTATGATATTGTATGGTATGGAATGAGATGGTAAGGTATGGTATGGGTTGGGATAGGGTTCGATGGGATGATATGGTATGGTATGGTATAGTATGGTATGGTATGTGATTGGATGGAATGGACAGGGATGGGATTGGATGGGATGGTATGGTATGGTATGATGTTATGTGATATGATATGGCACGGGATGGGATGGGGTGGGATGGTATGTTATGGTATGTTATGGTATGGTATGGTATGGTATGGTATGGGATGGGATGGGATGGGATGGGATGGGATAGGATAGGATGGTATGGTATATGGAATGAGATGGTATGGTATGGTATGGTATAGCATGATGTAGGAAAGGATGGGATGGGATGGTGTGGTGTGGTGTGGTGTGGTATGGTATTGGAATGGGATAGGATGGGATGGTATGGTGTGTTGTGGGATGGGATGGGATGGGATGGGACAGTATGATATGGTACGGTTTGGTTTGATAGTATGGTATTAGATGGGATGGAATGGGGGGGGGGGGATAGTACTGGTTAGCACTGCTTTCAACCCTGTACGGCTATCCAAATACGCATATTCTCTCTTTGGCGCCCATCTCCGATAAAACAGTGACACGGGAAGAGTAAGCCTGAAAACTCAGCGAAGAACTAAAGTTCAAGTACACCCCATAATGGTTATGTCGAAAGAGTTGATCTGGATAGACAGATAGATGGATAGATAGATAGATAGATAGATAGATAGATAGATAGATAGATAGATAGATAGATGTGCTAATAAATCGCTGTACGACACAAGCCGTGTTATTTTAAAGCAGGAAGAGGGGAGAGAGAAAGAGAGAGAAAGAGAGAGACAGAGAGAGAGAAAGAATAAGAAAAAGGTACATCACTCAAAAAGAGGAGGATATGTAGAAAGAAAGAGAGAAAGAGAGAAAGACAGAGAGAAAGGGGGTGTAGAGAAAGATAGATAAAGATAGAGAGAGAGAGAGAGAGAGAGAGAGAGAGAGAGAGAGAGAGAGAGAGAGAGAGAGAGAGAGAGAGAGAGAGAGAG
>NW_004797304.1:1192269-1195671 GCF_000002075.1 Aplysia californica
AGATAGATAGATAGATAGATAGATAGATAGATAGATAGATAGATAGATAGATAGATAGATAGATAGATAGATAGATAGATAGATAGATAGATGCTAAAAAGTTAAATGTTACTGCACTGGAGCACTAGATGATTCACATTGAACATTCCAAACGTTCTAGAAAAACGAAATGGACAAAACGTGAAAAAGAGCGCTAAAACAAAATATATCAAAAACAACAAAAACAAGCAAACAACATAACAAAACGGCGCCAACATTACCTTGACGGTGTCCACAATCTGCTTCTCCAGGGGCAGAGAGTTCTCCGGGTGGTGTCCGTGGTACCACATGCCGGTGGTCATCACCAGGCGCCGGCGCTTGTCACAGACTACACACACCCACTCCTGGATCTGAGCGGAGAGACATGGGACGCACGTTTCAGGGAGGATAGAAAGATGGTGGGGAGAGAGAAAGAGAAAAATGAGGAGTAAGGAAACAGAAAAAGGAGAAAGAGAGAGAAATATATACATGTCTCACATAGATGATTAGATAGATAGATGATTAAGTAGATAAATGATTAGATAGATAGATAGATAGATAGATAGATAGATAGATAGATAGATAGATAGATAGATGGATAGATAGATAGATAGATAGATAGATAGATTCACATAACATTTATCATTTTAATCAACAGTTAATCTGAGAAAGAAAATAAAATGTCTGCCATTCCTCTACCATACCTGTGCATCTCTTTGCATGCTCTACTCAGTATCATTACAGTAGGGACTGAAAATAGGAGAGAGAACTTTTCACGAATACTCTGCCTTTGCTCCAAAGTTAAAATCCTTTTCTGACTGTCAATTAAAAATACTCCCTTGTAGAACTACTCGAGATGGAGTTCAAATTGGTGAGACAAGCACGGCGGATCTAGATGTAGTATCTTATCGATTGATCTAACGGTGGGCCCCGGGGGAGAGGGGGGATGGGGGATGGGGGATGGAGGATGGAAGGCAAATAAATTTTTCACACTACAAAACTCTGTTTATTTACTTGTTCGGCTGTTTGTTTTTATTCCGTGTTACCTTCTTATGGTGTCAAGTAAATGTTTCGATGTATTTGAAATAAACATTAATTAGGGAGAGAGGGCTAAGACAGATTGTGGCTGCAACATAATTGAAGATATTATGCGTAAACAAAGATGCGCATTTTAATAAACAGGTATCCTTTTCCCAGATGGTTTGAAATTTAGCCAAAAAATATTTTGCTTATAGCAGTATTTTTGCCTTCACGATTCTTTTGTTCAAAAAGCCTTTTTTGATTAAACGTTCGACAAAGGGAGGTTTAGCGAACGATGGCTATCAGTGAACAAAATATTAAGCGCTGAATCAATATTTGATTGTCATACGTATGATTGCTCTATCTATGCATCCACAGTTAGATAAATAGGGGGGTAATTAGAGACAAGTTCTCAGTAAGATAAAGAACAACTTCATGATAACGCTCATTAGTGCAGGGAAAGTGTAAGACCTATAGACAGAAACAACAGAGGGAAAGATATGAAGAAGTTGTAGTGGAAGTATTACTTACCAATGGCGCCCTCTAGACCCCCCCCCTTTTCCCCCACGGTTAGTAAGAAAGATGGGCGGATGATTAGGTGCGTCTATTGGTAGACAGACAAGCAGAAAAGGAGACAGATAAACAGACGGACACGAGTCGACTGCAAATAAAACAAGTTCTTGAGCAGAGACGAAAAGTCTGAAGTTCACCTAAATCAAAGAAGTCTAAAGAAACTGACGCTACAATACTCTCCACCCCCCGCCCCCTTTCCGCCTCCATTTCTTTCCCCCAAAGAAGCAAACAAGTAAAACTAAAACGAACACACAGGCAAAACATTCGATGACTTCGTTTTCGCCAAGATCTCAAATTATAGTCAACACATACAGCCGTCGGCCATTTCCTTGGTTCATCAGTGAACCCAAGTCTTGGTCCCCCCCTCCACCCCCCTCTCTCTCTCTGTCTCTCTCTCTTTCTCTCTCTCTGTGTCTGTCTGTCTGTCTGTCTGTCTGTCTGTCTGTCTGTCTGTCTCGCCCCCCCCCTCTCTCTTTCTCTCAATCTCACTTTTCTCATGTTTCTTTTTCTCTGTATTTTCTTCTCTCTCTCTCTCTTCTCTCTCTTTCTCTCTCTGTCTCTCTCTCTTCTTTCTCTCTCTGTTTATTTCTCTCCCCTCTCTTCTTTCTTCTATCTCTCTTTCTCCTCCCTTCTTTCTTCCTCTTCCCCCACCCTCTCCATCATTCCCTCTCGCCCTCTCTCCCTCAATCCTTTCATCGTCTTTCTCTCTCCGCCTACAGTTTTATTTCTTTCACGGAAAACCAATGCCAAACGCTGAACCTCTCAAAGCCTACAACCCTGGAGCACCCCTGGCTAGATT
This sequence comes from Aplysia californica, assembly GCF_000002075.1. Classification (NCBI taxonomy): domain Eukaryota; kingdom Metazoa; phylum Mollusca; class Gastropoda; order Aplysiida; family Aplysiidae; genus Aplysia; species Aplysia californica. The sequence continues at coordinate 1,194,680 of NW_004797304.1, forward strand.
TCAGTACTCTCATTATATCCTCAAGTTAATTAGCGAGTTTTCACTCTTTGATCGAATCTCCACTCCTTCCCGCCACAGCTTTTAGTTCCTTCTTTTTTCTCTGTTGTGTCCTCATTTAACCTCTTCATTAAAATAAAAAACTACCAAACAAAAAAACAAACAAAAAACAACAACAAAAAATCCCTCCCAAAAAACAAACAAACAACAAAAACAACAACCACAAAAGAGTTTCCATTTTTTTCCATAACCCTGCAAACCACGTTTTCTTTCGTTCACATTTAATACGCTTACTCTCTCTCTCTCTCTCTCTCTCTCTCTCTCTCTCTCTCTCTCTCTCTCTCTCTCTCTCTCTCTCACTTTTTCCATCCCTCCCCCCTTTTACACACACCTTTCTTACTTTACTCTTTCTTTTTCAACCTAGTCAGCATTTCTCGTTTAGTCAATTACTTATTTACTCGTTTGTCATCCTCATCTCCTTCTCTTCAATCCTCCGACCTCTCATTTACTCTGTGCGTGTGTTCTCATAGTCCGACTTCTTTTTATCTCTGGCTTCCCCCCCTATACTTTCTTCAACCCTCAATCTATCCTCTTGTCTTTTTCCTCATACTTCCCCCCTCTTCTCCTCCTCAACCCCTCCCCGTTTCCTTTTTCTGTCAAATAAGCTTTCTTTTCACCCGTCTCTCATTTCCACATCTCCTCTTCTTTCATTCCCTATTTCCTCTGATCACTTTGTATATTCTTTTCTTCTGATCTTCCGCCCCTTTGACTTCTGTTGTATTCAGTTTCAGCTCACTGTACGCAGATGTAATTTGATCATTTGGATCTTGCTTGATGAGTAGATTTCAGTTTCAAGTTTTGTATCTTTAGTGACGGCTGCTCAGGGCTTCAAAAACAACAGGGAAGTTGAACAAAGAAGTTAATGAAGCGACATGAAAGATCACAACAAAAAATTAAAAAAATATTAATAACAATAAAGAATAAAGTAAAACAAA
>NW_004797304.1:1195984-1197166 GCF_000002075.1 Aplysia californica
TGTCTGTCTGTCTGTCTGTCTGTCTGTCTGTCTGTCTGTCTGTCTGTCTGTCTGTGCATGTGTATGTTTGTGTGTGGGTATGTGGGTGTCTTTATACCACTTTCTCTCCATCTCTTTTAATATCTCTATCACTCTTTCTCATCCCACCCCCATACACCCCCCCCCTCAATCTCTCAATTTCCCTCCTACCCCACCCCCTTTAAAATAAACAAACTATTTTTTTTATTATAGAAAAACAAAACAAAACAAAAACGACAACAGCTAAAAGTTGGATAACCGCAAAGGCTATTCAGGACGCCCTCTATTTATGACGATAGTTAAAGGTGAGCCGTCCCCGAGCTTATCATTGCTGTAGTTCCACGTCTTTTACTTACGTCTGACTCAGAGTCTTCTTCTTCATCTGGCTAAAAGTTTCTTTGATAAACGCATCGATGTGAACGACAGTTACAAATTATCATGTTGCAAAACTTCAAATGCCAGCCTCCCTGGGGGCTGATTGATTGAGTCTGTAAATGTTTCTACGGCATCATTTCTTTCTTCATTGTGTAAGATACTGCCATCGTTTCATAGTCGGCTTGTCTGTACCACACAATGATTCATTTATATTGAATTGTACGACGCTATAAATAAAAAGCACTGCATCAAGCACACACTGTCTAACAGCTCCTCAAAATAGAATGGCTGTTGAACAATGAAACGCCCGCGCATTTTGTGAAGTTTTGTATTAGCAGAATGTGCCACAGTCTTCAAACCAGTTTAAACAATGAGGTATTGGCATATTCTGCAGATCAGTCCCGGTTCTTTGACCTTTTATTCTGTCTGGTATTTTTTAAAATATTTTTATTTTTTGCCCTAGGTATATCCCAGTTGTTTGCTCGCTTCCGCCATCTTTTACCAGGTCCCATACCCCCCTCCCCCTTTCCAAATAAAAAAACGAACAAACAAACAAAAAATTAAAAACACAAAACACCCCCCCCCCCAAAAAAAATGCAAAAACAAAAGCAAAACCAAACAAAAACCAAACAAAGGAAAACAAGCTGAATAACAAAACATAACAATATAAAGAAAAAGCAAGACAAAAACAACAGGACGTATCAAGCTCTTTACCTTTCTTTTTTCTATTGTTCCCTTTGTCCATCACTTTACCATCTCTCTCTCTCTCTCTCTCTCTCTCTCTCTCTC
>NW_004797304.1:1199300-1200526 GCF_000002075.1 Aplysia californica
AGAGAGAGGAGGGAGACAGAGAGAAACATAGAGGAGGGGAGATATATAGAGGGGAAGAAAGAAACAGAGAGACAAACAGTCAAACAAAATGACAGCTAGACAGACACATACAGAGACAGGGTATGTTGGATGGGACGGGGGGAGGGGGCGTGGCACTTATTCGTTTCAGCGGCATCCACTGTTTTGATGTCATTGCTTCGGAAATTAAGTTGTGCCTTGCTCTACAGTGGCTGTATAACTCACAGGACCATCAATGGATATCGATCAGTCCTGGGGGGGCTTTCTGCCGGGCTCAGTTCGTCAACATGTGTGCTTCTTTGAGTATATTGAGTAAAGAGAGGCACATCGACACAGCAGCATTTATGCAATGATGGAGAACAGCAAGACAGACAAACAGAAACAAACAAAAGAAAGAAAGAAGCGAAGCATGACCTGCTAGTAGCGCCCTTCGACTACCCGCTTCCTATGAGAGTGATCGTATTTTCTGTTTGTTTAGTTGTATGTTTGTTTATTTGTTTGCATGTGTGTGTGTGTGTGTGTGTGTGTGTGTGTGTGTGGGTGTGGGTGTGTGAGTGTGTGTTTGACAGCATAGCTCAGTTGGTATCATTCTGAGCTGCTTTGGTGCGAATGACCCTGGTTCGATTGCGTAATGGTGTTTTCTTCCACTTTGTTTCTACGCTTAAAGGCTATGTGGGTCAGTGTTAGTTATCGGAGATAGATGTTAAAAACGGAGCTCCTGCTTCTTTTAAAATATCTTAGAGTAATGAAATAGGCGTTAGATTTAAATAAGTAACTGCGTGAATGAATGTGCAGGCACATGTAGCATCAAAGGACAATAAAAACAACTATGTAATTGGCTTGTTAAACTGTGTTGTACAGAAACCACAGGGTTTTGCAGATGGTGTTTCTATTAGTGTTTCTGTAGGGGTTTCTGTTAGTGTTCGTATTTGAATTCACGTTGTTGTTTTTATTAGTGTTTTTGTTAGTGATTCTGTTAGCGTTTCTTTGAGTGTTTTTGACTGATGAACAATTAATTAAGAAAAAAACCTCTTTCAGTGGTCTACCCTCAGTGCCTTGGGACAATAAGCCTAAACGAAGGAAAGGCACGGCCCAATACCCCATCCCCCCGCTACCCTTGTCCAAAATAAATGCGCTGTCTGTTTAAGATAAATGTGTGTTTTTCAGAGAGAGAGAGAGAGAGAGAGAGAGAGAGAGAGAGAGAGAGA
>NW_004797304.1:1200691-1202414 GCF_000002075.1 Aplysia californica
ACACACACACACACACACACACACACGCCTCCCTTTTTCCCAACTTCCTACCAAAACTTTTACTTTCTCTCTCTCTCCCTCCTGCGCACCACCAGTGCAAGCTGGTGCATTACCAAGACATCTTTTAATGATTTCTCCCCCGCCCTCTCTATCTCTCCGCCTCATCTTCCCACTGTCTTCGGCTATCGTGGGAAGAGGGAAGAGCAACATGTTGGATGTGCCCAGATTCATCGGCGTTTTCGGGAATTCCGCCGAGAATTTATTTTGCTACGTTTATTTTCGAACATAACATCCAGTCTCGAATCTCCTCCGCGGGTGGTTGGTTGGAGGGCACCAATGGTACGTGTGGATGGCAGTGACGTCAATAAATGGTTTGGTTTTTCTTTCCTATCAAACATCTATGGCCTTGCGCAGTTGCGAGCGCCGTAAAACCCTATACTACTACTAAACATATATCGTAGTGTGTGTGGTTTGAAGCGAGGGTGCTACAGGAAGGCCATACTTCTGCACTTCCCCTCTAGTGTTTCTGTCTGTTTGTCTGGCTTTTAAAAAAAAATTTCCCTCTAGCACTAAATGGTCGTTATTATGTCGTTGTGCTTATAATAACTCAAACAAACAAATAGATAATCTCCTACACTGAGAAAACAAAGCAACTGATAGAGTGCCAAAAGAGGTAGGGAAAAATAAGAAAAGAAAAATACACTTCAGCTCTCCATGAGGAACTTATTTGACCTACTGTTCATATCTGGTCGCTCTGACGTTATGCACGAAAAATGCTTTTAACTAATTTTAAAGATTGTGTGTGTAAGGGGGGGGGAGTCGGGGGTTGTCCTTTTTCATGTTTTGACAGTTCATTATTTTATATCCTTCTAATTCATCCCTTTCTCCACCCCCCCCCCTCCATGCAGGTGGTTGACGGGTGGTACTGGTAGACACTATTACCTTTCTTTCTTCTGTCCGTCCTTCTTGCATTTTCTCTAGATCTATGCTAAATTGTTGTCATCGTGTCAACATGCATCTCTCACTCAAACAAATCTCATCCTACCCCCCAACCTCCTCCCCCCCAAATGGGTAAAATTAACATATAGTCTCCCATGCCTTTGTGCATCACCGCGGTGGCAACGAGCTGTTTTCTGTTTCTGAGAGGCATATCTGAGACCCCACTGTGACACCCACGGTGATCACGGCTGCTAGTAATTTGAAATGGAACAGGGGGGGGGGGGTTATAATTGTCCTGTTTATCCACATCCAAAACCCCTTGCGAAACAACATTTTAACTGAAAGAGCTGCAGACTTGAATCATTATTAAGAAGAAAAAACACAACAAAGCCTGCATTTTCTCTCTATGGTCAACGGCAACAGAAGATGAAAATGTCAAAGCAAAAGTGAAAAGCAATCCTAATTCCCTCCCTCATTTCTCCTCCTCTTTTAACTCTAGCCCACCTCTGCCCCTCGTCCATAGCCTTCTAGTACTTCTCTACACCTCCTCTTAGTGACCCCCTCACCCAGTGCCGCCTCAGGAATCCCTTTCACGTCCCGTCTCCCATTTCCCTCTTTCGTGGAAAATCGCAAACATCCTGGCTCGTGTCAATTTCATGCAAGGGGCACGCACAAACTGTCTCCACGGACCGGAAAGCGTCAAACAGCCAATCAGCACGCTCCGCGGGAAACGACTCCTAAATTGAGGACGATAAGTTGAAATAGAGAGAGAGTGAGAATGGGG
>NW_004797304.1:1202537-1203697 GCF_000002075.1 Aplysia californica
GAGAGAGAGGGGGAGCTTGGGGAGGGGGGAGCATGGGGAGGGGGGTGTTATGATTCCAGACTGGAGCAGCGTCTAGAGAGGTCATAATCAATAACGCCGAGTCTTAAAATCGCTTGTTTGTTAAAAGACCACACCATTATGAAGCTATTCTATTTTGTGTTTTGATATCTCGGTGTGAACTGATTTGAGTTGTGCGAGCAAAATGATCCCAGTTACTTCCCATAACTAAAATGAAGCCATGGGGTTGCAGGCTACGTGAAAAGTGTATTTTCGTTTATTTCAATAGACGTATAACAAACACATTCTTTCAACTTTGAAATCAGCTTGTACACCCTCTCCCCAACCCACGTTCCACTCGTTTAGCTCTCTCTTTATTCCTCATGAAAATTACCACTCATTCAAAATCAAGTTAATTTTGCTTTGAAGCATTAAAAATATTTCCATAATGGAGCCTGTTTGCGACTGTGGCAAAATGCGTCTGAATAAGATGTATCTAATATTTGTTACTTCAAAAAAATAAATAAACGAAGACACCAAAAGCCCTTTCCCCAACGGATCTTTTTATCTAGACTCTACTAAATACAAGAATAGAATATCACATCTTTTAAGACTCATCAAAACAATGGACTGAGATGGAAGTGCCCACAAGAAAAACGAAGTACTTTTCAAACAAAACCCATTCAAAAAGAAATAACACACTGTTGAGGAAACAGGGAAACTCATCAGCAAAAAACTATTCTTGAACGAACATTTCCGTCCCAGAAAGTTGCAGAAAGAGAAAATGCCTTACTCAGCAGTTTTTACAAAGGACATTAAATTAGAAGTTTTACGTCTATTTCTGCAGACGACCCGATCTCTCTGTCTGAGCTGTATCTTTATTCATTGTAGCATTAATTTATTTTATTCGGTTGAGCAACATGATACGAAGTCAATGGACTCTATCCCGCTGCTTGAACTTTGAGGTCCAGGTCAGGAAGTCAAAATTTACTGGCTGTCATGTCCACTTTCTTGCCGGAAGTGGGAATTATTCCTCTTGGGGAAAAGTAGTTCCGGCCGACCCGAGCATCTCTCTCCGGGTATCAAGACACCGCGGTCTCCTGCCGCTATTGTGATGATGGAAGATGGCGGCGAGATTGTGGGACGGAGTTGTGCGTGGGGGG
>NW_004797304.1:1210879-1212930 GCF_000002075.1 Aplysia californica
ACCATCATCATCATCATCATCATCATCATCATCATCATCATCATCATCATCATCATCATCATCATCATCATCATCATCATCCCTTCTCTCTCCTCTTCCTATTCCTCCATCTCTTTTTTCTCCTCATCCCTCTCCCGACCCCTCCCATGCTCATGATTGATTGTGTATGTGCCTGGAGAAAAGTCACAGTTGTCGCAAGGCTATTTTTGAACAACGGGGTGGAAAGGACAAATTAGTTGTACTTACTTACTTACTTACTTTACTTTATCCGTCCTCTTGTACCTTTAGGGCGTCGAGGGGAGGAAGAGCTTCCTGTCTCTAGCAAGTTTGATGGCCTGGCTGGCTGGGATATTGAATGTTCTCAGGGTATCCTTCATACCCTGGATCCAGGTCTTTCTTGGTCTTTCTCTTGCTTTGTACCCTGATACGTTCCTGTAGTAGGCTTTACTGGCAAGCTCTTTAGGTGCTATACGTGAGAGATGTCCAAACCACCTGATTGTTTGCCTTCGAATGTAGTGGAGGACAGGTGTTGTTCCCACCATTTCTCTGGTCTTGTTGTTTCTGACCATGTCCCGTCTGGTTTTATTGACGGCTCTCCTTAAACATCTCATCTCGCAGTTGGTTATCTTTCGTTCCAGACTTTTGGTCAGGGTCCATTTCTGGCACTGGTAGGTCAAGGTGGGGATGAAGATAGAGTTAATGAGCTTGGTTTTGGTCTCAGTGGGGATGTTAGGATGTTTGAGGAGTGGGGCAAGCTGGTAGCTGACGCTGTTAGCCTTTTGTACTCTCGTCTCAATTTCTCTGTTGAGATGTCCGTCTTCCGAAAAGATGCTACCAAGACACTTGAACTCGCTGACTTGTTTCAGCAGATTTCCGTCGATGGTGATGTTAAGGTTGCCAAGTGGTCTGCTAATTTTCATCGCGTCCGTTTTGCTTTTACTGATCTTCATGCTGAGCTTTTCACATTGTGTATTCAGCCTGTCTGTGTGCTCTTGAAGTTGCTCTTCTTTCTCATATGCTAGTCCTTGATCATCCGCAAACATCATCTCATTCAGGTCTATCAGGTTGGGGTTTGCTTCTTTTGTAATACCGTCCATGTATATTATAAATAGTAGCGGTGATAACACATACCCTTGTCTCACTCCAGATTACATGTCGAACCAGTCAGTGAGTCCGTTTTGGGTGTGGACTGTGCTCATACTATTGGTATAGATGGCTCTGATGTTGTCCAACAAAATAGTTGTACCTAGTCAAAACTTTGATTCCATCAGACAACACACGTCTAACCATTTCATCACGTATTGAAAGGATAACAAAATATTTTAAGTCTAAATATTTTTTTAAATCAGTTGTCTTTGCAACATATTGTACTTCTCCAAAGATTAAACATGTGACAGAAATTGGGCCAACCTACGAAGGTCAAAGCCGTTTTTCTCCAAACTTTGTTTTTACACCCTATGTTACAGAATGTGGCATATCGTTAACATTACTCAGTACAGGCTATTTGAAAAATGTAAAAATCATGCGTGTTCAACGTTAAATGTGCTACAGGAATATGTCATTATTTCAATATCCAAAATATCAGACAACTTTGACCTTTCTCCAGGTTTGACAGGGACGTTGAATCTTTTATCGTTTCACATTTTCCTTTACCGAAAAGACAAAAACAAAGGAAACCAAAAAACAAACCCAAAACAAATACCATAGAACACCCCCCTCCCCCCCCCCCCAAAAAAAAAATCTCTCTCCAAAAAACAAACCAACCCTTACAGACATACAGAGGTCAAGTGTGGAAGTGTCTCTCCTTATGCTAGTGTAGCCTATCTCATTATACCCCCCCCCCATCCACTCCCCAAACCGTTTTTGCCCTCCCTTCTCACCCACCTAATAACAGGAGGTTGTCCCTATCCTGTCATGCCCCCTCGGGTTTTCCCTGTGTAGAACTGTGGCATCAGCTCGTCCTCAATTGACGCTGCTCTCTCCGTCTCTGTCAACACGACCTGTCTCCGGGGAGCACAGAGCCACACGTATATCCATCTCAGGGAACGCAA
>NW_004797304.1:1213247-1213788 GCF_000002075.1 Aplysia californica
GTTATACACGATAAAGGTTGAAAGTCAAAAGTGGGGGGTGGGGGGGTGGAGGTGGGAGAGTATGATTGACAGTATTTATTGTCTTACGTCTCCATCGGTACACTTTAAATTACTAAAGAGGTGGGCCTCTATGAAGCAGACTCGTGTCTTTTGCATGCTGCGGCGAAGAGTGAAGAGCTTAACCCTATCACCACAGGCGCTGGTGAAAGTGAGTAGAAGAGCACAATGAATCGCTTTGACCGGCGATTGTGGCAGACTGTGCTGCTTCCCAAAAAAAACCAAAAAAAAAGAAGAAAAAGAAGAAGAAAAAAAGAAGAAAAAAAGTAGAAAAAGAAGGAAGAGGAAGAGGAGGACGGGAAAGAGAGAGAGAGAGAAATAGGTAGTAGGTAGATAGGTAGGTAGGTAGGTAGGTAGGTAGGTAGGTAGGTAGGTAGGTAGGTAGGTAGTAATAGTAGTAGTAGTAGTAGTAGTAGTAGTAGTAGTAGTAGTAGTAGTAGTAGTAGTAGTAGTAGTAGTAGTAGTAGTAGTAGTAGTAGTAGTA
>NW_004797304.1:1213982-1215003 GCF_000002075.1 Aplysia californica
AGAAGAAGAAGAAGAAGAAGAAGAAGAAGAAGAAGAAGAAGAAGAAGAAGAAGAAGAAGAAGAAGAACCTAGTGTCCTTGATCCACATTAAGGGGACAGACGTAACACGGAGAAGTTGTCATTTCTTTGGTCCTCAGGGACGAGAGCGGTTCAGCCTCTTCTCCCTCTCCAAGTGTTTTTTCAGGCTTACAAGTCCCAGTGATTGCATTAGGACAACGGCTCCCGCTAGGCTGTCTGGCAGGCGTCCGAAAACATTGCCGTGGATTGCATGAACGTTGGGCAAGGAAGCACACCACTAAATAGAAGAAACCACGATACGTTGAGTTAAATCTGAATAATTTTTCGAGTTTAGAAGTGATTGGTTTCCCAGCTTTGCCTCTGGAAATCTGGGGAGATTGATGAATATGACAAGCGCACAATTAGGTTGATTGTTGTTGTTGCTGTTGTTTTCTTTTTCTTTTTCTTTTTTTTTCTTTGTTTCGCGTTGCTTGATTCGGCGACTTGTAAAGGAAATCTGCATACTGATGTTTGCTGATGGTTAACCTTTACGCCTTTCAAGAGTACCACATCTAACCTCCCCATCCATTTGGTGCGTTCATTGATCACAATAAATGGTTTTTTTTTTCTCCTATCAGCGCAATTGAGATAATTCCAGGGCAGGCTACCTCGACCACGTGTGTCAGAACCCACACTAGTAGGGGGTGATACGGTGTTCCAGCAAATACAAGGAAACATCGATAAAATCTGGAAACTAAGCTCATATCTTTTGCTTGTACCATCGAATAGATAGCGCTTCGAGACCCTGACGCCAGTGTATAAGGTGTGATCGTGTCATTCTATTTGTGGATGCCCTCGGTGTGCCATCATAACGTTTTTGTCAACAGCACAAAAATGGTTTTCTCCCGGATATAGTTATGGTGTGTGTAACGGGTAATAGTGCTAAAGAAAGAAAGTATAAGATAGATAGATAGATAGATAGATAGATAGATAGATAGATAGATAGATAGATAGATAGATAGAT
>NW_004797304.1:1215103-1216205 GCF_000002075.1 Aplysia californica
ACAAGCACTGAGAGAGAGAGAGAGAGAGAGAGAGAGAGAGAGAGAGAGAGAGACAGAGAGACAGAGAGACAGAGACAGAGACAGAGACAGACAGACAGATGGGATAGAGACAGAAAGAGAGATACAGACAGACAAACAGACGGATAGACAGACAGACAGACAGACAGACAGACAGACAGACAGACAGACAGACAGACAGACAGACAGACAGAAAAAAAGTTCAGAGTACCTACCACAAAACAATTTGTCAGTTCATCGAGCATCAGTCAACCAATTAATCAAAACCTCTAAAAATCAATCATTCAAATTGATCAGTTGGCCAATTACTAAACAAAAAATTACTATGGGCTATCAGGTTCCTTTTGTAATCCCGTTAAAATAATTATCGCTCGTATAGCTAAGATAAAGTAGAAAGGTTAAAGTGATCCTTGAGCTCTTTCAAGTCAATCCATAGGAGACATTTACTTTGAAATCAAAACTCAAAAAGATATTATAATTCTCTGTGTTATTTTACCCTTTTTACAAAAGACTGGTTTAAAAAATTCAATCACTCTTGTTTTTTTGGATCAGATTGCACTTTCATAATCATCTTATTCTGCCAATACCGCGAGACTCATCAATCACCGAAATCACATTTTTGCGGAATCTTTTAGATCGTCTAAAGATCTGTTCGGAGGAGCAGGTTACAGAGTATCTCAGATATTCCGGTTTTGTTTGGTCACAGAAACCCGTGCAAACAGGGCAGCATTCGCTGATGGATTAAGGGCGCAAGTAATCTGAGATTTTATTTCCGTTTACTTTTTTAAAAAGTCGGCGGCCATTTGTCTGCCAGTAACTTCCCCTGAGGACTTCCTCGCTCTTTTAAAAGAAAACTGCATCTCGGCAGTGGCACTCGCTTTTTGACGGATAAAAAGTGGATGCTGAGAAATTCAGTAAAGTGGGGAATATAATAATATAATAAACACAATGAAGAAGAAGATAAGAGAGAATAGGGAAGTAGAATGGGCGGAGGAGTAAAGAAAGAAGAATAGGAGAAGGAGGAAGAAGATAAAAGTAATAGAAGAAGAATATAGAGGATGAGAAAGGGAATGATGAAAAGGGG
>NW_004797304.1:1217345-1218540 GCF_000002075.1 Aplysia californica
ATTCCCCCCCCCCCTCTTTTTTTTTCTCTCCTCCGTTTAAACAAACGCTAGTCGTCTTCCTTTTGATAATAATTCTACCTGTAATTTAGACATAAAACACATTCGTAATGGGCAATATTTTAATTCTAACCGTCAAATCATAACGTGTGTTTGTGAAAAAACTGTTCGAGAAACTCTTAATTTTTCCTGACAATTTCTGTTAAGAAAAAACAAGCCGTATAAACATTGGATATTACTGCTGGTATTGAACTACCGATACATATTTGTTGCCGAGATTCAGCTCCGGAGCATAGTTACTAGGCGCAAACGCACAACTCCTATGGTTTCTTAACTAACTTAATAACCCTTCCAAATATCTCAGTTTCTCCATACTCTGAGTTTCTTAAGGTCTCTCTGAGGGGGAAACGTTTTTTTTTGTTTGCCCCCAGGAGACATTTAGTGAATGGATAAACAGATAGACGACTCCATGTAGGGATGAATGGATGAATACTGAATGTCTCTATTGTCCTCATAACCCCGAGCAAATATTTAGTAAAGGAATAAATGGTTGAATAACAGAATGTATTGATGGTTGAATGAATATTGAATGTTTACATTTTTGATTGTATACCCTTGCACAAACGTTTCGTGAATGACTGAAATTTTATATTGATTATACATTTTTCCTAGACCTTCACTGGAAAGCCTGAGTAGGCAGACAATTGGAATAGCTGGAGGGGTACGTTTGAGTTGAAAGGAAGCACTTAATCAATACTAAAAGGATAGAAAATAAGTAAGGCCTATGGGCAGCTGTTCATGAAGAGCCAGCTAAACCATATAACAACAACCACTTTTCGAACCAAATTTGTTCACTTGTGGTATACGAGTCGAGTTTCTTTAATTATTACATAGAATGGTGTTTAAGTGGATTGTCACTTCACACTTAGGTGTCCCCTTGATCCGAGACACGGCAGTCCATGCTAAGGAAAGGTGCCCGCACTGTTGTCGTTGTGATGGCGTGTTAGTAAGATTATTTGATTTTTTTTTCATATTGTTTATTGTATGCAGTTCTTTATGATATAAACTTAGCAAGAATAAAAAACAAATAAATAGGAACATAAGTGGAAATGAAGCTTTAAAATACTCAAAATGCGCCAAAATCTTCACTGATAGAATTAAAATCACTGACCATAGTGTGTGTGTGTGTGTGTGTGTG
>NW_004797304.1:1222112-1223766 GCF_000002075.1 Aplysia californica
CCCCTCCCATTTCCGCTGGACCGAAGACTCACACAGCGTTACATGTTTAAAAAAAGAATAATAATTATAGCCTATAGTCATGTTCAACAACATGCTGCGGGCTTCACAACCGTTACAATCCCTGTTTGCAGGTCTCTTTGCTTAAATCTTACCGCCTGACTCCGTGTGCGACATACACCATGGCAGGCTGTTGGGCTCGATAAAAAAAAAGTCTAAATTATAAGCGTCTTAGAAAAGGCCGAATTCTTCATTCTTCATCAACAGGAGTTCTCGAATCTGCAAGAGACGCAATCACATTTTTAGTCTGAGATGAATGGGAGCAGCTCGCTGTTTAATTTTTCATGAAGAAAGGAATGGGCGTCTTGTTGTTAAAAAAAAAATACCCATAGAAACACGGGAGCAGATGTGAAAACTCAGCCACCGCGGGGAAAAAAAATCTATAAAAATGTCAAGATCGACAGGTGAGAGAGAAAGAAAACATGGCTGAGCGGAAACATGATCCCGGGGAGTGTGAAAAATAAAACAATCTGCAGAAATGAAGAAGCCCACTGCTGCATTTGAAAATAATTTCCAAAACGCTGTTCGTTTTAATATTGAGAATGCTGCTGAACATCTAATCATGCCAAAGAGTGTTGTGGACAGGACGGAAACAATATTTATTAAAAGGAACACACAGAGCGTAATTATCTCATCACGGTGTTCTTGCGCCGTATTTCTTGAAGGAATTATTTCGCTTCTTAATTAAAGGGTGCATGATGCTGGTGTAAAATCTACACCCGACAAACAACGTCTCTTTCTCTTGAAACAGTGATATAATTGCAGCTGTAAATGTTTTACAACCGTATCGACACAAGGTAGATCGTGTTTGAAGTGGGGTGCTTCAACCCGTCTCCAGGGCTAACCCAGGTTGAAGAGTATGCAACATTCCAGGAGACGAAAAGAGCTGATCGAAAAAGAAAAAACAACACCCCCCCCCCAAGAAAGAACCCAGTAAAACAAACAAACCATAGCAAAAACAACAAAACAGCAACGACAACACTCCCCTCCCCCAAACCCTCCTCTATCAGGAATCGAACTCACATTTCCTGAGTCCGACAGCAAAGCACGTTACTGCTACACCACGAGACACCGGTCTGATGATACTGTTAAACGTGTTTTTTTTTGTAGTTGGCATAAAAGAAACAAACACCCGCGTAATATTATTGATTTAAACTCAACTCTAACAAGAGACAAACCAGTGCGCTCGATAACTATTTTCAGTTCTCATTTTTAAAGCAACATAATTGGCTACTTCTGCCGTTAACGCTTCCCGTGTTGCTATTTTCACGCCGGCCTTCGGTCAAACAGAATTAGAAGTAAAAATGAAACTTGGTCTCATTTTCAGTGGGAACAATTATAATGTTGAGGAAGTGAGAATAGACCGCCTTTTGGTGTTAGGATCGATAAATCGATATAAAGAGGAAGAAATCAATCACAACACTCGAGAACAACGGGCACAGAACAGGAGATATTGTTTGCTAATGACATCAACGTTGTCTCTGAGATAATAGAAGCTCACATGCATGGAAACGTCCAGACATGTCTTTCTTGTTTTGTGCCGTTTTCATCCCGAAATGTGTCCGTCTAATTTTTGTTGTTGCATTTCTCCCCCCCC
>NW_004797304.1:1226113-1226840 GCF_000002075.1 Aplysia californica
CACGCGTGTTCCTGTGTGCTTGCGTGTGTGTGCATGTGTTTGTGTGTCTGTGTCTGTGCGTGTGTGTGTATGTGAAAGGGGGGAGGGGTGAGGGTGGAGATAAACTGGGTAGGTATGGGCGTGTGGGGTGGGGGACGGGAGACCTAGCCCGAACCATTAGGCGGGACAACCGCACAATTATTGCCATCGATTTCCGAGGACAGGGTAGAGAGGAATCCATCTGCGGGGGACTCAGGTTGAAGTCTTTTCTTCCGCCTCGTTACTTAACTCTCTTTCTATTCACGATTGTCTGTCCTGCCCTTAGAGTTGAACATGCTTCTCCTTCCTTTTGGCCTTTGTCCCTTTATATTATGCAGTTTGGCCCCCCCCCTCCCCCCCCCTGTGCTCACCTGTTCTCTTGCTCTTTTTCAGACTTCTACGACATGTCATCTGACATCACAAGATTGGTTTTTTTGGAGGGTTTTCTTTAGGTGGGGGTTGGTTCCTGTACTCTTGAGTTGTATCAAGAAGAATTTATGAAGGATCTTTGACTAAGTTGGAGAGTAACGTCAAGATGTAATACTTTCATACTTTTTTCAGTGCAGTAAGTCAATCATCGAAGAACTTTTCTCATTGTTTCTCCAACTTTCTCCCCATCTGTCTTCTGGCGTATGAGGATTCATATTTTTCTTTTCTAGTCTTTTAAACCGAGCTAGAAAATAGATTTTTCAAAGGGTAATTTAAGGGG
>NW_004797304.1:1227288-1228615 GCF_000002075.1 Aplysia californica
TCGACACAGACGTTGAGGCTGGGCCTGGAGCCGTCCTCATTGAGCTGTAGCTCCCGTGAAAATCCACACTCCAGACACCAACAACACGAATCTACTCAATATATCAAAAATTCAAGAGACAAATGTTTAGTATTACTTCTTTTCTTCATTCTGTGAAAATTTCATGAAGATTGGAAGAAAAATGGTGGAGTTATTAAAAAAAGTATAGAGAAAAGTCGCGTTTTGAGAAAATGGCCGATAAAATAAAAATAAAATACTGACTTTATGAGGAAATGACGGTGACAAACATGCCCGGTATGGGAAAAAATACGGTTTTTGGGGTTCTTATGCTATGAAATAGTTGCAGGAGAGGCTGAAGAAGCTAAAAATGCCTACATCTCAAATTCAATAATTTTGAGTCGAATTTTGACTCTGGGGGTGTACCCCCCCCCCATTAAGTAAGAGAGTATAGAAAAGATTTAGTACGTTTCTTGTGCACGAGGGTCCATCTCCGATAGAAAAGGCTTTGGTCGATGAAGAGCAACTCCTCAAACAATGCCAGTTTTGGACTATGTTTTCCTTAAGTGCAGTTTCCATTTGCATACCTGTCGCTGATTCTGTATAATATTTCCCCGAAATGCATTAACCACGGCAATTAAGCAAATGCATGTTACGTTCCAAGTTGTGCACTGGGTAGATGTTCGCATGAACGACCACAGACACACGGCGGAGCGCTATATCGATCCTTTCATGTCAATCGAAATCTGAGAAAGGTAAACTAAGGCAATTTTGTTTCTACATATGACCTTTCTCCCCCCCCCCCCCATCACCCGCCCCCAAATAAAAACCGAAAAAACCCACAACAACGACGACAACAACAACAACCACAGTAACAACAACAGCAACAACAGCAACAACAATTACAACAGGAACAGCAACAACAACAACAGCAACAACAACAACAGCAGCAATAACAACAACAACAACATCAACTTCTTATTGTCACATCCATAAATATTCTTCAGATGCGACAATCAGAGAGTACCAGGAAGACGAACAACATCAAAGAGTTAACAAAAAAAAAAGTAAATGTAAATTTGGACCACTCCTTCTCCCCCCTCCCACCTCTTTCCCCCCAACATTAATTTGTAGGATCAGTTAAAGACGTCTTTCTTGTCTCGCATGACATTACGACGACTGAAATGTGGCACAGCAGAGAGGGGGGAACCCTGGATGTGGCTAGTACGTCAACTGGGTTCCGAATGGTAGGCTCAACTTGTACTCTTATACATTCCAACCCCTCTCTCTCTTTCTCTCTCTCTCTCTCTCTCTCTCTCTCTCTATCTAT
>NW_004797304.1:1230068-1231960 GCF_000002075.1 Aplysia californica
GAGAGCGACAGAGAGAGAGACAGAGAAATAGATAGATAGACAGATAGATAGATAGATAAATAGATAGATAGATTGATGGATAGATAGATAGATATATTTATATAGAAATAGAGAGAGAGAAAGGGGGGGGGTAGGAAAGAGACAGAGGGAGACAGAGAGAGTGCAAAAGAGTAAAGTAAAGAGAGTGTGTGTGTGTGTGTGTGTGTGTGTGTGTGAGAGAGAGAGAGAGAGAGAGAGAGAGAGAGAGAGAGAGAGAGAGAGAGGGAGAACGAAAAGTGTCACCAACATGCTCCCTTACACCACCCCCACCGTCATCCACCCACAACTACCATCATCATCGACAGCAAAAACAACAACAGCACCCCCTCACCATCACCATCATCTTCAACAACAACAACAACAACAACAACAACAACAACAACAACAACAACAACAACAACAACAACAACAACGATAAGAGCAACAACAATAACAACAACAAGTTGAAGATGGAGAGCAGTTTCTCAAGCGCTTCTCTCTCTATCACACACACAACAACAATAACAACAACAACGACCACAAAAACATCAACGCCACCATTACTATCACATCCATCCTCACGACTCACCTTGGTAGCCAGCGAGGTGTGGTAGGCGCCACATTTGGGACACGTCATCTTCTCACAGTCGACACAGACGTTGAGGCTGGGCCTGGAGCCGTCCTCATTGAGCTGTAGCTCCTCCTTGTTGCACACAGGGCAAAGGGGAGCTCCTGCCTCACTCAGCTCAGACAGGGACGCCTCCCGCTCGATCTTCGTGGCAAAGTCCACGTACTCTTCTTCCAGTTTTCTGTGGGAAACAAAAGAAAGAGGTTCCGTTCTAAATCTAGCTTTCCTTTTTTTTTCTTCTTATGAAGGTATTCTACACACCCATCGACACAATTTAGATAATTTTGGATGTGGGCTTTGATCCTGAAGAACAAAAGGTTAAGTTCTAAATTTAGTTTCGTAATTTTTTGGGTAATAAGTAGATGTTTTTACGCCGCCATGAACAAATTTAGATCATATAGAAGGCTGGCTCCGACCTGCAGAGGGAAGTGTTAAAATTCAAATCTAGCTCTGTATTTTCTTTTCTTATGTCGGTGTTTTATGCCCGTATTGACACGATTTATCTCTCTATGTTAATATTAGATTTATTTCCAACACCCATTTAGGTAAAGCTTAAGTATAGAATAGCCTTGTGCGGAGATCGGGGTTCATCAATTTGGGGAGGAGGGAGAGGGAGTGCACAGTGGGGTAACAGTTAGCTATGCCTTAAAGAAACTGGAAACAGTAGACTGCGAACGCCCTCACTCACACCGCCATCTTTTCGAGGGGGTGGGGGAGGGTGAGGGGTATACTTTACTTGCACGCCAACTTTGGAGACTGGAGATCAAAAACATCGGTTAGATAAAAGGGTTTGACCTTTTCGCTAGAGGACACCTTCTTTTGGGAGAGCTGTAAAACCCTTGTAGCAACCTTAAATCCCAAATGTTTCCAGCCAGATCAAATCCCGCTGTCGATCAAAATCTGCTCCAGTACGCTGTCGTTACAACGAGCAAGTGGTAAGATTATTTAGGACGCAGAAGCATGAAAAAGGAGTCTGAATTTTTTAATGGCTGCTTTACTGTTGATGGAAAACGAAGATTCGGACTCTACTTCATATTGATATTAGTGTATGGAAAAAGGGCGTACATGCAGGCATACCGTGTGTGTGTGTGGGTGTGTGTGTGTATGCATGTGTGTGTGTGTGTGTGTATGTATGTGTTTGTATATGTGTTTGATAGGGGTGGAGATAGATAGATAGATAGATAGATAGATAGATAGATAGATAGATAGATAGATAGATAGATAGATAGATAGATAGAGAGAGAGA
>NW_004797304.1:1232060-1236831 GCF_000002075.1 Aplysia californica
GAGAGAGAGAGAGAGAGAGAGAGAGAGAGAGAGAGAGAGAGAGAGAGATTTCGGTTTGGGTGGTTGACTGAAATATCAATTTCAACACTCAAATCTTCTTCATGTTTAGTCTCTTGGTATCTTCCTGTCGAGCAACATCAACACGTTAAGAAGTCTGCATAAACGTAAAGGGTTGTAACCACATTAAAAAAAACAACCAAAACATAGTTTATATTTAAATGACACTTCACCAATGTCTTTGTTTCCTTTGGGTTGAAAAGCTCTCAGTTTCAGAGCAGCACCATGAAAAAGTCCTATTTAGCACCTGGATTCTGGTCTTTCATCTCATGGGACTGATTTAAAAAAAATTAATGCAGTTGTTTTTACACTACCATCGACACAATTAGATTACTCAGGAGTCGGGCTTCGGCCCTGCCTTTCATTCAGGGCCAACCTTGTCGGAGAGGGATAAAACATTCCAGCAGAAAACCGAGACTCGCAATAAATAAAGACTCTCTCCACCAAGGATTAGAGCTCGTGGTCTCCTGCGTAACCGTGGCACTCACAGACGCCTGTGGTGTGAATCTGTACACCTTCCATTGACATTTCCGCCCCATAAAGAGCAAGCTTTCATAAAGAAATCTTTATACTATTACGGAAGCGCTGACGGTGCCAGACGTACGTTATAATGTCACAGTCGATAGACACAGGGATGAGAGTGTAAACAAGAGTAAAGAAAGCCGGTTAGAATTTGCGTTGGCATTCTAATCAATCAGAAAGTGTTAGTCCGAGAAAAGTAGTTATCACAGTTTGATCCGTGTGGCAAGCTTCTGTGAGAGATGACTTCTGTCTACGTGATTTCAATACGTCGCTACCTCATAATCACAAAGTTCTATCTGACATTTTTGGCCTATTTGAGTAAAACTATGAGGTCAGAAATCAAATGTTCTGTCTGCTCTATCAAAATCGTTAGATTATTCGGAGTCGTTATAAAGATATTTAAAGAATTGCATTCGAAAATGCTTGGCACATTGTGAAACTGAACATTTTGAACCTCAAATCTAGGTACTGAGCAGATAGAACTGTGTAATTCTGAGGTAGTGACTTGTTTGTATAGTTGGCAATTTCTAGCAGCAGGCGAGACGAACGACAGCAATTACGAGTATTCATCTCGCTTTGTGTAAAACATAGTTACAGCGATCTGTGATGTAAAGGTTAGGCTCTTCGTCTTTCACGCCAGAGAAGAGAGTTTTATTACCGTTTAGAGAAGGTGTTTCTTTATGCATCTCTGTCTGTCATTATGTAGTATGATTGAAAAAGCAGCAAAACATATTTCTCTTCGACAATGAATACAGTAGTCGCTTCTTTTTTGCGGATAAGGTACACGGCGTAATGTTTACAGATATTTACTCACGACTTCATCCTCTAGAAAGCCATCAACAGCACCAAAAACAACCATTTGAAGTTATCAACAACAACAAACAAATATTTTAACCCCCCCCCCCCCTCCACAATTTCCCGAATTTATATTTACATCAGTTCGAACGTTTGGAGGAGACAAAGGGATTATTGGAAACTCCTGAACTGACAAAAACATATGGAATTATGGGTTTTCTGCTCCAACTAATCCGTAGACATATATTTCCATCCACAATAACATATATTTGGATATGGACTCCAAACATGTAACATTCAAAACTATTTCTGAAAAGCCTCCACATGAAAACAACAACAACATCTACCCCTCTCCTCTAAATGATAAGAAAAAACCCATGTAACCACCATCCCTTCCATATTTAAAGAAAAATATAACTAAAACATAAGGGGGGAAAACCCAAACCCTTGAAGCCTTTTACGGCGGTCTTGGAAGCAGCCCCTTTGATTCCAGGCCAATTTATATAATCCCAGGCCAATCTTGGCGACGTATTCAAATTTGGCGCAAGCTTCCGTGCGTTACCCCACGAAACCTATGAATAGGAATCAGGATGCCAGATTGGCTCGAGGAATAATGAGGCAAGCGTCTGCCGAAATGGCTGTCAGGCTCCTGGCAAACATAGTGGTTCTGTATACGTCAGAGCTTAGCATATATATCTGGGCAGATTGCCGTTAGTCTGTTTACTGCTTACGAGACTGTTATTATTACACAAGTTAAACTTTACATGAACCAGTCTAGAAGCTGTCGTAAACAAAGGTAATTTAGAATAGCAATTCTGTTTCAGATGTGGGTTTTGTAGGTTTATGATGAAGGATACAGTGACGCGCATCCTCATTTATCTCCACTGCAGATTCAGTAATGTATTTTAGTTAATGCGATTCTTAAACGTCTTAATCGACACGGATTAATCATTTAGACGTCATAACAAAAATCAACCTCTCAATATTATGGACATAGGGTAGTAGTTTAAAGCCTCTATCAACACTGTAAGGGCATATAAGAGGTTGGACCTTTCAATCTATTGTCTGTTTCTGACAGTACCAAACCGAAGTGAGTCTTAAGAACTCCTCAAAACTGTAAGTTCAAAAACGTTACGCTTATGGTTCAAATCTGGATAATCAATAAAGCATTATAGAAAAATACCTACGGTGAAACCCACTTTGTATTACCTGGTAGCTACCCTAAAATTACGAAGTTCTATCTGCTCAGTTCCTAGTTTTTCAAAAAATTTGATGATAAAAACATTGAATTTCATAACATGTCATGCTTTTTCGAATGCAATTCTTTGAATATCTTGATATCGACTACGAATAATGTTACGAATTTGATAGAGCAGAAAAAGGTTTCTGACTTCATGATCGTTGTAACTCAAAACTGTAAAAAATGTCAAATAGAACTTTGTAATTCTGGGGTAGCGTAGTGGCAAGCGATAACAAAAAGGGCAAAATTTTTTCAAGAAGTGATTATCTAAGGAGGTTTAAAATGAGGCATGAAGCAAGTGCGAAGGCCTGGGAGATAATGAATATCGCGGCTTTCCTTTCTAATTCAGACTTTATGACGTCTGCAGTGTGAGTCATGAATTTTTGTGTCTCCTTAATTGCATCAGATAAAGCAAACATCTGACATAGTTGAGGTAACCTCTAACAAACTGAGGGACAATATTTTACTGGTCGTTATAACTAAAATAATCTGAGCTACTTAATGAATTTTGTCTAGACCTCAGTTATAGAACTTTGACAAATACAATTTGCCAGATGGCGTTTGTTTGCGAAATAAAATCATATTATTATAAAGAGCATAGGTTTCACATTTGGATGGATATTGTTTTCCTTTCCTCTATTAACTGCAATGTATTTTATTCAGGAGTTTATTTTCTTGATTCACTCAGAGCAAGTAGACAGCCCTCACAAGGGGCTGGAATAATAGTAATTGTTGAAAAACAAGGACAACTTGAAGAAAAAAACCCATCAAAGCAAAGAGGAGGCCTGCACTGAACCATCATTATTTATACTATTTTTGTTAAGAAGGAGCTCTGAGATTACAAATAGCTTTTTGTTTTTAACAACATATTGTTAACGTTATTATTGAAAACCTTGTCCTTTGGCTGAACAAAAGTATAAGAAGATTGGCTCTAAATAGCTTGAGTAAATATCGAGTCAGAGAACATAGGGGTGGACAATAGATCAATTGTTACTGTGCCAGATTAAAGTACTGATGACCATGGTTTGAATCCACATCTGGGTGTTGCTGCCGTTTTCACTGTTTGTTGAGTTTCAAAATCTTTTCGCGCAGCTGACTCAGTCCTAGTTTTATATACTGCCTACTTAGTAATCTTTTAGGACTAGCAGAAGAGCCCAATCTACAAGACACCTTACTAGAGGATATTATACAAGGTGGATTTCGAATTCCACAGCCAATTTGTTAGAGCGTGGGCCGTTCAAGATGTGTTTACGAAAACTTTGAATTAGCGCCATTTTATAATGCAACAAGACACATATATATCTTACAAGCCCCCCCAACCCGCCCCAAATGTAAAAAAAACCTTACAAATAACACTAGACGCACAGTGGAACTCCACCCATGTGCTCAAAAGCTCAGGTTTTCTAAATTCTCTCATAAAAGCTAAAAATGACTGGGGAAATATCAGCTCTAAAAGTCTCCATGACACGACAAAACAAGTAAAACTCTGCCCACTCTTAGCTTCCGCCCCACAACAAACCCGGCGCAGTCTCTGTTGACACAAGATATTATTGCGTGCTGCAATGATTATGCTATTTGCAAGGGTTCAAAAGGTGCGCTAAATTCACACACGAACAAAGTTTTTTTTTCTCAGTTTTCAATCGATATCGCCGTCTCCTGCTCGCTTAAGTTTGGCGGTGTGAGGACCAGCAATTATTCTGCTTGCAAAGGAAAGTGAAGGGAGAGAAATCAGTCGCAAAAACTGCAGAGCGACTGTTCTTTATTTGGTTATTCTCGTGTATTGTCTCTCTCAGGATGGTTACCCCCCCCCCCCTTCCTCTTTCTCTGTCCTACATACTGTGTGTCAGGCCTGTCCTCCAGTATGTCTGTCTGTCGTTGAGAATACCCACGGCTTCACGCGCGTGCCCTTTGTTCAGTCGATATTAATTAAGCTGGGATTTTGACGCTGATGACTCTAGTTTAAAATTAAAAACCCCAAACACAGCAGTTCTGAATTTGGGTGAGGATTTAGGATTTCTAAATTTTTAAAATTCTAACTTTTTAAAAAAAATATTATTTTTTTGGGGGGGGGCGGGGTGGGGGGCGCTTTTAAGGCTCTCAATCGACTCCCTTTGGTTTTTTAAAAGTTGGCCGTTAGATTCTAAGGTCTCATCTCTT
>NW_004797304.1:1237174-1238412 GCF_000002075.1 Aplysia californica
CCCCCCCAATCCCCATCTCCCCTAACCACGACCCCTCCCCGTCTTCCTCCCCAAACATACAAACACTAGCGCATTTTGCAGACCATGCTGCATATTTGCATATGAAGTGAGTAGACTGCTGAGATGATTTTTTGATTGCCTTCTGGACAACTGTGATTGGCCATGTTGAGGTTCTGTGTAAACAAGATAAGGAAATGGTTATAACCCTGGCCTTCCATGTGGCACGATCAGAGGTATTGTGCTGAAAAGGAAAGACCCCTTAAAAAAAAGAAAAAGGCTGAAAAAAACCCAGGCAGAAACAACAGACTGATAGCATCGGTGGCGTCGGTAGCCTAGTGGTTAGGCTCTCAGACTCGCAACAGTAAGGTCGAGGGTTCGAATCCCGTCATAGACCCGACGTTGTGTTCTTGGGAAAGGCACTTTACACGACTTTTGCTAACTTCACCCAGGTGTGAATGGGTACTCAGCTATAGACAGTGAAAAATCTTGTCAGTTTGTTAGTATTTGAGTGCTTAATCAGCTGCCTGCACTGTATTCTTCCCGGGAAGCTGAGAATGTTTCGGAGTGTTCTTTGGTCTGCTGGGGGTAATAATATAGTGTAAAGCGCATAGAGCTTGCTGTAGAGCGCCCCCTCCCCTCCCTCAGCTTTTTTCCCGAAGAAAAACAACAACCCACCAGTGATGTCTCCAACCGCTAGTACAGACTAACTACATTATGTAGGCTATCTCGTGGAAACGTGAAACGTACGAGTACTGTGTCCCCATTCACAAATCCCTGATCGAAATCTCACATACAATGGTACGTTCATTTTTCTTTTACAGTTTTATTACATTTACCCCTAATACCCTTTTTGGGGGCCGTCTAAGTCGCTCAGGTAATCCGGGTAAGCCGTGAATTCCCGGGATATTCGTACTAGAGTTTGGGAATGCTAAAGGAAAAAAAGAAGATAGAAATCAGCTTTAGATAAAATTATGGTTTCAGGAAATATCTTATGAAGCAAACTTCTCCTTCTTTCTGGGTGTTAATCTAGAATCGCCTACTAATTAGGGCTTTGAAAGAAATGCAGACGATTGCGCTGTGAGCAAAACGTGCCTTGAAATCTGTTCCGTCCTTCTTTCTAAGCTCGGTTTCTAAGTTGGCTTGGGTTTGGGGCTGAGATGGGATTAGAGACGCAAGTTGAACCTGAGAAACGATCTACTGTGTATGTTTTGAAAGGGGTTCAACTAAAGAACTACACC
>NW_004797304.1:1239241-1240671 GCF_000002075.1 Aplysia californica
TGTGTGTGTGTGTGTGTGTGTGTGTGTGTGTGTGTGTGTGTGTGTGTGTGTGTGTGTGTGTGCGAGTCCACATTCAATCATTTGAGCATTTTGCAAGTGAAACATCTTTAGAATATTTTAATACGTGGGTTGAGAGAATTCCAAAAGACAAGAATGTCACGGTAGGTGGCGTGTGCAAAAAAAAACCCCGTAACTGAAATTGTTTCATTGAAAAATAAAAAATCTAAGACAGAAGTAGAATAGTTGATCATTCTACCCTATAACAGTCCCACAAAACAATCGACAAGGAAATGATGGGTTTGTGTTTATTCCCCACCCAGACAGAAGATTCATGGTTTTCAACAATACAGCCAGTGCAGGCGTTTGCAGTCCCAAAAGGACTTATAAGTTGCGGAGGCAGTTATAAACATGTCGATGTACGCATACATTTGGTCAACGTCTTTATTGCTATGAATGCTAGAGACCATGCGCAAACGTATGAAAACGATAGTTAAAAACAAAAGATTATCAGGAGACATCAGTAAAAAAGCAAGCAAACAAAAACAACAACAACCCCCCCCCTTAACAAACAAGCAACCACGCCCCTCCCAACCCAGCAGCCCCCCCCAACCCCCTCCCCCCACCAAAACAAACAACCAACAACAGCAAACTCAACCCAAAAACAAAACGCAACAAAAACAAACAAACAACCGCTCCCCCCCAAAAAAAAAAAAAAAAAAAAATTAAAAATATAGCAACAACAAATAACCAGCAACAAAAAAATCAGGAAAAGCATTAGAAACAAAACCCGAGAATCAATAATCACCCCTTACCCCACACAAAAAGACATCATCAACACCCCTTGAAACCATAACACAGAAAAGCAATTGAGAAAGAAAAAAAAACCCCAGTAAAAAATCTGACAGAAGTGTTTCGTCCTCCACGCCCTTCAACGTACATATGCGGACCGAAATGTTTGCGTAATCCGACCCAATTCCGAGGGCTCAGTATGGCGCCCACATTGGGCTGAGATGTTCTCAATTTCCAAGAGCGTCTCCAACTCTCGATGACAACGGTAACAAGTTCTTCAGAAACGGAGAAAATGTCGCGGCGCGCGAAACAGGGAAGTCCAGAGAGGGTTAGAGGAACATCTCACCAGCTGCTTCGCTTCCACTTGTTTGAGAGTTTGGTGTGGGGAAAAAAGAGGGGGTTTGGGGAGTGGATGGAGGGGGGTCTGGGGGCTGTTTTAATATGTCGAGAAACGATACGGGTGCTTTCATTCTCGGAAATGGAGGAAAGAAAGAAATATAGTCGGAACAGAATCAGGATAATAAATACACTCTCGCTCTCGCCACTACACATGCAAACACAGAATCATAAACAGACAAACAAACACACACGCTCTCACACACACACACAAACACACACACACACACACACACACACACACA
>NW_004797304.1:1241604-1243385 GCF_000002075.1 Aplysia californica
TTATTATTATTATTATTGATATTGTTGTTGTTGTTGTTGTTGTTGTTGTTATTGTTGTTGTTATTATTGGTACTATTGGTATTATTATAGATATCACGCTTAGTTCCACAGAAATACATAATACCCTCTCCAAATCCGTCATCCCGTTTCTTCACGTTATTCCAAATACCGGGTGACTCCAACGTTCGATTATTTTATTGTTTCTACCCTCAAAACTAGGGCACGAGGTTAAGTACGTATTCGTGAGAAATTATTCATGACTACCTATTCCTTTCGGCTTGAGGAAGGCATTAATTATTTCTAGAGGCCCTCTCCGTCAGGTACAATCAACATCTTGTTTATGTCCCTCTGTGGCGTGTCTTCGTACTATCCCAAGCACTAAACTGTGGTGTCAGTGGTACTATTATTTCTTTTATCGTTTACTTTCTACTTTTATCAGTTACATTAGAATGTCCGTTTTCGAGGTGACGGCCTTCGGAAGGGTAGGCACGAAGATCAGGGTTCTCTACTCATCTCTCTCTCTCTCTCTCTCTCTCTCTCTCTCTTGCTCTCTCTCTCTCTTTCTCGCTCTCTCCGAGCAAGCGTGTGTATGCTCGTGCGCTTGTGTGTGTATGTGCTCTTGTGTGTGTGTGTGTGTGTGTGTGTGTGTGTGTGTGTGTGTGTGTGTGTGTGTGTGTGTGTTGTGTGTGTGTGTGTGTGTGTGCCTTTCTTTTTGTTTCACTCCCATCTTCTTTTTATCTATTTGCCTCTCTCATCTACCCCAAACCCCTCTTTGAATCCTCCGCTCTCTTTCCTTTATCATGTTTCTAAATTTACCCTTCCTCTGTTCTCTATTTGTCAAAAGTGTATACGCTCTGACTCTAGTAACAGTTCGCTGCAAATTTCTCTACGAGCGTGACATCACACAGCCTGCCTGCTTAAATAAGCAATGGCGAGAAACAAAAATGAAAGAAAATTTGGAACAAAACCCCACACATACTAAAACATTTGATTTAATGACCAAAAAAAAAGTTTCTTTTACCCATAGTATATGTTCACTTACACAAACATACAAACATACACACACACACACACACACACACACACACACACACACACACACACACACAACCATACATACATTAACAAAACCTATATGAACTTTAGCCACACTAAAACGCACACACAGACGCGACTTAACAAATCGTAACGACATGCTGGGAACTTCTCTACTGTCTTTCTCTACCGCTTCCAGGTTCTGTTTCTTTTTTTTTTTTATTGCAGTATATCAAAGAAAGAGAACAATAGAAGGAGACAGCCCACAATAGATCTTCTGAGACAATTAACTACATCAGCCACACACTTCGACCTGCAGGTATATTGCTCTCACGACATTCGACAAGAGAGTTCAACCTCGTCCCAATGTGCACGGTCATGAATATTTCATGAGTTTCAGCGGGTACGGTATCAGCTGAGATTGTGATTGGCTTTGTTGGGGATTTGATTAGAAGGGTGAAAAGCGAAGAAAAGAAATAAAAAAGGTGGGGCTGGGGTGTTTCTTTTAGTGTCAGCTGTTTTTGTCGCGATTACGACTTAAAAAGTGTAAAAACTGCTGGCGGTCTGTGAACCTCATTGTAACAACGACAATAGACAAATGCTGTGACTGTATGGGTCTTTGGGACACTTAAAATGAAATAAAGGGCTTGGACATCTTGCTCGTACTTGAAAAATAGAAGGTAAACAAGGAATTTAAGTTGAAAACCGTAACAATTATGGGAAGAGGAACTACTAGTTGGGGGGGG
>NW_004797304.1:1243485-1244518 GCF_000002075.1 Aplysia californica
AAAGATAAATTCATAGACGGGAAAACTATTGATGGTCTTCTTCCTCGAAATTCGTGAGAGAGAAAAAAAAAGAAAAATAAGCCTTTTAAAACAACACATTTTTAAGACATATCGAACCAACACTTTTAAAAATAAGTCTTAGACCTATGCACTTTTCAGCCCATCGCAACCTCCTTTCAATCAACCCTCAGCAGAGAGGTAACTCCGCCAGACATAAACCAGAGCACGTCACAAGGGAGGTAACAGATATAGATATATCTCCAGGAAGGAGAGAGGAAACCCAGGAGACGTATGGCCGTCAGCCGTGAAATAAATTCGCTGTTGTCAGAATTTCCCTTCAGCACACCGGAATGTTATACCGAGAACGAAAACTGAGAGGGGGGGGGGGGGGGAATGTTCTGCTTTGTATTATACTGTCTTAACTTTTCGATCCAGCCTCTGTCACGCACGTTTTGGTTTTGAGTTTAATATTAAGGTTAAAGGTACATGTGTTTGAAATTCTTTGAAAAGTGAAAAAAAGACGTTCATGTGTCAAATGGTTAGTGGGGTTTTATTTTTAAGGCTTTCTGCCTGAACCTCAATTTTATTAATGATAATATTAGTTGATGATGATGATGATGATGATGATGATGATGATGATGATGATGATGATGATGATATTTAAAATACACCTTCCAACAACGTAAGATTATTTGAGGTGCACGATCTCCAGATCTAACCTCTATCTCCAATAAACTCACCCTAACGGGCGATGAACCTTAAAAACACTCCAAACAACCACCGTTCAAGAACACTCCATTGGCAATTCGAATAAGGGCCATGACCTGAGCCTATCATGATACTGACTGAGCTTCACTTCCCACTTTGAAGATGAGGATGATGATGACGGTGATAATATAATAATGATATTGCCATGTTTGCAAAAGGTGCAACAATGAGTCAAATATCATAACATGTTGACAAGATGCTTTTTTCTCTTTTTCTTCTTCTTCTTCTTCTTCTTCTTCTTCTTCTTCTTCTTCTTCTTCTTCTT
>NW_004797304.1:1246319-1249639 GCF_000002075.1 Aplysia californica
GGGGGGGGTAGGGATAAGAATAGAGAGAGACACAAATGAGGCAGACGGCGAGTAAAAGCTAGCTTTATTACTGCTGCACACGATCAGAGGCCATACTACACTTTAAAAGAACTAAGAGCTATCGTCACTGTAATTACAAGTTCAGACCGCTCAGATTACCCCGATATTGTTTTTCGTGCTCTTGAAAAAAATGAGAAATCTGATGCTGGCCATTCAAAAAAGGAACGAGCTTAAATTTTATATTTTTCTAGGATTTCCATATATGGATAGTTAAACTATGACAAGCAAAAGAACACCTGATATTATTTCATGTTCCCCAGATAGATAATTCGTTTATAGAACGTAAATTCAAGCTATAAAGTTTAGAGGGTTTGCTGAGGTCCATTACATGTTGTAACCATTATTTTTACAAGGCTTGTGTTGTGTAGAAGAATGATTCTGCCACTTAAGCATACCTAGACAGCGAAGGAACTGGCATAATTGATTTATTCTCAGATACGACATTTTCTTATTTAAAGAAAAAAAGCACCAAAACCCCCGATTTACTCTTACCTCAGGAAAATAGCTAAACAAATCAAAACAGATCAAACATAATATACCAACCAGAAACTTCTCTTTTTCTCCTCGCGTCCCCGTCCTCCTCCCCTCCTTAATCTACTCTTCCTCTTCGATTTTATTCTCATATTCCCATTCTCCTCTTTCCCGTCCGCCTCACCTTTCTCCTCCTCCCTCTTCTTCCTGCTCTTCTTCTCTCCTTTTCCTCTTCCATTTAACTCTCATCTTACCCTGTCCTGTCCTCTTCCATTCAATCTCATCTTCCTTCTCCTTCATCATCCCCTCACCCTCTACACACTTCCTCTTTCCCTCCCCCATCCTCCCATCCAACCCCACATGCTTCCCTTTCATCCTCTCACCTCCATCCCCTTCTGCCACCTCTCCTCCCCACCTCCCACTCTCTCCTCCTCCACCTTCTCCCCTTCCCCCTCCTCTCCTTCTCCCTCCTCCCCCACCTCCCACTCTCTCCCTCCTCCAACTTCTCCCCCACCCCACCACTTCCTCCTACTCCTAATCGTCCTAACTCAATTTTGCTGGCTCGTGTGACATACGACTATGCCTCCTGATACTGCTGACAAATTCCCATTCTTCATTGTCGTAGTATTGTTCTCAGGGGATTAAGGCCAGGTCACCAGGACACTAAGTGCATGAAAGATTTCCAACATCTGTTCATGAAAAATCCTTCTCCTAGTTTCAGATTCGCGACCTCCCCTACCCACACAGTCACACACAAATAACATAAGACCATGATGGCGCTCAGGATAATAATAATAATATGCGAAAAAGTAATCTTTTTTGTTTAAAACAACAATCAGTTCTTAACGTAAATTTAATATTAAAAGCTGGAGATTACTGTATCAGATGACACTGGGATTCCTGGAATGGTTTAAATCTTGTGGTTTTATATTTTGTGTTTAATCAGTGTTCCTTTCTACAATATTGTAGTGTAGACGTTTTACATCTCTTGTGGTGCGATTAAGGTCATAAAGGAGACAGGCTGTTCCGACCCTGCCTGTCACGTCTAACTCGGGTTGCTGGGTGGGAGATGCAGTCTTCCAGCAGAAAGATGAGGATGACTAATGTAAAAGACACTTCATGAGCGAGAATCGAACTCAGGTCTTCTGTATGCATTGACAAAGAGCCTATTATAACACTACAAACGGTATAAAGTGTTTATCATAGCTTTAGGTCATTAAAAAAAAAACATTTACAAGTACTGAGAACAAAGGACGCTAATTACAACGCCCGTACCAGATATAATGTTGGAAAAAGCTTTATAAACTATTTCGTCTCAGATAGGTTATACATCCCCCTCTCCCAAAACTCTCTCTCTCTCTCTCTCTCTCTCTCTCTCTCTCTCTCTCTCTCTCTCTCTCTCTCTCTCTCTCTCTTTCTCTCTCTCTCTTTCTTTTCGCTCTATCTCTTCCTCTCTCTTTTTCACTGTATTTCACAAGCCCGTCTCTCTTTCTTTCTTTTTGTATCCCTCCCCCCTCTCTCTATCTCTTTCTCCCCCCCCCCTTTTCATCCGTCCCAGAAGATTTATGTCTGGTATATCAGAGAGGTCGGTAGTAAGTCTCTTAAAAGCGAGGTATTGACGTGACCTACATACGATAAATCATCTCTCCATCTGACGCACTGACGTAATATGTACCTGGCCAAGGTAATTTCCAGCCAAGAAAAATATCATCCCTGATCGTAGATGACTGGAAAATAATTGTTAATCGGTGGCCTTCAGACAGAACCAGGACGACAAGATAATTTACCAGCTGATCTTCCACAAAGAATTCTCTCAGCTTCACCCAGAGACTGGCTTCCTGACCCAATTAGGGTCGTTCGGAAACGGAAATAGCTGAAGGGGAAAACAAAACCAAACACGACAATAAAAACACGTTTACATTTGATCGGCACAAAAAAACACAAAATAAAACAACAACAACAACAACAACAACACCACCACCACCACCACCAACAACAACAACAGCAACAACAACAAGAAGAAAAGTTTATGTTTGATCGCTCCATTGGCTCAGAACCTTTCCTTTCGCCATACATTTATTTTCTTGATTGTAACAGAATCGCAATGAACATTTCAGGAGACACTTCACTTTGGCGCTATACAAAGGTTTGCAGTAAAAATGAAGGAATCGATTTCGATTCCCCCCCCCCCTCCCCTCTCTCAATTCTTAATAAATTATTTATTTTAAGACGTCTTTCGCGCATAACGTCACAGCGATCCACGTGACGCCACAGTCAATGTAAACCCCAGATGTGCGTCGTAGCCCAAGTAAGCTCCGGTAGGAAGGTTCAAGTTTACTTTGACGGAGGGGTTTCTTTTTGGGTTTTTTTTTTGGCCGCACAGATAAAATAGCTTCCGTTTACAGCGTCGCCGAGAAAGCGTAATAATTTCCCATCTCGCTACAGAATGCTAAGAGCTCGGTGTCTTCTCGAGAGACGTTCGCGTAGGAATCAGTAGATCTAATTATAAGCCTCACTTCGGTTCAGCAAATGCTCCCGTTGTGTTGCGCTAGGGTATACTGTTACCCGGTATAGAATTCAAATGTGTCGTCACCTGAGGGACTTACTCACACTTAAGTGTTAAGTCAAGGGTGTAATTACGCCCCGGGAGGTACTTTAAAATATCACGCGCTCCGATTGGCGTATAAAATCTGTACTGCATTTTGCTAATTTAGTTCTCCCGCTTTCTAAAGATGAAGTGAGGGACACATGCCTACACACGCACACACACACACACACACACACACACA
>NW_004797304.1:1250994-1256271 GCF_000002075.1 Aplysia californica
CCCCCACACACACACAAAATAGAGGTAAAAGAATGAGAAACTGTTTGGGTTGATCCATCATCCATTACAGGCATAATTCCCTGGACAGAGACCCAGTTTACGGAGATTAACCGATCGATGGCGACCGCCAACCACAGGGTGTGCCTGCCCTGGGTGGATGGGCGGGTGGAGCGATGTTCTTCAACACACACACTCCCAGACCAACACGCACTTGGCCTGACCTGCTCTCGAGTTGGGCTGTCGATTTCTTTGTCGATAGCCAATTCCTCTTCTTAGAACGAAGTCTAGAGAACGTTGTTAAAAATTCTCAATACATTTAGGGGGATAAAAACCGTTTATATTCTCCAACCTACTCCCTAAGAAACAAAAACAAACAAACAATAAAAAAAAAACCCCAGACAAAAACAAAACAAAAACAAACCCCACGCAACGCACAATAATACTTTTTTATCCCCGCCCCCGCAGTTACAACTTAAACGGGCGAAAAAATAGTTAGTCTCCTAGCTAGCTGAAGAGCATTTGACGTAAATTTCACTCGTCAACTTTGGTTTAATACCCTAATGCACACTGCCAATCGAATTCATTTGATTGAGTCACGGCCAGCCATATTTTCCTTCATGGATGAGACAAGGGCTACCATTTTGTCACTTTCTGACTGAATTCAACCAAATTCGACTGTGATCTTTAAAATCAAACACGTTTGTTTTAAAGGCGCAAGTCGAATTGGCCATATTGTGCCAAAACGGTGGCTAACAGGCCGACAAGATCTTTCACTGTCGTAGCTACGGTAAGTACCCTTTCCTCTCAGAGTGAGATGAGAACGATGTAATGCTCTAATGTGTATCTACCCAAGGATAGAACGTTGTTTCCAGACTCTATGTTTCAAACCTTAAGTTAAAAGGAATGAACTGTCTGTCAAGAAAAGTTATGGTGGAATAAGAAACCTCCTCTACAAGAAGGGAGTAAGCACGATAACCTAAGATAAGATACGATAAGATACGTTAAGATAAATTCCAAGAGGGGAATTTAGGGTGGATACATCTGAATATCAACATAAAAATCCAACATCAACAAAGAACTACAATCAGTACAAAATAACTAAAGCACAATGATGCACATACAACGACGCACTACTCGCTCACACAGTCGTACACAACCAGTGCATACGCGTCGGTGGCCTAGTGGTTAGGCTCTCAGACTCGCAACCGTAAGGTCGTGGGTTCGAATCCCGTCAAGGGCCCGACGTTGTGTCTTTGGGAAAGGCACTTTGCACAAATTTTCCTCACTTCAGCCTCGTGGAAATGGGTACCCAGCTATAGACAGTGAAAGATCTTGTCAGTTTGATAGTGTTTGAGCTCGTGAAATCCGCAGCTTGCACTGTATGCTTCCGCCGAAGCTGAGAATGTTTCTGAGTGTTCTCAGAGGCTCTGCTGGGGTAACAATAGTTTTAAAGCGCACAGAGCAAGCTCTTGAGCATGGATATGCGCTATATAAGTGCAATTATTAATTATTATTATAAATCTCTCCCTCTTGCTCACTTCTCTCTCTCTCTCTCTCTCTCTCTCTCTCTCTCTCACTCTCTCTCTCTGTCTCTCTGTCTCTCTGTGTATGTGTGTAGTATGTGTGTGTTTGTAAGAGTGTGTGTGTGTGTCTGTGTGTATGTGTGTGTGTGTGTGTGTATGTGCGTCTGTGTGTATGTGTATGTGTGTGTGTGTTTGATACATTTATTTATTCTTCTACTTGTATTAGTGAAGTCGGCAGACCCCCGCATAACTGTAAATCTAGTAATAAACTACACCTCATTGCAAGAGTACATTGATGCCTTCAATCTGCAGTGCTGAACCTTGTTGTTGACGCTAACTTGCTGAAGGAGCTGCCTGGGCATTGTATATTATACCCTAGGGTTAATGGCCCGAAACAGCTCAATGAAATAGTTGGGCCCTTATAAATAACTTATCAGGTTCGCATTACTGCACCTACTACGAGTCCTATGAAGCATGCTAGTTGTTCGAACACTCATCTTTGCTTTTTCCTCTTGACTGAATGCCTGTTTCATAAAATCAGGATCGTCGAGTCTGCAACGTGCCGGAAGTGTAGTGGAAACATTGGGGCTAACTAAACTTTCACTAACGGAGTCATTTCAAAGAACTCTGGACACCCTCCAAAATGACCACTGCGCTCATCCAAATGACAAACTTCCCCATCTAAATTTTGTCTTCATAACGCCAGGCTGATACAATTTAGCTGCGTCGAACTCGGACTACGTTGGCTACAACATCCCAAAATATGGACCGAGATTCTCTACAAAAATGTGTCGAAACTCGGGGTTCGAACTAAAGTGTTCTGAGAGCAACAGGAAAGATAATACCCGTTCCACCAGAGACCTTGGTTTCGATCGAGGAGTAGAAAAAGAAGACAAATAAATCTAGACTTTCGTTCACAGTTAAAACCCCTGTTTGGTGAATGGAGACTTTTGAAAGATCTACCCTATTGTTCTTTTACTCAAATTTCAGTTTCATTTTTCTTTCGGACCATCCGTTTGTACATGTGTCTTTACTTCTCTGAAAGAAAATTGCACAAAAAAGTAAAGACAACTGAGTCTGAAAATACGGTTCTTCAAAATGCAACACGGTATTGCGTGCAAAACATCTATAGCGGCCTTACAGATTTACTTGCTCACTTTCCTTCTACTTCTCTCTCACTCTCAAGACATAATAAAATTGGAATTTTCTCCAAAGCTCTCGCGACAAGGAAGCAGATGAACAACATGAAATCTACACCTGACAACCGAGAGCATCAGAAACTCATTCGGCAAATTAGTTCTCTGTGTTTGCTGGATGGGAGAAATACCACACAGAATCGAGGTAATTGAATTCATGACATGCCATTGGTCGGTTCTTCACGTCGTGACCGACCTTGACCCTGAGATAAGCTCAATAACGCAGTGTCCCAGGTCAACGGAAGTCGTTATCTCTTGGCGCTGCGGGAGATGGCCGACGGGAATCCCCGTAACCGTTGGGTTCCTCGAGGTTTTTATCGCGTTGTTTGACTTTTACCTTGTGAACTCTAACCTTTTGACCTAATCACCCAGTATTCTTTCGCTTCCATGGGGCGGTTCATGTTGAACAAACTCTTTAGGAATCTATAATTTATGTAACTGAGGACTGTTTGTGCGTAATGCACGATGGTCTCGATTATGGCTGGGTGACAGTTTTGACAACACTCTAGATCGCTTTTGTTCAGAAACACTCCCATGGGAGTTTCGAACCGATGGCGTCCACAACATTGTCACGCCTCTTACTATCACAGAAAACGAAGCACACACAATGCCCATGCATATAGTTACTGCGAGTGCATTTCTGGGCAATGGCAAAACTATGAGCAGCATGCATTACTAATAGCCTCCGGCGAGGTGATACCAACACCAACATTATGTTATATTCGTAAAGGGAAGCTCGAGAAGTGCGAGCAAACATCATTGCTAATCAAATATCATCTGTTGTCCGCTTGCGACTGCATTGAATATTTCATAAGGGAGTGCTTTTCCGGGTACCGTTGTTTTAACAACACTGGGTGCATTTTGGTCAACCCATAACAATCACTGTCCGAGGCATAACGTGGATATTTCAAAGCATAACAGAAAATTGTGTTATTTTATGGAGATATTTACGATCCAACTCAGAGAAGTGTCGCTAATCTCAGAAGAGGCGTTTGAGCAGTATCTGATTCTAAAAATAAAAACAAACTTGTAAAGCTCGATGCTTGATATTTATGGGATCAGTGTTTCATTTCTACTCAAAATAGAAACAGAGCCAAGTAGCAAACATTTTTCCAACGTTGTTTCTTTTTCCTACTCTTTTCCTCTTCAAGTTTTCATTTCAACTCCCCTCTTCCCTGTCTGTCTGTCTGTCTGTCTGTCTGTCTGTCTGTCTGTCTGTCTGTCTGTCTGTTGTTTCCAGGTTTTTTGTTTGTCCTTTTTCTCTCTCATTTTCATGCATTAGAAACACAATGTACCGTACATAAAATGAAGAGTTTTGGATCAACGTTTTAGAAGATTATTCTACCTTAGTTCTAAAATGTTCTGTCTTGGTACACCGAACAGTATTTCCGCTGCAATTATTCTTTTGGGTAAAAAAAAAACAGCAAAAGAAAAACGAAAACTAAATATAACACTTCTATTTCCTAATTAGGTAGTGAGTTCTAGGGAAGACATATGTTAAAACTAGATCGACATGTACGTCCGATTAAAACCTTGAAGTGTCCACCTCTTCATAACGTATCTCCAATCAGTCATGAGGCTGTCAACGGACTAGACACGTGACCAGTGAGGTATATGATGGGACAAGAAACAAAATAGAATTAATCTCGTCACAATATGAGCTGTCCGTTGTCTGTGGTGTGGCGGTTAGGCAGACTTAAGACGTATTTCACTTTGGCTGTCGATGAATAATTAATTATTCTGATCTGAATGGTAAAACAAACAAACAAAAACAATAAACCTTCAAACGAATCAGTACAGAAATTAAGTTTTGTATCTACAAGCTATTAAGGTGGATTTTCTCATGAGCTCAATGTTGTGAGCCCCCACCAACATCAACAACGACAAAAACTACAACAGCACGACCAAAAAAGAAACAAAATGAAAAAAAAATCATAACGGAAAACTAGAAATAAAAAATTAAAAAACGATAACCCCCCTCCCCCAAACAAAAAAGAAAAGAATCCCAAATAATAAGAAAGACAGACAATACAAAACGCCCAGTTTTTCAAATACCCAAACGTTGAGCAAAAACCAACTAGTTGCTCATAACCGGACCTTTAGCTCGTCAGCACAGTCCGCACGACGGTCCTGGCGTCTAAAAACAAGAGCTATCTCCGCATCTGTTTGTTTTGGGTATCGATTCCCTCTTCACCATGCTCTTTCTTCCCCAGTCTGCTCCCGAATGGCCAGAGTTAATTATTTGTTATCTCCCCTGAAGGGAACAATCAGCTCTTCTAACTGAGGAAACTACTCAGTACCGCCTCCAACCCCTATGCCCACCTCCCCCATATCGCTGGTTTACCCCACCCCCCCAAACCCCTCCCCATCCCATCCTCTTACCTTCATACACCTTTCACCTCAGCCTCCACCCACCTATGTGACAAAAGAAGCATCCCCCCACCCCCACACACAATCCTCTTTCAGTGCAACCCCTCTCTATCCTAATCTTTCTGAAGACTGAGGGACACATATCATCCCGTTATTATTGAGAGAAAACAAGCTTTAAAATGTAATGC
>NW_004797304.1:1256371-1257859 GCF_000002075.1 Aplysia californica
CCCCCCCCAAATCTTCCTTTCCCCAAAAATAGATGAGTCCAGAGCGTTTCCAAAGTACTTACGGACGATTCCACCCTTGGAGGCGGCTGCCCACCCACAGATCACACTCTAGATCTATAAAAGTTCCATCAGAGTCTATTTCTGACCAAATATATCCAGAGGAGGCGGTGCATAACAGGTTAAATAGGAAAGTAGATTATCTGCTGCGTGTATGTGGGCGCAGAAACAACCGCAAAACAGACTCCTTACAGAAGATGCCCGTTGCACTTTTTCAAATAACGGCCGAACCGCGATCCGTTGAGTTGCTTTCTGTGGGCGGACAGTCATATATAGACAACAACGACAGCAACAACAGCGAAGGGAGGCGGTGGCCCTGGCGAAGAGCACGCTCTTCGGGGCTCCAAACATTTCGAACACATACAACAACAACGACGACAAAGGCACATTTTGACAACATAATTATTTTTGGTTTTGGGCACACAATGTTCGCAGTCATTTGACGGGCAGTCTATGGTCTGAATAAACGGCTAAAGATAAAGAGACGCATCAACAGTATCTAAAGCTGAGAGATACCAAAGGGAAATGAATAAAAATGGCAGATGACTATATTTACAAAGAAATCATGTTGCCCTTAGCCACCCCACCACAGCCCCGCCCAAACCCATGTCAGTTTTTATTGTTCGCGCGCCCAGGCCCGACCCCTGTCTTTTCCCCGAAGTCGTAAACCGTAAACCCCCCTTTACACACGCACGCATACTTTTGATGTGCCTTCTACCCTGTCCTATTCCATAGGCATTTCTCTCTCCCACCATCTGTCCGTCAATAAGTCATGAAGATGGACGGATATGATAAACATGCACTTCCCTTTTTCCTTCTTTGCTCTCTCTCTCTCTCTCTTTCGCTCTCTCTCTCTATCTCACTCTCTCTCTCTCTCCTCTCCTCTCTCTCTCTCTCTCTCTCTCTCACGCACAAACAAACACACACACATGCATATACACATAGACCGACACACAAATACACGCACACTCACAGCACACCGTGTGAAAAAAAAAGTAAAATGATAAGAATGTACGAGTAATGTTGAAAAAAAGAGGAGGGGGAGTAGTATAAAAGATTTACAAAGGAAAGACGAGGAGCCGGGAGGAGGGGGTCATGGTTAATCAATCTGAAGAAGGCTTTCTTTTTTCCGGGAGGAATGGTGAAAGACCAGAGAGACTGAAGGAGTGAGAGGGGTGGTACGCATCTGCCGTCAACAGGGAGAACAAAATTGGAGGAACGGTAGGGTGTGTGTGTATGTGTTTGTGTATCTGTGTGTGTGTGTGAGTGCGTGTGTGTGTTTATGTGTGTGTGTGTGTTTGTGTGTGTATGTGTTTGTGTGTGGGAGGGTGTATGTGTGTATAAGAGAGAGAGAGAGAGAGAGAGAGAGAGAGAGAGAGAGAGGGAGGAGGAACGGTAGGATGTATGTGTGTATGTGTGTGTCTGTGTGTG
>NW_004797304.1:1258001-1262558 GCF_000002075.1 Aplysia californica
ATAGATAGATAGATAGATAGATAGATAGATAGATAGATAGATAGATAGATAGATAAAGAGAGACAGAGAGAGAGAAAGAGAGAGAGAAAGGAAGAGAGAGAGAGAGAGAGAGAGAGAGATAGAAGGGGTGGCCGGGATTTGTGGGGAGGGGGGGGGCTGGGCGTTTATCGGGCGGTTCGAATGAACCTGATGGCTGTGCCGGCAACAGGAGCCTGATAGGGAGCGGTCACGCAAAAACTTCATTCCAGCCGGGCGAGCCCAGTCATTTCCTACGACGTTGGACCGGCGGAGACTCTGAACTCTGAGATTGGCACTCGGGAAGACCTGGTTGTGACGTCACGGAGTCGGGTCCAGACGCTAGTCTTTTGTAGCCTTGGGCAACGACGTCCCTGGATTGTCTGCTTACCACGAGAGTTTTAAGTTCCTTTTGAGATGAGAAACAGTCGAGGTACCCTGCTAGCTCAGTTAATATCATGTACGATCCTGGTTCAAATCTCTTACGGGGTGGTCTTTTACTCAGTTGATATTATTATCGTGCAGGTCTGAAATGCTGATGGTCCAGATTATCGATTGATTGACTGAGTAGACTTTTACAGTACTGTCAACACACTTTTGGTCGTTTAATAAAGTGCTTGGAAACTGACCGGTCTAATTAATACACGTAGTTTAAAAAAAGAGACAGACAAAACATTTGTATTGGCTCTAGTATGAATCCCCAGATGTGGCAGTGTCGTACGTGGTCTGTGTGTGGAGTGAGTAAGTGAAAGAAAGAGAGAGAGAGAGAGGAAGAGAGAGAGACAGAGACCGACAGACAGACAGACAGGCAATCAGAGAGAGAGAGAGAGAGACAGACAGAGAGAGAGAGAAAGTGAGAGAGAGAGAGAGAGAGAGAGAGAGGGAGAGAGAGAGAGAGAGAGAGCATTCCACCAAAGTACGAAAGGATCCCCCCAACAACTTGGTCTTCAAGCATCTACCTTTGTTCCTCTCCTCTGGTTTTCGTTGTCCTTTCATTTAGCTCTCCTTCATTCAGGTCTTTTGAAAACACACTCATCGCAGCTGGTCTATTTTGCATGCGTGTGGGCGCTTCCATCGAGAGAGCTAAACAGACCCTAACCTTCGGTGCCACAAACTTGGTGATTTCCCCTGGGACACCCATGGCTCGTCAGGTAAAAACAACACACAGGCCCGCTCGTTCTTTGCCCTTCTTTGATCTCCCAAGACAGTCAGACTGACTGAGGTCTAAGTCTTGCAGGGACATTACCGAAACTCACGTCATCCGCATACTTACCAGACCGTTATGTCGAACCACTTTGAAAAAAAGAAAAGGAAAGAAGAGGACAGGACAAATTGGATGTTTTATACATATTCGTAAAGGGTTCTTCATTTTCCCTTTATTTTTCTAGCCATTTCATGTTTTTTAAGATTCAAAAATTTGATAACTTTGAATTGTAAAAAAAAAAAGAGTCCCATTATAATATTTCTTAAGTGTCAATTACCAGATGAAGTATTAAATACGTTTCAACGTTTCTTATTAGATTATTCTCCTTTTTCCTCCCACTCCCTCCTCTATCCCATTTTCTCTATTCCTCACTCACTCCCTCACTCACTCACTCATTCACTCACTCACTCACTCACTCACTCACTCACTCACTCACTCACTCACTCACTCACTCACTCACTCACTCACTCACTCACTCACTCACTCACTCAAATACACACTCACACATACACACACACACACACACACACACACTCTTTCTTTTTCTCTTGCTCTCTCTCTTTCTTTCTCGCTCTCTCTCTCTCTCTCTCTCTCTCTCTCTCTCTCTCTCTCTCTCTCTCTCTCACTCTCTCATCCTCTCCCTCTCACTTGCCTCGCTGGTAAGTTTGTATTTTCATGCCCCCTTTGACACAATTTAGATCATATAAGAAGCAGAACATTGCAGCAGAAAAACTAAGATGTTTGATAGAAATTGTCCCCATTCAGGAATTGAACGCGTTTATCCTGCATGCGATGGCGTAGTGCCTAACCGCAGCACCACAAACGCCGACCCTTTCCTTCATCCTCTCTCATTTTCCACACTGCACATAATGTATTCCTTTTATTTATCGTTTCTTCCCCTCCACATTTTCTTCACACTCGTTTACCCCCGCCCTCTCTCTCTCTCTCTCTCTCTCTCTCTCTCTCTCTCTCTCTCTCTCTCTCCTTTGTCATTTTCATCCTCCCCATCTTCCCTCTTACATCATCATTGGAACGACCCAATTTCCATGAATATCCGCTAGATTTTCCTCTTCAACGTTTGGTGCAAAAAGCCCCCCAAAGGCCTTCGGCAATCAGGAATGTAAATCAACTTAGAAATCGTTCTAAAGAAACGCAAATTGTGTGTGTCTGCCTGTCCATTTCTTTCATTGCTCAATAAAAATTGTTCTCGGGGCTACCCTTCGTTATCGTCATGTCAACTGTTACTTCCACAGATGCCAATTGATGTTGTAGATTTTTCTTAAATTGTAATTGTAGACATTTTATGCCTCCATTCGACTCAATTTTAGATCATTTAGACGGCAGACAGCTTCGACCCTGCCTGCCAGGGTCAACCTGTGCTGAGAGGGATGCGAATTCTCAGGGGACAGAAGGATGCACTTTATAAACCCCCTCCCGAGAAAGAAAAAAGAGATGCAGAAGCGGGAAGCAGGAAAAGAACAATGGTTCTTATGAATACAAGAAGGAAAACAAACGTGACGCCCCCCCAAAAAAATGTTCGCCATCCTTCTTCCTCTCCAAACCCAAAACACCTGCTGACCCTCAAATGTGGAAAAAAGAAAGTCCAACATCGATTTTTCTACACATTCCGATCTCCAAACGGACATTTCGAAAACCTCGTTTAAGCCTGTCACAAATACCCCGTAGAATGTCCCAAAGCTGTTGTGCTTGAGTGATGTGTGTTCGTACACTTATCTGTGAGGACAAATAAACGACTGACGCTATAGGGAATAGACACAAAAGTCGGCTGCCAAGGAGAGACTGACGGGTAAGCAACTAACATAAACACATCGGGCTCTTCATAAATCGAATATTGACAAAGCCCCGTCAGTTCTGATGAGATGATAGTGATAACTATTATGATTAGTCGGCTATTTCCGCAGCAGCTTCCTTCACTTAGAGCAATGATTATAAATATTTACGGTCTCTGACTTAAGAGTGCAGACAGAACAGATTTTTGCTTTCACACCGGCACTTCTTTCTCCCGTTGCGAGTATTGATTTATTGTTATCCAAGCGCTGTCGGTTTTTATGGTGTGTTTTTTTTCCCTGACACCGTGCAAAGTGTTACCTTTGTCTGTGCTATGCGTGACAAACATCTTGAGCTCACTGGGGACAAGAAAACTTAAAAAGGCAATAGAGACAAGGGTAGACCAATGAACCTGAACAGATGGGAGGCCGTGCATGCGCTCACCGTTGTGACACCCCCCCCCCTTCTTAACCCCTGTTTACTCCCAACTCGCGCGCACTCACTTGGAATGTAATTCGCTGGAGATTTTTTGTTTGTTTGTTGTTGTTGTTGTTGTTGTTGTTGTTGTTGTTGTTGTTGTTGTTGTTGTTGTTTGGTTTTTGCCTTGCCCAATCCTAACATAATTATTCTTCTAATTAGTATAACGTGATGCAGGTGATATATTAGCTATAATAGTCAGTACACGGTTATATAGATGCTAGTTTTGTTTTTGGTAGACTTGTAATGTCGTGATGCTGCTGATACTCCTGGTGATGATGAGGTTCATAGTGTTACGGTATAAATGTGAATAAAAAACATAATTCTTGATTAAAAGTAGAAGATCCTTTAAGGGTAAGAGAAAAACCCCCACTATTAACTGTTAAAACAGTGTTTCGTGAAGTTGATATTAGTCCTACTGCGCACACCCAACCCCATCCCCCACCCCAGTGTACAGCTAAAGGGCATGCACGCACTTGGAATGCATTGCACCTAAGAGTTAAGTGTGGGCACTCGAGGAAAAATATATTACATTATTACATCACCTTGAGGTTTGATTACATTTCATGAACGTTTTGTATCATATCCCTAGGATTACAGTGTGAAATGTACTCGCAATAATGGGTGGCTTACAAAAGAGGGAAGGCAAATAGATGAAATATTTCTCCGCTTTGTTCTAGAGCAAGATTCTGGTCACGTAGTTCTCCCGACAGCTCGTCTTTCTAAGGAGATAAAGCACACTAAAAATGTGCTGAAACAAGGACGCACAGAAACATTTTTAAAAGAACAGCAAGCCTATTGTTATTTTTTCTTCTCTAGATTTGGCACTTTTTACTATTTTTTTTATTGCTTTTGCAAGCAATCACAAATCGCAATCATATATAGATCTATCTCTGTTTCCTAAGTCTGGACACAGCAGTCTGGGCATTCGTGTAATTGAATGTACAAAGAAATGCATTTTGTTATATAA
Source organism: Aplysia californica (assembly GCF_000002075.1). NCBI lineage: Eukaryota > Metazoa > Mollusca > Gastropoda > Aplysiida > Aplysiidae > Aplysia > Aplysia californica. The sequence goes on from NW_004797304.1 coordinate 1,262,456, forward strand.
AAGACTGATTGAAGTAGCGGGCAAAATTATATTATACCGGTAGATTTAGTCTGTCTGTCTGTCTGTCTGTCTGTCTGTCTGTCTGTCTGTCTGTCTGTCTGTC
>NW_004797304.1:1263872-1265057 GCF_000002075.1 Aplysia californica
CACCCCCAAACTCTTTACCACCTAGGAAACTTTATTATTTCAAACACGAGCCAGTAGATTAAAATGCTTAAGCGAACGAGCAAGTGCGCATATTAATACCATATTATCTTGTCCAAAAACACAATAAGTTAAAACGTATTATTTTGCCAATGCAATGACAACACTTAGTTAAAAAAAAAATTCCAATTCGCTTTAAGAAGAATGAATGGCACCGTAGATTCCCACTTTGTAAGCCTGATTCTTTTGATCCTATCTCATTATTCCCCTCATCTGACCTGCTGGAAGCTGATTGGGCGGACAGCGAGCGATGCACGGGCATGCACAGCAATCGGAGTTCGATATGAGCATTCGCGACGAGAGAAACCTTGTCTCTTCCTGCGCATGTCTTGAATACGGCGTTTAGCGTGTGACGTCACATCATTTCTGATTGACCCAATTCAGTTGCGTGCTTTGCATGGATTTGTTTCAATCAAGTTGGTCTAGTCATGTAAAAATAGGGGGAAAGGCATTAATTTCTTTTACATATTCTATTTACATGAATGGGGTAAATTAATTTGCTTGTCAAAAAAGGATGGCGCAGTGCTTTAGGTTCGTGTATACACGCAGAGCTGTGTATTCAGAAAGTCTAAAGATCTCAACACATCTTCCTTCAACTTTCTTTTTCTCTTTCTTTCTCTCTTCTTGTCTTTCTCCGCCCACTCTCCTTTTTCGGAATGTTCACGACTTTGCGTGTGAGCAGGCATTCCTTAACAGTAATAACGCGTCTATGTCCCTGGGTTCCAAAGAAGGCATGGAAAGTGGGATAAAAAGAATTATATACATATTATATACACAGCCGGATTTGATAAATTATGGAACTTCTAATAAGAGTGCATGAGAATATTAAAACTACTTTATTCTGAGGTAAAAGCTATGAACTATTTTTACAAGGTCAGCTTCAAAGCTGGCTCATAAACTTTATTAATACTATTATTATTATTCTAGGCTAAATACGGAATGCCAAAGTAGGGTGCATGTTTAAAAGTACATTGACAAGAATGTTACCAAGTGTAACGTCTAAATTTAATTGATTGCAAATGAAGGCCACTATTTATTATTTTTTTTCTTTTCTATTTCATATTCTATATTTTTTTAAACACTTATTTCCTTATCTCTTTGTATTATATTATACTTATTTATTTATTG
>NW_004797304.1:1265671-1270898 GCF_000002075.1 Aplysia californica
CTCTCTCTCTCTCTCTCTCTCTCTCTCTCTCTCTCTCTTCCCCAACAGTAAAGTTCACTTTTTTCCCCTTTGTTTTATTCCCCCATTTTTAAGAACGATTCCCCCACCCTCCCCTCACTTCCGTCCCCACCTCCATCCTCACCTCCGGTCCCCAACACACATATTGATTACAAAAGCTGCAAGCTAGACCAGACCTCTTCTTCCCCACAATTCATCGCGTCAGTAAACAGAACTCTCAGGCAGGTCCACCCCCTTCTGCCCCGCCCCACAATCCAATCTGAACAAGAGGTTCTTGGAATTTCGCCCGGGCGTCCATTTCTCCCTCTCGAGTTGACCAGACTCACAAAAACGCCTCTCTTCATCACTCCAATCTCCATTTCCTGTCGCCTTCTTGACTTTCTGTGTAATCAATTATGCAACGACAAATTGACCCATTAAGGATGAGGACAGTAGTGGGAGATGGGGAAACACAACTTGTGTTGGAAATGTTGATATCGCAGAAGAGTGAAGCTATTTATGCTTAATATGTGTGCATGCATGTATGTATACATACGACGTCTATACTTGTATAGATTTTAGACATGGTAATACTCTAGAAATCTCACTCTCTTTTTCCTATTCCTCACCCACCCCAAAAAAATATCCACACACAAAAAAGGAACAGAAACAAAAAGACCACATAATATATTATGAAAAACGACAACAATAATAACAGCTGGAACAAAAAAACAAAAACAACCACAGGTCGAACAATAACCCCTCCCCCCCAACAAAACTAAGAAAAAAAACCCAGATTGGATTATCTGCCAGTGTCACTTAACAAAAGAAACATAAGAATTAGGAGAAATTCAAATACAAATTTACAGGGGACTGGAAGTTGTCGACTGTGGACCTTAAACTTTCTACAGTGGCGAACTTTTTACATCTTGTACCTAGTGCTGTGCTGAATTTATACACAAACAATAGTTTGCGAGTTTTCTTGGAGTCTGAACGAGTAGTCAAATCAGTAGACTCTGCTCGCAGCCAAGGAAAAAAAAGGGGTTCATACATTGTTGCTTACCGGAATGCTCCTATTATTCGCACCCCTGTCAAAACGAAGGAAGGCTAACCTTAAAAACTACTTAAAAAGCAAAAATAGTCTCCAATATTTACTACTTCCAAGGCAAAATTCGACCTAAACCGGTGAGAGCGAAGGCTTCTCGGAGTGAATGATTTTGTTCTTCCTCTATCATCCTCACGCCAACAAAAAAGAAAAAAAATTGTAATAGAGTAATTTGCGTCGAATCTTTTAAGACGCCTGTTTTCACAGTAATTTAACGGCCTAGTAGACAAATAATTTCGAAGGCATGGCACTTATAACCTGTCAGGGTACCCAGCTGAACGGAAAATGTTCACTATCGACAAAGCAATTTCTTACATCAATTGGTCTCAAGGATACCCAATGGGCGGGCTATCAAAACAAAATCCCCATCCCACCTTTTTTTCGTTTTTCTTCCCTTTTTATCCCCTTCCACCGAAAATAAGTATTAAAATATAAGATAGTCAAAAGCCAAAACAAAACAAAATAAAACAAAAACAACAGCACAGGTGTAGAGGAAAAAACAAAATCCCCTCTAACATAAATCTCAGCTCTTTTTAAAAGACACTTCTATCACTTTGTTGGGTCTAGGAGAAAGCACTTTGTTATCTACAGGTTAGAGGGATGAACTTCCATTGATCACAGAACATATCGATTTCTTCAGTGGACTATGCGACCTAATTTTAACCACTCTTGGTCTCGTTATCTTGTCTAACTCTTTACCTCCAAGGGGGGTCAACTCACTAAGCTATGGCCCTCTTTTGGTACAAAATCTATACGTCACTAAATAAGTCATTAAATAAAAACTAATGAACCTATTTTGATAGTTATTCGTCTAATGAAAGGACTCGCGGTAAAAGAGACCTGTTTTCGGCAATAATTGGTCAAACTAATTTCAAAGTTAAAGTGATTCTGTGAATCAGCAGAGTCGTTGCCTTTCTCACCGTGGATCGTATCAGGGTATAGGCCATGAACAAACACTCTCCACCTTTCCTTACCATGGGGTAGCCTCTTGACATTTTGTATTGCATGTCTTCTATGAATACAGATATCACATCATATGACTGTAAAATGTTTTACGGCTCCATCGATATAATTTAGATCAGGCAACTTGTATCCTACACGCCAGGGCCAACCCAGGCTGAGTGGGATACAACGTTCCAGCAGGCAGACAATGACACTCAACAAGAAACGTCTCCGCGAAGGAATCGGACTCACATCTTTCGCGTGCAAGGGTTTAACATGCTAACCAATGATAGCTGTTCCTACATGACGATAATATGTGTCCTCGTAAGATCTTACAACTAGCTATATTGTGTATTGAGGAATGGAACAGAGGCAAACTTTATAGAAAAACCAATGTCTGTTCTTGACGAACTTATGTAAATAAAATGTAACCTTCTTCTGTGTTCAAAGTTGTTCATAATTCAATTGTTAACCTCCTCTGATTTATTCTGTGTACGAGTTTGTTCCTTTTTTATTTGCGGGGGGGGGGGGGGGGGAAAAAAAAAATAATTTCATGCTCATTTTTTGATCAGTGGCCTCGGCGGGGGGGGGGGTCATTGGCAGCAGGTCATTATTCAACATCATAATCAACACTTTCCTGAGTTTTCTGAATTCACCAGTTTACAGTAGCGACCCCATTTTTCCTCTGCTTCATTGAGCCACAAGGGGGGGGGGGGGGGGGCAGCCTTCTATCCGGTGATAAATGTTTACTGTTTGATCAATATTTTATTCCGCTGTATTTTGGTAAAAGTGTAGAACTTTTTTGTTATTGAAGATGTACACCATATAGTATAGTTAGCGTGGTTGTTCTATGAAAAAAAGAGAAACTTTTTACCAAATTAGTAAAAACAATTGCAGATCCTCATATTTTGTGCACCCAGCGACGACGTCATATTTTGGGTACAACGTTCTTAAGATTACTTGTATACACCAAAGACAAAAGCTTTTACTCTGACAGTCCCTAATATAAATGGTAATAATCCACTTAGTAGTTAGGCTTTGGTGGGGTTTAAAAAATCCCTGAGAGCAAAGTGAAAATAAAATAACCCAAACATGTAAAAGGTCAAAGTTGAAGCCTGAATGGGGTTCCAATTCTATTCACCTTTCATGGAAAATGTCAAGATTGCCTTTCTCTTTTAGCCTAACAAGGATCGATTCAAGTGGTGTTTGTTCAAAACGACTAATTTGGAGACCAGAATGGCGTTAGGCACCGTCAGAGTATTTCCAGAGACAGCGGCTGAGCTGGGCTCTTATATGGCTGCTCACAATGTCTGCCCTGATTTGGTAAAATGTATCGGCAATTTATCAGACATAAGATATTTTTCGTTCTTAGCATATCTGATCATTTTTGCCAGTGCTAAAAATTTAGCAAACATTAGAAGCAGCGATTGTCCAACTCATATTCTATCTCCAGTCATTTCACGGGCAAACTCGAACAATAGGTGTCAATTTCTAGCAAACAAACCAGAATTCAGATAGAACGTTTTAGCAATGAACGGCATTATTATGTTACAAAATCCTCCCCCTCCCCCTTTTCCCCCCAAACCACGGATATTCCAGTCAATAACATACTTCAAGGCCAAATTGATTTGCATCGCAGACAAAGCTCATCGGGTCGAGAAGTTCACCGTGGCCACAAGATGTTATGTATTGCTTGTAACTGCTTTGTTCTTGTTGCTGCCCTTGTGGTTGTTGTAGTGTGGGTGAGGGCTTTAGTGCTGTTATTTTTGGGGTTACGGCCTAGCCACTTGGAGAGTCCCAGAACGTCTGCAACCAGACAACATGAAAGAGCCGCAAGAAATTAATTCTTTTGATCTAGCTGTTGTTGCTGTTAATGTTTTGGTTATTGTTATTGTATTTGCTGATGTTGTTGTTGCTGTTGCTGTTGTTGTTATTGTTGTTGTTGTTGTTGTTGTTGTTGTTGTTGTTGTTGTTGTTGTTGTTGTTCTTCTTCTTCTTCTTCTTCTTCTTCTTCTTCTTCTTCTTCTTCTTCTTCTTCTTCGTGGGTGGCTGGCGGGTACTCTAGTGTGGTTTGCTTCTTCTTTCCTTTCAAGCATCTATCGTACTTATCTCTCCTCTTTCTTTTTTGCGCTGTTACTCTCTTGTAACACCTCGAATCTTCGGCACCTATATGACCTTATTGTGCTGCAAGTACGTAAAACACTAACTAAATCTAAAACTAAAACTCTTCTTCTTCTTCTTCTTAACTGTTTTGTTAACTCTTTAAACACAATTAGACGCTGGCAGCGTCCGACGGTATTAAGCCCGTTCACATCGGATGTTCGGAGCGTCCAGTACTAGTGACAAATGTTTCATGCCATTTAGTGCTAGTTTTTGCTTGTTTTTCTGAACCGTTCCCGAACAAAGAATTTTAGTAATGACTAAACCTTTGTTTCCGCCCTTTCGAAGTTGGGGGCAAGCTTTAGGGGTTATAATGAGACATATTGCACCAGGTTTAGGTGACTAAAAAGAAAAACACCGGGAAATAGTGAAAAAAACTCAGGGTTTAAAGAGTTAAACGTTGTCACCGACGTAATTGTTGCCACACAAACACAATACTTGTGATCTTGCAAATGGTCGCTTGTCATTAACCCTTCACTGCCAGGCCAGCTTTAGGATCTTATTAACGCGCTTACAAAGTCTCGGTCGAGGTAGAAAAGGGGTTAAGGTTTTATCTGTCCGGATGAGCGCCTTGTCTGAATAATATTAAATTCACCACAGTATTTGGGCAAAAACCGTGTTCCTATACTACATTATTTCTATTCTTTTCTCCTGTACAACATATTCCTTAGTGACTCTCTCATCGTGTATTTCTCTAGTTGTTTTCCTATTTCTTGTTTCCCTCTCTGCCAGACGTCCCCTGAGAATGTTCAGCCACATATTCCGACATGTTTTGTTTGATGCAGTACTTTTGTAACCAAGTGTCTAGACAACCGACTTTGAAATAATCCATTTCACTGTTTTGCAAAATAATTGTCTTGTATCGTCTTTCATGTATTTCTCTTCTCCCCTCAGCAATGTTGATGGTGGTCGTGTGCGCGTGCGTGTGTGTGTGTGAGTGTGTGTGTATGTGTGTGTGTGTGTGTGTGAGTGTGTGTATGTGTGTGTGTGTGTGTGTGTGAGTGTGTGTATGTGTGTGTGCGT
>NW_004797304.1:1270998-1272621 GCF_000002075.1 Aplysia californica
GAGAGAGAGAGAGAGAGAGAGAGAGAGATAGAGAGAGAGAGAGAAACAGAGAGACAGAGAGACGGAGAGTGTGCATGTGTGCGTTCTGTGGGTGTGTGTCTGTGTGTGCGAGAAAAAAAGGAGAAACGGGAGGGGAGGGGGGAGAATGGATCATGTACGGTCGTTACATTTTTATTTTCCGGCTGATACCACTGTTGTTGCTAGCATCGTATGGTTATTTTTGTTGTTGTTGCTGCTGCTATTGTTGTTGTTGTTGTTGTTATTATTGTTGTTTGTGTTGCTGTTGTCGTTGTTGTCGTTCTAAACACTACATTTTTACTGTTCCTACTTCGGTCCCCCCCCCTAGCTCTATGTTCTGTCGTCTGTTTTCCTCCTCACTTTCTGCTTCCCTCCCCCCCCCCCCCCCATTTCCAGACAGTATAGATCTAGTGTTCGGAGATACAGTATCTTACATTTTTAACTTATGATCTTTATAACTTATTTGGCAGCGGTGTTCCTACTGCTTTTGTATTGTTGCTCTTATAGTTGTTGCTGTAGCCCTTGATGTTGCTCTGATTGCTGTTGTTGTAGATGTTGCGTTTGTTGTTCTAGTTAATGCTGCTATTTCTATTGTGGTTAACACGAGCAAGGAGTGGCATGACAACAGCTGCTTTTCGCCAGAGCATTGTGTACGAAAACGAGACCAGACGGAATCATCATTGCAATTGAGATGTATTCTTTAGCATTTCGTCCATATTACAGTTCTTTTTTTATTTCTTTTTCAATTTTTTTTGGTTCGGTTTTTAAAAAAACCAACACCATTCGATGGTCTGGTGAGTACACATTCCACAATCGTGACCACAGACAGCTCGTCTCTACAACCACATTTGGTTAACGGACTCCCTTACAAAGTCCTCTCTTGTCTAGGCTCACGATAACCCTTTGAGACTCGCGCGTGGGGCAATTTTCAGCAACGATGGAGTCAATATTTGAGCACCACAGGCTTTTTAGCGTCAGTTCTCATATTTGTGACAAATAGGCCGAACACAGATCGATTGTCTCGCCCGCCGCTAGGAGGCAGCGGTGTTACCCGGGCTGTTGAGAAGCTAACGAAAAGGGATTACATTAGGGTGGGTACATAGTCGTGTTCGGGTGGCGGATGGGTGGCGTGTAGGTCGTTTAGAAGATGCTTTGGGGAGGGGGGAGCTGTTGAAGTTGCGGGATAGTAGGAAGAAGTGGTTCAAGGAGAGGTGGGAATTGGAGGAAAGGGGTTGGTTATGATGATGAGGAGCTCGGGGTGTATGGAGGGAGAGAGAGAGAGAGAGAGAGAGAGAGAGAGAGAGAGAGAGAGAGAGAGAGAGGGGGGGGGGGCAGAACGAGGGAAAGGGAAAGGGATAGAGGGGAGAGGGGAAAAGAAGGGGGGAAGAGGGTACAGATTGAGGAGAGGGTAGACAGAAACAAAGATTCCATACGCAGTTGCGGGTGTTTTTTATTTTTATTTTATTGTTGTTGTTTTGTTTTTTAATAGATGAGGCAGGCTGGGAGGGAGACAGATAGTGAAAATATATTTAGAGGAGGTGAGCGAGATGGTCCCACACACACACACACACACACACACACACACACACACACACACACACACAC
>NW_004797304.1:1274780-1275873 GCF_000002075.1 Aplysia californica
TTTACTTCTCTCTCTCTCTCTCTCTCTCTCTCTCTCTCTCTCTCTCTCTCTCTCCTCGATTTTTTCTCTCAAATTTGTTATCTATAAGCAAAGAGATCGTGAGATATCAGCGGCCGAAGTGATCAGTGCGATTCTAGCCGCAGCATGGAAATTAAAAGCCAGTTCCTCGATGAGCTCTTTGCAACCCGGTCGCGGTGACCGCCCAAAAATATAAAAATATCTTACTCGTTATCTTTACTGACAAATGATTAGCAACAAGAGGAAGGCTTAAAGCATCATCCATTAACAGAAGAACGTTAAGGAGTTGAGGAGAGACAGGAGGAGTTTTGTGTATGTGTGTGAGTGGAAGGTGAGATTGGGAAGGGGAGGAGAGGTTGGAGGAGAGGTTGCCTAGCTATGCCATTATGCAAGAGTTCTATTGAATTTCTGCAAAGGAAACAAAAAATATAATTCAAATAGATGATGGTAAAAATAATAAATTTTATGATGCAAACAGTGTTCTATCTCGTTTTTTTGTTTTGTAGGTTTGTTTTTTGTTTTGTTCCGGGCCGGGTTTTGTTTAGTTTTTTTTTTATTTTTTGTTTTTTTTTTGGGGGGTGTTTTACTTGTTGTTGTTGTTGTTGTTGTCGTGGAGTTGTTTTACTTGTTGTTATTGTGGAGTTGTTTTACTTGTTGTTGTTGTTATTGTTGTTGTTATTGTTGTTGCTGTTGTTGTTGTCGTTGTGGTTATTGTTATCAATATTCTTTGTGTGAGAGGGGGTCATGACGGACAAATAAATTAGCTTTCTTCCTGCATCTGCAGCAAGACGATAAAGAAGAACATTTTCGAGAACATTGTTCGAAAAATTCCTAGTTCGTTTACTTTGACAATAGGGGGAATGCTAATTAACGTCCTGCATATTATATAGCAATGATGTTACTCGCCAGGCGCCTGGCCATTTCGAGGAAGTCTGGGATTTCGCTCAACTGGGGATCTGAATATTATTTTATTTCATTTTTTGCCTGTAGCTTTTCCTCTGACTCGACCAGTGGCATGGCAAAATCCTTTAGTTTAGACTTTTGTTTGTTGGTGGTTTATTATTGTTATTATTAT
>NW_004797304.1:1277129-1279043 GCF_000002075.1 Aplysia californica
ACACACACACACACACACACACACTCACACACACACACAAACACTCACACACACATGCACATACTCACACATATATACACACACATACACACACACACTCACACACACACACACACACACACACACACACTCACATGAAACCTCCCGCTTTTTGCTTTTCAGCTATAAAAAAGAGAAACAACAATAAAACAAAACAAGACCACAAACACTCAAAACGCCCACCCCGGGTGGACGAGCCAGACACGTGAGGTATAAGATTCTTACAAACAAGGATGTTTTCCCTCTCTTGTGATTTCAGTGACGAAAATTGATGACGTCAAACCAACCCAAGATCCAATCTATTTTTATACGTCACACAAATTGGGCGCCCCTCGATAGGAGGGAAAGAATTGGCCTCGCGTCCGCCAAGGTAATCCCGGGCTATCGTGAATCGATGACAGCTTGGGGATGTACTCATCTTCAAATTGTGCGTGTGACGCTAGCGACGGCGGGCAAAACTCTTTTTTTTATTAAAAAGAAAAATAGTACTTTGCTTTACAAAGAATAGGTCATTTCGGCAGTGGATAGCACTGTCCCTTAACAGGACGACGGGAGGGGATGAGAGGAAGTATTCTGGGAAGGATGAAATCAACATGTACCCCTCCACGCATTTACACCTCTGTCTTTTTTTCTTTCCGTCTCTATCTATTTTTCTTATCTCTCTCATTCTCTCTTTCATTGTCTCTCTTTTTCTGTCTCTCACTCTCTCCCTCTGCTACTCACCCTAACTCCCTCCCTCAGTTCCTCAATCCCCCTCTCTCTCTATTTGACCCTCCCTCCCTATCCCCCCTTCTCTCTCTCTCTCTCTCTCTCTCTCTCTCTCTCTCTCTCTCTCTCTCTCTCTCTTTTTCCCCCCTCTACACCCACGGATTTATTTAACGCCTGCGTCACAGCGGCTACTTGAGAATCTTTGCGGCAATCTTGTCAGTTCATGTTTTATTGTCGTTTTTTTTCCATTGAAAAAAACCCCAACAGTTCAGGAAGAAAACAAAGAAGTAGAGTCTGCCGTTGCCCCCACCTCCCCACCCTTTCCGCCCTGGCGCATTCTTCCTCTATATATAGATAGATATAAAGACATTACACACCTCGTGTGTAGATTTATCAAACAAAAGCCAAACGCGATTATAGAAAACGTGCTAATCCGGCCCCGGCAGTGTACCGACACAAATAAATGGGAAAAACGACTAACACTGGAAAAGGTTAGCAGGCGCTGGACTAGAGGATGTGCCAGTACAAGGACACACAGAAAACCCTTGACCGCACCCAATGGGAAATAGGTAAAGTAGGAAGTACCGCTCTTGGGCCCAAAGGACAGGAGACTTGACATTAAGTGTGAGGACAAAAATGGCAACTCTGCCCTCTCAGGATATGACAAATCGGTGATTATATATATGTGTGGCAGTGTGGTGAAATCAGGCGCTCGTCAGTTTTTAGGGCATATGGAGTGATTTGTATTATCCTACAACGCGTTCACTTGTCTTACGTTTACAGAAAAAAATACCCGTACGTATACATGTCGTATATTTGGAATAGAAGTCGAGATATCTAGCGGTTGAAGGAGGTGAGGGTCGCCTGCTGTCTGAGGTCAAATTAGCGAGAAAATGGCCACCAAAAATTTGGTGACTTCCAAAAGGCAAATTACTATTTTCGCGCTTTTGATCAACGATTTTCGGTAAGAACAACATAAATATGTGTGGTTTTAAATTAGCTTTAAAGACCTTCAGCCATACTTGATAAGGGGCGTCTTCAGGTTTTTTTCAGCAAAAATAGAAATATTATGAAGAAAAAGGCACTAAGCTGTCTTTCGTGTTAAATGATAGCGGTTTGTTGTTCGTTGTTTGTTTTTGTTTTGTTTTGTTGTTGTTACTGGGAGGG
>NW_004797304.1:1280153-1281341 GCF_000002075.1 Aplysia californica
TGTGTGTGTGTGTGTGTGTATGAGAGAGAGAGAGAGAGAAAGAGAGAGAGAGGGAGAGAGAGAACTGTACACCACATGTGTGAGTGTGATCGTGAACGTATGCGTGTATTTGTGTGTATTGGCAGGTGCATACACTTACACGTACACGAATACAGAAACACACTTCCACACACACAAACACAAACAAATACACATACACAAACAAACTCACACGCACAAACAAAACAAACAAACAATATACACATACAAATACACCCACCCTCTCCCACCGCGCGCAAACATATCACAGCGTTGCCAAACTGAGATCCACCCAAAAAACGCCAGCAACAAAACAAAAGACAATGAACGCTAACTAATCCTAAATAAACGTAGTTACACAAAACACACAGGCGTTACAAAACAGATGAACCCGGAAACCAAATTAAATGCCCCTCCCTCCTAGCCAGCAGCCTGGCGCCATCCAGTGTTTATTCTATGTCGACCAGCACCACCCCCTCTGTCTGCAGTAGCAGTGATCCTACCCCACCCAATCAATGACCCAATGTTGGTTTGATGGTGAGTGTGTTTGTCTCTTCACCTCTCCTTTTCCCTCTCCCTCCCCCTCGTGTGTGTGTGTGTGTGTGTGTGTGTGTGTGTGTGTGTGTGTGTGTGTGTGTGTGTGTGTGTGTGTGTTTGGCGGGGGTGGGCGTGGGGATGGGCGTAATACGTTACGGGTGTGTGACCTTATATGGACTACACTGTTCCTCAGGCTCAAATTATCACATAACACTGTAACAATCTAAATATAATCTGCAAAATAAAGCCCATCACGTCAAAAACGTGACCTGGACAGCAACTCAAACCACGCGCTGACGCAATTTCAGCGAAATGTAAACGATAATTATGCTTAAGAGGACTCCAAATGCTGTCCAGGAGGCGGAAGAAGTCGATGTGACAAAGATGATTGCTGAACCGGTGGGTTTTCTCCCTTTGCAAAAGCTGGCGTCTGGCGTTCATTAATCTCTGTGTCAGAATATTCCTTTCCCCTGGGTTGTCCTGACTTCGTATGTCGTTGCCAAGAAGCGAAATAGAGACTAGAGTTAGTCTGGCCAATGGCCAGGTTGTTGTCTGCAGACAAAAATAAAATACATGGCGAGACAGAGAGAGAGAGAGAGAGAGAGAGAGAGAGAGAGAGAGAGAGAGAGAGAG
>NW_004797304.1:1282497-1284132 GCF_000002075.1 Aplysia californica
AGACAGACAGACAGACAGACAGACAGACAGACAGACAGACAGACAGACAGACAGACAGACAGACATTTAATGTTCGATTAGTGTACGCGTGCTAGTTTGAATTGTTAACAAGATCCTACAAAGGTGTGGGTGGCAGTCTACGGGTCCTGCTTCTTTAGGTTTTTTTGTATCTAGGGGCTATATCTGTGGGTTTGGATTCGTTGTGGTTGTTGTTGTTGTTGTTATAATCATTGATACTGTTGTTGTTGCTGTGTTATTGTTGTTGTTGATATTGTTGTTCTTGCTGCTATTGCTGTTGTTGTTGTTGTTGTTGTTGTTGTTGTTGTTGTTGTTATTGTTGTTGTTGTTCCCAGCAGCCTTTAAACGTGTGCCCTTCGGCCCAATACCACGTTGAAAAAGACGGAGGTCATCAAAAGTTTTCCTACTTAACCTCCTACTTAAGTCTTTGTTTTAAAGATAAATACAACTACGTTTGCCTAACCCCCGACACCGTAAGGCAACAGAGACCAGAAAAAAGGTAAAAAGGAAAGTATACAAGTAAACACTAGATATCCAATCTTTACTCCCGTAAGAGATCTCTTAGATTCTCAGCCAGCTCATTGGCCTGTGTGATTGAATGACAAGGGATCACAAGTTGTCACTGAAAGTACAACATTGACGGATGGGACAACTATTTAAGTAACTGTGCTCATTACGGTGAGTCATTGAGCAAGACAAGCTGCCGGATTTGTTTAAACAGCCAGAAACCAGTGTTAGCATATTGTTTATGTTAGCCATTGGACACAGTGTCGAGTTCTTACATCATGTATTCCACATTTAAAAAATTATCAGTGATCAGTAATGTTATATTTTCTCATCTTTTGGAATTTTCTTTAAATTATGGATTTGTGAGAACCATAGGAGCAGGCAAAATCATGTAAACAATGCGACATCATCCGAAAGGAAGAGACAAAATCATGTAAACAATGCGACATCGTCCGAAAGGAAGAGACAAAACTATGTAAACAATCCGACAGCAAACACGAAAAGGGAACAAACAAGCTATTTTTAGCCGGCACATTTTTCTCTCTCACCCCGCCAAGCCTGCAAATATTGAACGCCATAAACTCGCCCTGATCTGAAAATGATTGGCGCAAAAGCTGGAGCGGAAGCGCCAAAATTAACGCCCTCGCCTTAGGCTCGACACGCACGTTTTTATACGTCCTTTTCTGGCACTCTTTAGGAACGGCCTGCGGTTTTTAAGGGTGTCTCCAAAATTATTGGATGAAGATGCCGGGTTTTTTTTTTCCTCCTCCATTTTCTCTTCAGATGTTACGTGTAGGATAACGGTGGAAGCAAGCGCTATTTTTTCTTCCTTTTTATCTTTGCTGCTGGTTTTTTTCTCTTTTCATTTAAAGACCCTTGGCTGAGATATTTCTGTCTCTGAAGCAACAAAGAAGGCCAACAAGAATTTGGAGCATTTACATTTTCCTCTGAACCTATATGAGTTGGCAACGTAACGATATTCTGTTATGACTAAAACAGCATAAATAGCAAAGTCTTTCTTCAGGTTTTATGCGCGATTTTTCATTGTGATCATCGACATTGCACTATTGGCGTGTGTGTGTGTGTGTGTGTGTGTGTGTGTGTGTGTGT
>NW_004797304.1:1288271-1290907 GCF_000002075.1 Aplysia californica
TGCAAAACTGTCTCAATAAGAAATAAAACAGTGCCATGCACCCATTTAATCTCTGTGACACCTTGGTTGATTGTTAGTTCACTTGTCATAATAAAAAAACATTTAACAGATAAGACGGTGAGTAAAGAGACATATAGAACAGAGGGAAACGATACGACATCTGTGAACAAAATATTTCTGTAATGAAACAATTCGCTACCTTAGAATTACCAAGTTTTATCTGACATTTTTGGCCATTTTGAGTTGCTAGACCAGGAAGTCAGAAACCATAAATGTTCTCTGTTCCATCAAAGTCGCAAGATTATTCCGAGCAGTTATCAAAGTATCCAAAGAATCGCATTCGAAAAAGCTTGACAAGATGTGAAACTCAAAATCGTTGACGTCAAAATTCTCAAAACTAGGTACTGAGCAGACAGAATTCTGAGGTAGAGAATAGGTACAGAAAGGTCGATCTGGTGTAGAAAGAATTGAATTAAACTATGACACGTTTACACTGTTCTTATTAGATTTTAATCTCCCCCCAGAGACGTGGCTGACTCATCTGGCCGATCAATAGCAGACTAAAGGCAATGCTGCTTCACGTTTTAAACCATGACATACAATAAAATGAAAACACAAATTTGCATAGTACATATTATGCAAGCTGTTGATTTTCTTTTTAAATTTCAGGTACGGAAAATATGATTTAATATGTATGAACAACGAAGTTCTGCTTCTTTTTAAAAGTGACCCAAAACTTCAAGACTAAAGCACTGTGGAGAGACCAGATTGCGAATCCGCAATGAGTTAACAGAAGCAGCTATGTGTTTCTCTATATTATGTTCTTGATAACAGCCATGCGGCACTGCATTTCAGTGTTGTATTTGGTTTCACCACACTGCAATCTCCCGTCCCTGACGTCTACTTCACCTCACCCACTCACTCACTCCCTCGTGTTGCCTCGACTGGGGTGTCTTGAGACTACAGAGGTGGCCACTCGTAACACACAGCCAATAAGCCTGTTCGTGGCGTGAAGGAGAATTTAGCGGTGCCACCCGACGTTTAATTATTGACGAAGGCTGAAGGAGGAAAGCTAAAATAAGAGGCAAGCCCACCCCACCCCCATTTCCGCTCCACCCCCCTCCCCAAACTGACCTCTTCTTCTTCCTCTAACCGTAGCGTGATACAATTTCTAACATTTGCTCATTTCCCATGCTGACCCTCACCTCTTTCGGAGTTAATTGCCCAAGGCAGAGTGGTCAGGGTAATTTCCTGCACCTGATCTCTGGCAAGACTTCCTTGGTATGGGAGACAAACGCAGATTTTAACCCTTATGTGCAGATGTGGCTTCTTTGTCTCCGCCTTACAAAACTTCCTCAAAACCCGATGTTTCAAAGTCAGAATGAGCAAAACGTCGGAATGGGACTAGTTCAATTCCCTTCCCACCCTCCCCCCCAACTCCACATCCTCCCAGCTAAAGCATAGGGCGTTGTCATTACAGCAATATACTAAGCAAATCAAAAGGCGAAAACTTCAGTCTTAAAGACTGCAGGATCAAGGGGATAGAGCCCTCCACACAACCATTATCGCGACAACAGCCAACACAACTACAAGTATGTTATGATAATTTTCATTTCCTTTTCCTTTTTCCTTCCAGCGTCGGTAGCCTAGTGATTAGGCTACTGGACTTGTAATTGTGAGATTGCGAGTTTGGGGGGTCCAGCCTCAGCTCGGTCCAACGTGGTGCCCTTGGGAAAGGCACTTAACATGAATTTCCCACTTGGCTCGGTCCTTTCGGAGATGGACGTTAAACCCGGAGGTTCCGCCTCTTAAATAACCTAGTAGTGTTGATAGGGACGTTAAACCTATACCATTTCACCATTTCATCTTTTCACCTTTTTCGCTGGGCGTCGCTTCTCCGCTGGTAGTGCTGGGCGTCGCGAGGAGAATAGTTTTAGTTTAGTATAGGGTTTTACGGCGCTCGCAACTGCGTAAGGTCATATGAGCGCGCGAGGAGAATGAAACAATCGACTGTCAGCTGCGAGTCGAGTGGTTTGGAGGCGGGTCAGATCGTCGTGGGCTCTGATGGTTTCAGCAACAATGACAAAGACACCAACTACAACATCACTATAACCGATATACTTTTGTACAGCTGAAAACACTGTTTTCTTTTGTTTCTCTTCTAAATGCCGGTTTATTACTTCATTTTCCCCAGACTTCAAACAGTACAGGCATTTCCTAAGTTAAATAATTACTGTCTGCGGCATCTCGGTATCACCATCACAATCACAAACCAACCCAGCATGCTTAAGACTTGAATCTCCCTTTTCAGTACGTATATCGGAAGTCAGTTATTCACTTCAGAAATCGATAAATATGCATGGAAAGTTACACAGCCATGAGGCAGAGCGAATGATTCGTTTCAGCGCTTATCTCTTCTTCTGCAATGATTCTGCCCTTTTTTTATCTTCAAAAGGCATAATATCTCTCTTTCTCTGTCTGTCTGTCTGTCTGTCTATCTGTCTGTCTGTCTGTTTGTCGGTCTGTTGGTCTGTCGGTCTGTCTGTCTCTCTCTCTCTCTAAATATCTGTCTGTGTATAAGCATTCGCTTATTGATACACAAACATACACACACACACACACATACACACACATAC
>NW_004797304.1:1294380-1296638 GCF_000002075.1 Aplysia californica
ACACACAAACACCCACACAAGTGCATGTACCTGCGTGTAAGTCCACCTCCGGTCCTGCCTTGGCCACCTCCAGCAGTTTCTCCAGGATAAAGGCTTGCTTCTGCAGGCGGTCCAGGGCGTAGAACTCACGGCACTTCAGCGGCCCAAAGTTGCCCAAGTTCTGAGATGGAAAGTGAGGATGACATCAAGGTTTTGTAGACACAAATTAAAAGAGAGGGAGAGAGGGAGAGGGAGAGAGAGAGAGAGAGAGAGAGAGAGAGAGAGAGAGAGAGAGAGAGAGAGAGAGAGAGAGAGAGAATAAGTATGTATGTATAATACGCGAAGATGAACCACATGGAACGTGAAAATGATCTCTTGGGAGAATAATCAGTGACTACCGGCTCTGAAATAGTATAACCCAGCTCTGGGCGTTATTGTATGTTTATTATTTTCTGTAAACGACACAACTGTGGTTTCAGGTGGAAGTGCTTATCGCTATCGAAGGTATCTGATTGAAGCAAACAGTTCTCTTTGACCGACATTATGGTCAATGACCCTAGGTAAAAGTATTGAATTGCAATTCCTCAGCTAACCAATTGGCCCAAGGACCGAATCTTCCATGTTTTGCCGAACGAGCCACATGATAAATGACTTAAAATAATACAAGGCGAAATTGTATTTCTCCGCATCAGAAGACGATATAGGCAGAGAAATGAAGAAGTCAGAGCAGCTATCGGCATTTAGTCCGGCCTGCACTATGTAGAAAGATAGAGAATAAAATGGTTTGGCCACCTATTACGTATGCCACCTGGTCACCCAGCCTCGAGAGCCTACAACACCAAGCACTCAAGCTATAAAGGAAGAGGAAGGCCACGCAAAAGGTAGATCGGGGGCGCCAAGGAAACCCTGAGAAAACACAATATCACAACTGAAAGAGCTGCGGAGTTGGCCTACCATAGAAAACTGCATCTCCCCTCGACACCGGCAACAGAGGATGACAATGTAAAAAGTAAAAGTAAAGTAAAAATATAAGGCAGTAAAAGGCTTGGCTATTCGAAACCTGCGCTAAAACAATCCATGCTCTCTTCAAAAGTAGTTTGTCATTTCTTTCTTTCAGTGTGTGCATGCCCACATTATTACAATCAGTAAATGATAACGATGATAATCGTAATAGATTGTTATTATTCAGTTAACAATTCTATGCCCGGTGGAAAGTCGGCTCTCAGTGCCTTGCTACTTATTCTTACCAGACAGACCCTATAACATTTGGCTTCATTCTCAGCTTGCTGAGAAGCATGCAAAAGAGTGTGGGGTTGGGGTTTTAATTTTTTGTTGTTCTATTTTTTCTTTTGTGTGTGAATGCAAGAAGCACAGAACAGTGAAATTGCATTGGATTGTGACTCAGATGGTT
Source organism: Aplysia californica (assembly GCF_000002075.1). Taxonomy (NCBI): domain Eukaryota; kingdom Metazoa; phylum Mollusca; class Gastropoda; order Aplysiida; family Aplysiidae; genus Aplysia; species Aplysia californica. Next base: position 1,295,771 of record NW_004797304.1, read on the forward strand.
CCGCGGAAATGGGTTGCACATTATGGAGGTTCGTGTTTCGGATCTGAGAAGGGGTAGAGATTTTAATGAACCATCTCTACCCCTTTTCAATTAAGCTGGAGAGTATCTATAAGTTATAAGACAAAAACCATTGATATCGGTTTACCAAACATAATTAGCTTGGTTCGCGATTTTATTGAACCAGCAGGATCTACTGGTGTATGTGGTGTAAGGGTTAGTTTTGTTCGCTGTCGTTCCCAGATGACGTATGTTCGATCCTAAGCAGAAGAAGACTTTTTTTAAAATCTGTCAGCCGGGATGTTGTATTCCACGTAGCTCCGAACGTCCCGTTGGGAATTCGAACCAGGGGCTTATAACAGTTACAATTACAACAGCAACGAAGTAAGTGACCCACATTTGAAATTACCTACATTGCACATGGCAGGACAGTCACCTCTGCGATCCTCTAAAGCAATTTCAATGGTTTTGGTTTGGTTTGAGTTTGAAGAAAATGCTCTAATCGAGTGCTGCTGTCTTTCCTTTTCTAAATTCTGTGGGTCCAGCCCCCAAACCCCGCCCACTTTCTTCGTCTGCCAGGCATGTGTGGATTTTCTCAGGCCCCACGCTCTGTCACCAGGAAATTACCTCCTCTCGGCTCGGGCTCGCACAAGGAGATACACAGCCTTCGGAATTGAATTTCCCTCAACACTCAATGTCGGTACACCGCAGGGTTCGATGGTTAGAAGCTCGCAACTTTATCTCGCTCTCTCTTTATATTTCTGTTTCTCTGTTTCTCTCTCTATTTCTCTCACCTTCTCTCATTCTCTCTCTCGCCCTTTCTCTCTCTCTCTCTCTCTCTCTCTCTCTCTCTCTCTCTCTCTCTCTCTCT
>NW_004797304.1:1298803-1300155 GCF_000002075.1 Aplysia californica
ACCTTAAGCGCTCAAACACTAAACAAACTGACAAGATCTTTCGCTGTCTATAGCCGGGTACCCATTCACACCTGGGTGAAGTGAGGAAAATTCGTTCGTGTAAAGTGCCTTTTCCAAGGGATCCCTGACGGGATTCGAATCCACGACCTTACGGTTGCGAGTCCGATACCCTTACCACTAGGCCACAGACGCCACACCTACAAGGTCAGCAGTGGAGAGACGGACGGGGATGGGGTGAGGGGATAAAGGAGTAGGGATAAAGCACTTAAGGAAGTATCACGTTTGAAGATCTGAGCACATAATGAATAAAATTTATTCCTACTGAGCTGTTTTTAAGTACCCATATTTCACTATTGTAGAATCGAACTCGCATCTTCAAAATGTGTTGGCAAAGAGCGTAGCTGTTACACCTCTGGCGTCGGTACAATAACAATAAACACTTGAAGTCAAAGTATCCAGCCCTAAAACATTAACTTTGTCCTGCTATAGGGGGAACAGGCGGCTCAATTGTTTACGAACAATCTTCACGTAGTTTAAGACACGCTCAACGTACAAGCTTTTTGTCGGTTCACGATACCACTACTAGCTTTTGGATTGAGAGATGATGCTCAAAAAGATCAATTTCCAGTCGACAGTACTTCGCTTCCTCTCTCGAAAAGGTCGAATCAATATTTGTCCCCATTGTTCTGTCGCGTTGTAACGCCACAACGCAAATAAATACACCTTTTAACTGCTGCTGTCACCTAGGAGGGAAAAGCAGCTACTGCAGCAGCAGCAGCTGCAATAGTAGTAGTAGTAGTAGCAGCAGTAGTAGTAGTAGCAGCAGCAGTAGTAGTAGTAGTAGTAGTAGTAGTAGTAATAGTAGTAGTAGTAGTAGTAGTAGTAGTAGTAGTAGTAGTAGTAGTAGTAGTAGTTTTTCATTTTCGCAAATACTTTATTGCTTCAGTTTTCATGGATTTTACCTTTTCGAGTTAGCACAGTTTCGTATGAATGCTGGGACAATTCTCTATCCATTGAATTGAAAGTTCAGAATATCTATTCACCATTTATGTTCAGTACCTGGGACAAAATGATGTATGTCGCCATGTAACGAAAGCCCAACTCAGTCTCTTCTACCATTAGAGGTAGCCCTTGCCAATAAATACTTTGAATTATTGAAACCGTATTTCCAAGCGGAACAGTATGCCATTTCCCCCATTTTTCCTCTTTGTTCTCTCTCTCCAATTCAAGTTCTTCTTCTCTCTTTTTTCCTTCCTGTCTATCCCTTGTTTTCCTTCAGTCCCTCCCTATCTCTACCCTGTTTCTGTCTTTGTCTCTTACTTTATCTCACCCTCCCTTCGTTTCACTTTCTC
>NW_004797304.1:1300329-1303815 GCF_000002075.1 Aplysia californica
TCTCTCTCTCTCTCTCTCTCTCTCTCTCTCTCTCCTACATCCTTCCTTTCTGTTTTCTGTTTCAAACACGAAAATCGATGAGTGAGCTCACTTCAAAGTTCACTTTCGCGAAACGATCTGAGTATTCCATTACGGGAACAAAACCAGCTGATGGGGATTACCAGTGAACGGCAAAGACAAGGCGGCCACTGCTAGAAACGTCAGAAGTGAGAAAAGGGAAACTGATCCGCTTCATTTTTCCAAAGGAGTCTCTGCAAAAAGCTCGCTCTACAGCTCGTAGTTTCTGAATTAAGCTTCATGAATAATTAGGTGGATTCTCACTGCCCTGCTGTGTGACGTATGGGCGCGTGGCTCAGACGTTTAGGGTATTCTTCCGGCTCCGGCTTCATTTTACACTTGTTCTGAGCTTGCGAATTGTCCACAACATGAATTAATAGTAGGTGTTTACATATTTAGACAGTCACACTAAGGGATACGTCACTAAAAAGATATAAACGTTTGAAAATTAAACAGACAAACAGGTAGAGAGATAATAGATGAGCAAAAGGATAGACGGGCAGATAGACAGAAAAACAGAGACGGGGTATAAAGAGAGGATGGATGGATGGATGGGTGGATGGATGGGTGGATGGATGGGTGGGTGGATGGATGGATGGATGGATGGATGGATGGATGGATGGATGGAGCGATGGATGGAGGGATGGAGGGATGGATGGAGGGATGGGTGGAGGGATGGGTGGAGGGATGGATGGAGGGATGGGTGGAGGTATGGGTGGAGGGATGGATGGAGGGATGGATAGAGGGATGGGTGGAGGGATAGGGCGGTAGATATGTATACAGATGGACATGCACTCAAATCAGCACACAAACAGACAGAAAAAGAAAAGCAAGGAGTAAGAGGTGGAGCTCAACTATGTGACAAACAACTCACATTAACGACTATAGTTTGTTTATTTATTTGTTTGTATGTTTTTTGTCTATTTGTCTGTTTGATTGAATAAAGCGACGCCCTACGTCTGAAAGAAAGATAGGCAGACAAAAGCAACAAAACGAAATAAAAGAGATTAGGCCTACGAGTATGTTCGTTTGTTTGTTTGTTTGAATAAAGATACTAAAGAAAGATAGACAAAAGCAGCAAAGCGAAAAACATGAATTTAGGCCTACCAGTGGCGCTCTCCAGCCACCTGTGTACATCAGTGGCGGTCCACATTAACATAAATTATCCTAAGTTTGTTTTAATTACGTTTCAGTCTTACCTAGCTCGGTTGGACTCTTCCTGCTGCAAATTTCTCGCCCTCTCCATGACGCTCCTGATCTGGGCGATCTCCTCAGCCGTCAGGTGGCTCAAATCCGGTTCGGGGGCCTCCATTGGCGATGGCGCTCTCGTGCTTTCTACAGATGACCTGACTCGGGAATGGATGGAGTACATAGACGGGTACTCAGAGATGGGCGTGCTTTCTTCAGAGGATGGGACGCTTCCCTCGTTTCCCATTCCTGTGTAACCCGTGAAGGAGACGGCGAGAAGGATAAGTAGGGCGTGGAGAGAGAAGAGAAAGAAAAGGACGTAGATCAAGAGAAAGTCCACAGAGGCGGGGGAGGTGAGAAGAGATGTGCCCGACGGGGACACGATTCTGTTCGGGCCTTCTGTTAGATATCCAGAACGTTCGCCTCCGATTTGAGGTGATGGATAATAACGGAGATTTTGAGGATTCCCGAACAAGTCTCTGTGGTGGCAGCCATATTGGTCGAGGTTGGAGTCTAAAAACCTGAATTTGTCAATAATATGCGGAACAAGCCGATGAGGAGTTGATGTTCTTTTAAATCCACAGACTCCAGCAGGGCGTTGAGGGTGCTCGGCAAGCTCCTTAGGTAACCCGAACCAGAAAAATGTCCTCGGGTAAAGGTCCGGGTAGCTGTGCTTTTGGTGCCTAGCCCTTGTGGTGGGCGTTTGGAAGGTGTCCGTGCGAGTGACACGATCTGTTCGGTGGAGCCATCTTGTCTGCGAGTGTGTGCGCTGTGTCATTGCCTCATGCTGGCAGAGCAGGGTTACATCATCTAGGGAAGAACATAAATAAATAAATAAATAAATAAATAAATGAATTAATGAATAAATACGTAAATAAGTAAATGAGTAAACGAATAAATGAACAAATGAACAGATGAACAGATCAATAGATGAATAAATTAATAACTAAATAAATGAATAAAAGAATGTATACGATTTATTCGCTCTTTTCGAAAAATCTATCTTATCTTAAATGCAAGCCAATGTTTAGCATCCAAAATGTTGTTCTTTTTGACACTCTTAACGCTCATGTTCTAATCAATTTCGCGTGTTTTCGAGATAGTAAAAAATAGGACACATCAAACAAAATCACATTACCTGTTTTCATATTATCAGAGAATAAAATGTCAACACAATTCATTCAGCTTTTTTTTTTCTCTTTTCTTTTGGTCATGGAACAACTTCCTGTTTCCAAGCTAGAGTTATCGCGTTCTGCCCGGGGACACGCCCCAGCGATCGCCCATTTGAAAGCTGTCGTTATTGACTATGCTTGACGGCCCCGTTCTAATGAGACTGAGTGGCAACTTGACCGCTGAACCAGAGGAGTAACACGAGAAGCGTGAGTGCTTGGCTTAGTCAGGTCAGGAAATTGATTTAACCGATAAATAGATCGCTAGCTAGATGGATGGATAGATGGATGGATAAATGGATGGATAGATAGATGGATAGATTGACAGACAGACTAACACTGACTAGCAAACAAATAGATAAGTAGTTAGATAGAGATATGCTGACAGACTGGCAAACAGACCGATAGAAACATATAGATCGATAGATGGACAGAAGCCGGACCTCCGAATCCAACCTTTATCTCCTTTTGGAGGAGAGCCTTGAAAACTTTGAAAACTGTGCGTGTTCAAAGTGTCCAGAAGGGGGTTCGTTTGTTTTGGTAAGAGTTTTAAGCCGCTCTCAACTGCATAGGGTCATCTGAGCGCGCATTAGATTTCGAACAGGACACTACACTAACTAACGGCACCTTGATCATCCTAGTTTTGGTCAGAGATATATTAAACGCTCAGACGAGGAGTTTCGAGACCTCGATGGTAGAAAATACTTTTAAAAGAAAAAAAAATGTATAAAGAAAAGACAAGGCAAAACAAATAAGTAGGCGTTCGTTGCCAGCCTCTTTGGTGTAGACGGATGATCAAAGGGTCAAGACACAAAGGCTCAGGGTTTGAATCTGAAATGTGTCCGTACATTTGCTGATCTTCTAAAGATGTTCTTTCTCTCAAATAATTGTTATGTAGGGAGAACAAAGTTTTCGAATAATTACAGTTATATCTGGTAGGGTATTAATTTTACCCCTAAAAAGAATTTTTTAAAACTAAAGCTGCAAAAAGCCTGACGTATTAGTGAAGTCGTTAAACAAATCTCTCTCTCTCTCTCTCTCTCTCTCTCTCTCTCTCTCTCTCTCTCTCTCT
>NW_004797304.1:1304856-1309340 GCF_000002075.1 Aplysia californica
CCCCTTTATTGTTACCATGTTCAGAATGCATGAGGTGGACGACACCGTGGGAAGGTACAAGGATTAGACTGACATCTCAGAAACTACCCGGTGAAATCCCATCGGAGCGACTCGACTCCAATAGTGTGGAAGATTTCTCTGGCATTCGCTTATGCAGGTGCTGTTGCTGGGTTACTATTATTTTTTCTGTTCCTTTTAGTTTCAGAAACAGCACACGCAATACAGATAGGAAATATCCATAATATAAGTGTCGAAGACCAGAAGTATTGACAGAGAATAACAAAACAAGAGAAGGACAAATATGAATAATAGATGTTTGATAGGAAAGAAGGAGCAGATCACACAATAGTATCAGCCAGTCACCCACTGTTTGTTTCTAACATGACACAGGTGTTGTGTGCACCCATCGAAACAATCTAGATCATTTAAGAAGCAGGAGATGACATTGTGAACAAATACATAAACATATTAGGTGTCTTACACCCCCATCGACACAAATGGGCGTATTTAGGAGGCGGGTTGCTTCGAGTCTGCTTTTTATGAGCTGGCCCGGGCTGAGTGGGATACAGTATCAAGCAGACAAAGGGAGAAACAAGGTTAAAAAAGACAACAACATCCCAACACGAGAATCAAACTCGCATCTCCTGTCTGAAAAGGCGAAAGACGTACTCGTTTCACCAGCAACATTTGTGTTTTTTTAACACTGGAGAAATGTAAAGAAAAAACTAGGGTTCACACTATAGATGAAGGCACAGACAAAAGGAGAATTCGAACCGTGTACTACCAAGAGGTGCTTTAGACGGCTCTCTTGCATCACAAACCCTGACAACGTCACTTATGAGGAAGTGCGCAGTAGAGTGAAACAACACACGAGTCACTATTTAGACTTGCTGTCTACTGTGAAACGAAGAAAACTGAAATGGTGTGGCCATGTAGCAAGATCGTGTTGCATTGACCATCCTTCAAGGAACTGTACAAGGGGAAGAGAAGGAGAAGAAGGCAAAGGAAGAGGTGAACCGACAACATTGCGGAGTGGATACGGAAATCCTTCGTCCAAACTCAGGCGCTCGCAAAAAATCGTGTAAAGTGGAGACATCTGACGAGGCTCTCACTCTCTGTCACACGGGGCCCCTACGATCCTCTTGGATTATTGGATCAGTGACAGTGACAGTGACTACCAAGAGATAGTCAAGTCTGTATCCATCTGAGCAAGTGAGGTCAGTTTTCTAATACATATCCCGATCAGTTTTATATCACTCCCAAGGCAATCCGGATACCTCATCAAGACATGTATGGGGTCATGAATTAATAATAGGGGAATCGTTTGTTCTCCATAAATCTAGCCACGCACAATTAAGATGGACGTTATTATGTTCGTGTATTAAAACAACTGACGTGTTTTAAGAGGTTTCTGAGCTTCCCGGCTAAAAAGGGGTCTCCTAGGTCGTGCACTCTCATAGCCACTGTTCTTCTTATGTCCTGTGATTTTTACAGGAGATATACGAGGGAGAGAGGGATAGAGAGAGGGAGGGATGGACAGAGAAGAGAGAGAGAGAGAGAGATAGGGGGGGGGTGGTAAAAGGGATCAAAATAGATAGATAGATAGATAGATAGATAGATAGATAGATAGATAGATAGATAGATAGATAGATAGATAGATAGATAGATAGATAGGCACACAGATAGATGGATAGACGGACGTACATGTACGCATAAATACATATAATGAGTGAGTGAATGAGTGAGTGAGTGAGTGAGTGAGTGAGTGAGTGTGTGTGTGAGTGAGTGAGTGAGTGAGTGAGTGGGTGAGTGAGTGAGTGAGTGAGTGAGTGAGTGAGTGAGTGAGTGAGTGAGTGAAATAATGCAGGTGTTTTATGCCCAGATCGACACAATTTAGATCATTAGGACGTGGACTTCAACACTGCCTGTCAAGGCCAGCCTGGTCTCAGAGGGACACAGCGTCCCAGCAGAAAGACAGTGTAACCGATAAAAAAAATTCATCCTGCTCTGGAATCGAATTCAGGTCTCGTAGGTGCAACGGAGAAGCACCTAATTGCTACACCAAAGGCGCCGGTCTGAGTTTGTGAGTGAGTGAGTGACTGAAAGTGTGTGAGTGTGTGTGGGGGTGTGAGGGTGTGTGTTTGGGTGTGCGTGTGGGGGGGGGGGGGAGGGAAATGTGTGTGCGTTTGTAAGTTAGAGAGAGAGAGAAAGAGAAGGAAAGAGATAGACAGACTAAAAATATAGAGACACAATGAGAGAAATTGCATACGAGCAGCAAGAACAAGGACAACTGTCAATACAGTTACGTTACAATCGACTGAAATGTCATAACAATCTATTCCAGTCTGCATGGAGTTTGATGAGGATGTCGGCAAACAGAACAAACCGAACCCATATATCTCCACCTCCAAAAAACATCATACACCCCACCTCCCAAAAACCCCAACGCAACACTCATACACACACACACACACACGCACACACACACACACACACACACACACACACACACACACACACACACATGTACACACACACACACACACAAACACACACACAAACACACACACACATACACACACACACACACACACACACACACACTCAAACACTTTGCTCCCTCTCCCCGGAACTCCCCAGCAGGAAAACCCAAAACTCAAAACAAGACATAATATCTTCCCACGCCTGTACTCTGGCGCAGACGCTCGGCCGAAGATATTCGGAGACGTCTCCGGCGAGTACCCAGGAACTATTCGGAAACGCGTTCTCGCTCACAGATACACTGCTCTGGGGGGGGGGGGGCTGTCAAACTGCGTATCATTTGCTGCAGATCACATGTATAGCTACTAAAACTGTCGCAAATCAATTATTTTTAAGAACATTTCAAACTTAACTGCAAAATATCAAATTATAAGTTAAAACAGGTGTGCATGCCCCCTGTATGCCCCCCTATAAACCCTTAGATTTTTATTACTTGGTCTAGAGGCACAAAGCAATTTGATTGGTCTATCTCCCTTGGAGACGTCTCGGGATAGATACTGCGCAGACGCTCACTTAAACAAGGGCTATTCCATTGTAAATTCCGAGACATTTGGACTATACTTTCTTATAATGTAACACTGTAATCCACTATCAACTAATTTATTTACAACTTTTAATTATAATCAGAACATTTGAAAGACATCGTATTAAGAGTCATATTAAATGCAGTCATATGGAAACAGAGTACTTTATGCTAATTCTGTGACTGTTTAGCTTCGATAACTGACGGACAGAAAAAATACCTCATGTCAGATCAGTTACCATGGAATAGCCCACCATACGAGTAATACCCTAGATCGCCCACTCTGAACCGTTTCCGGTTCACTATGGGTCTTTCTATTTGACTCATATTAAGCCAAATGAAGAACAACGTGAGGAAGGTACCACACGCACTCGACTATAATGAGACGGGTGTTTTGCCCTTAATTGGGGCGTTATGGTGCGACTCAAAATAAGATCGTTTTGACACTTCGTTACCCCAGAATTACAAAGTGCTATCTGACATTGTTTGTCATTTTGAGTTACTAAGACCATGACATATGAGATCAGAAACCAAATGGTCTATCTGCTCTATCCAAATCGCAAAATTATCCGGAGTCATTATCAAGATATTCAAAGAACTGCATTTGAAAAAGTTTGGCATGTTGTAAAACTCAAAATGTTTTACGTCAAATTTCTCAAACTTAGGTCTTGAACAGGTTGAGTTTTGTAATTCTAGGGTAGCCACTTTCTATAGAAGTTTTCATGGAAAGCGAAGAAAGAACGGCGGCCATGACAGTGCGCGATCTAAGAGACCAAGGAGTACAAGTCTTTGGCACAGAAGACTGCGTGGAGAAAACCAGAGGCTTGTCGGTACCACCAAAGCTGGGTCATCGTCTCAGATTCCTGATGGATCTGTCTGCATTGTGCTAAAAATGGCCTAACCCTCAGGCGGAACTTGATCCATCTTTGTCCTTAACTGAAAACTATAACATTTTCCCCCTGCTGCTTCCTTATCGCCCCCACTTCCGTTCACCTCTTCCTTTTCTGTCACTCGTACTTTTCGGTTATTTTTTCTACCTTTTTAATCTTTTTTCTTTTGCTTTAGTTAATTTCTTCGCTCTTATTTTATTCGCTCTCTCTTTCTCTCTCTCTTTTTCATACCACCCCCCCTCTCTCTCTCTCTCTCTCTCTCTCTCTCTCTCTCTCTCTTTCTCTTTCTCTACCTGATCTATATATCTATCAATGAAAGGAAAGTGTTTCTCATCAATTAGTATTAATTCCTTGCTCCTCCTTTTCGTGCCTTCTGTGCATCTATCTGTCTATCTATCAGCCTGTATGTCTGTATATCCCTCATGTAATCAGTATAGTACCTCACTCTTCCGCTCTTTCTTTCTCTCACTCTCTTCCTCTCTCTTTCACTCTCTCTCTCAATTATTCTTTCTCTTTCCATCTTCCCCCCC
>NW_004797304.1:1311551-1313550 GCF_000002075.1 Aplysia californica
CCCGTCTTCCCAAACCCCAGTTCTACATTCAAGTATTCAAGTATTCAAAGTATTATTTTCGAAAGCTGATTACCGTCCCCAGCTTCCAAATTATCAACACAGCTTTGACCATTTAGATGGCGGACTGTCTCGATCATGTCTGTTAAGGTCTTCTTGAGATGAAAGGGATACGACATTCCAGCGGAAATATGAGCCAGGAATGACATGATATTGGAGACCAACTAGAAAAAGAAAACGAGGAAGACCATCTGGAAGCTATAGATGCACATTGAGGGATGAAGCAATCACTCATGGCCTGGATGTGCTGAAATTGGACGACGTGGCCGGGGACAGGCAATAGTGGCTCTCCACCTTATGTACCTGGCGGTATAGGGAGATAGTAAGTAAGTAAGCTAGTAAAGATGAATGAGAAAAATCTATATGAATGGCTAACGTATGTAGTTCTTTGTGCACACACGAGGACAACAATAACAGTACCGCTCGGCCAACGGTGCTGAAAAACAGAAACCTAATTATTTTCAAACCACAAAAAGAATCATTATGCCGCAGGTGAACCAACATGGAAATTAAGCACTAGTTTTAATTAGCCGTTCTTTACGGTTTATTGACCACAGTCAAACAGTCCAGTCTTTTCCAACGCTCAGTGAAAAAAAACCCCAAGTACAACTGGTGAGTAATAAAGGGCAGGCGACAAGTCACTTACATACCTTAGTTAACTGGCCAAATCAGTCGCAGTGAAGCGAACAGACTGACGTCTCATTGTTTGTTTGACCTAGCTAGTTGGGCTAGTTTAAGATGGGCAAAATACAGAGCATATAACATGTATATTTCTTTTTGGTTGCCTGTCTCCTGCTACTATTTGACTTTAGCACTCATCTCGGCCTTGCATTTCATAGTGCAATGATTTATTATTTCTAGTGACGTTCAAGTGGAGCAGCGAGGCGCCTAACTTGTGAAAGGTTGTGAGTTTGATTCCGGCTCCGTCAGCAAGGGCATGAAATATTTAAGACAAATATTATACCCTATATCTCCCCTCAATTCACCTTGCTGCATACGGTTCTTGATAATCGGTTCGGGCAGATTGTGTGAATGATGCTGGTATACACTTCAACGCTGAGTGTCAACGGTAATGAGAATTTAAAAAGCACACACCTACCAAAGGCTCATCGCGAGGTCATGTGAACCTTCAGAAGGATATGCAGGTATTAAATAAATACGTTTTGAATGTTTTTAATTACACGCCCCATAATGTTATTGTGTTTGTCAACAATGTTGAGCCAAAGTTATAAGCTGTGGTCTAATTAATTTTAACCACATGATCTAATTGAACAAGATTAAAACTAATGGAAGGAAGCTCTGAAATGTAAAGGCGTAGTAGTTCGACTTTCTACGTCGCCGACTTACATCGTGTGCTCCCTTTTTTAAAGGACAACTCCGCTTTGAAAGATTTAGTTACGCCTAGCAGTTTCAAGAGGTCGATAATCAGATATACCCAATTATGAACGTCATGCTCATTGATCATATCCTAACGAGAGATGATGGCGAAGAAGAAAAAAAAAGTGGGTGATCGAAAAATTGTAAGGAAATTCAAGCTCTTGAGAAAGGGACGGCAAAAGCGGAAAGGATCACATACATTTGCACTTAGCTTATTGAATGACTGTTCTTTACGTTTTCTAAAAAGCGTTTGTATCGGATTAATAATTCGTAAAGACAGCGCAATGGAAACCGAGCTGCCTAACGAACCGATAAGAGCTGGGACGGAGACACTAGTTTCAAAAACATTGACAGCTCTTTCTACGCGAGCTGCGCTAAAAAAAACAACCGTATTCAAGAAGATATAAAAAGAACTGGAGAATGTGAGAAAGTATGGATGGAAGGAAGGGATAAAGGACGGAAGGAATGAAAGAAAGAAGGAAAGAAAACAGGAGCCCAAATAACGAAGAATATCTATCTATCTATCTATCTATCTATCTATCTATCTATCTATCTATCTATCTAT
>NW_004797304.1:1314560-1317454 GCF_000002075.1 Aplysia californica
AGTGTGTGTGTGTGTGTGTGTGTGTGTGTGTGAGTGTATGTGTGTGTGTGTGTGTGTGTGTGTGTGTGTGTGTGTGTTGTGAATCAATCATACAGACATTATGAATGCTATTATAGCATACCATCTCACCACGAGCTTAAGACCTTAAGATTTAAAATATTCAGTAGGATGCTTCCGGTGAAAGTTGCATTATGGTCAAACAGTTCACCTTTAACATAAATGTATACCGCGTCTATGATGTAGAAGTTGGCTACTTCTCTGTCGATGTGAGTTCGATTCCAGTATTGGGAAGTCTTTTATTGAGTATCTCTGACTTTCTGTTGGGGTGTCAGGTATACAAAAAATTCTTGATTATATATTACTCTCATTAGAATTCAACATGAAAAGAAAAGTAAAGCGAAAAAATATTCATACCACATCAGATGCACCATTCAACCATATCAGGAATTTAGTTACATGACCTTTAGAGTTCTATAGATACATACTCGAAAAAGCAATATACAATTATGTTTATTCTGACAACAGCCTTATACCAGATGGTAAAAAAAAACGTTTCTGTATCTTTCTTTCTTTGTCTTTTGAGGTACATGTGCCGTTGCGTGATCTTGCAATTTGTTTGGAAAGGGGGCGTGATGGGTCGTTCCTAATGTTGTTAAATCTTTTGATGCTTGTGATCGTAAACATTTCATCAATTCAGAGAAACCTTTTGATCTAGAATGTGTCGATGAGGAAGGGGGGGGGGATATCTACATAAAAAACACAAAGGATGTGAGTGTATTTTCAGTGTAGGGAATGTTATCAAGTACCCCCGTCTTTCTTCTGAAATGACGCATCCCACTCAGTCCTGGTTGGTGCTACCACGTGCTAACTGTCTCGACAATTTTTTTTTGGGGGGGGTGTTTTACGGCGCTCGCAACTGCATAAGGTCATGTGAGCGCGCTGGACACATTAAACATTTTCATTTGGCAGGAAGTTTTGAATTTTCCCCGGGCTGAGGCCGAAGCCGACTCTCATCAATTTTGGACCACCAAGGGATCTTTAACGACAAATTATGACCCAGTGGTCGCATATTACATTGTGAAAAAATAGTTTGATTTTATCAAACAGTAAAACTCATCATGTAGAACAAAATTCTTGGCGCCCACAAAGTTCGAATCAAAGGAGATGTGTTTAAAATTGCTGTAAAGATTCATATTGTTATGGCGACAGTAAAACTCTTTTATCAAATGTAAGTTTCTTTTATGCCCTCATCGTCACAATTTAGATAATTTAGGAGGTGGGCCTCGGCCATGCCTGTCAGGGTCAACCCTGGCTGAGAAGGACACAACATACCGTCAGACAGACTGGGATCTTCTTCTTCTTCTTCTTCTATCCCGTGGTTGGGGCAACCGTGGGGGCACCACTGCATCTGAAAACCAGCTCTCGCCATTTTTCTTTGTCCTCTGCTTTTCTCAGATTGTCACCCATCGTCTTCCCTATCCACTCTGTAATGTTGTCCTCCCATCTCCTTCTCTGCCTTCCTCTCTTTCTCTTTCCTTGTACGGTTCCTTGTAGGATTGTTTTTGCAAACCTGTGGATTTTGTGACATGCCCATACCATTTTAATTTTCGTCTCTTCACTATGGTTAGTAGATCTTCATGCTGCCCCACTGTGTTGGTGATTCTATTTCGTACCTCAGCATTTCAAACGTGGTCTTTGTACGAGATGTCAAGGAGTCTGCGGTAACATCTCATCTCTGTGGTCTAAATCCTTTTCTCTAATTCTGCTGTCAGTCTCCACGACTCGCACGCGTATAAAAATATTGAGATGACCAGTGAACGCATTAGTCTGAATTTTGAGTTGGGCGTGATGTTTCTGTCCCTCCAAATAGGCTTCAGTCTTGACAGCGCTGCTGTTGTTTGCGCGATTCTGGAGAGAATTTCTTGTCTTGAGCCTTCATCTGAGACGATTGATCCAAGGTATTTGAAGCTGTTGACGGTCTCATGTTTCTCGCCCCAGACTTCGATGTCCGCGTTGATGCTATTGGTGTAATTGGTCATTAGCTTGAATTTCTTGGCATTGGTCTCCAAGCCGTAGGCCGCTGAGGTTGTGTCCAGCCGCTCCACAAGTGTGGCGAGCTCCTGTTTTTCTCCTGCTAATCCATCGATGTCATCGGAAAAACGCAAGTTTGTGATTGTCCTGCCTCCAATACTGATTGCTCCATTGTGGTCTTCCAGTGTTGCAGTCATGATTCATTCTAGGAAGATGTTGAGGAGAGTGGGAGAGAGCAAACAGCCTTGTCTCTCCCCGATTGTTGTCCTGAACCATAGGACTGGGATGCCTAATCAAAATTCTCGCCACACAGGAATTAAATTTGGGTCTTCTGCGTGCGACGGTGAAGCGCCTAACCGCTACACTACAGACACCCGTCTGGCGACAGTGAGTAATAATGTTAAGGTGTGAAGCCAAGATGACGATGATAACCTTTTTGGTTTCCTGGAGGTGTGTGTGTGTGGGGGGGGGGGGTTACTCCCTTACTACACTTTCCATCGGTTCAAATCATTATATTCTCCTACAAAGACACAACCACCACCGTTGCAGAAATTTGTTTTTAAAAAACCAATAATATAAAAAAGCAGAAATAGTGCGCACTAACGGTAGGGATGTCGATAGAAAAGGAAGCGGAAACGATTCGTCATTTCCGAAATCTGTTATTCGACTTCCATATGCTCCCGGGCCATTCTTTTGCGTTGGAAAAACATTGTTATTAGTCACTGGGTGACAAGCACCCAGGTCAAGGAAACAGACGTGAGGTGACAATCGTCGCCACAGGCGTCGTAGATTTCACTCATCGACTTTTTGCGCCCCCACCACCAACCCTGCACCCAGGCATTTCCCCTACCCTGAACCTTAAC
>NW_004797304.1:1318323-1322027 GCF_000002075.1 Aplysia californica
GTGTGTGTCGTGTGTGTGTGTGTGTGTGTGTATGTGTGTGTGTGTGTGTGTGTGTGTGTGCTTTCGTGGAAGTGTTTGTGAGCACAGATGCATACACTCATGCCATTGCTTTATTCTAAAAGTTTCTTTAAAGAGGTACTCAGCTGTGGGAAAAGAATCCAGTACATCTAATTTCGGAAATAAAGGGAAGCGAATGAACGAAAAAAATGAATGAATGAATGAATGAAGGAAGGAATGAAGGAATGAATAAATGAAAAAATGACTACACAGATAGGATTCGTGATAAAGAAAGACCACAGTTTAAACTATTTTACACAATTTTGTAGCATAACGAGGTGATTCCTTGGATGGGACATACTGCAGAAATATATTACAAAGACAGTCTGAATGCTACCTACATAACCAAGTTTTGTTTTGTTGTAATTCTTGTTATTTTTGTTTTTGCTGTTGTTGTTGCTGCTGTTGTTGCTGTTGTTGTTTTCGTTGTTATTGTTGTTGTTGTTTTTCTTTAAACTTATATTATTTTTTTTACTGAAGTTGAACACAGTGTGGTCAGAAATGTGTTCGTTCAATACCCACATTCTACTAATTTGAGACCTCTAGAGCACATAGTGCTGAAAAAAGAAATTACAATAATACAGTATATAAATATGTAACGGATCAAACTGCTGGTTTCTAGTTTGGAACGAAATATTGCCATGCTGGCCTTTGAGATATTATGAAATAAGAACCTGTTTTGAATTTTTTTTAAAGATGGATGTTTCTTTTACAGCTGAACATTCAGACATGGGAAAATAACAATAAAAAGAAAGACATTTAAAAACAGAGGAATAGAGGAAAGGGGAAAGAAAATTCATACATTGCAGAAGCGCTATTGAATAATATATTATTGTACATCTTTTGTCAATATATGTTTTTTGGGCGTGAGGTTGTAGGGTACCAGTTGTAAACCTTTCTGGGTGTTTTTTTTCTGGATTTTTTTCAATTCTCTATGTCATTTGTGTATATTATAAGTGTTTCAATTTTCTCGAGCAGTGAATGAAAGCCAGTGTGTTATTCTTACCACGTATTCAAACATAACCAGAATACTCTCTGGTGTTCCGTGTTCAAAGCTACGACCTTACCAGCGGTGAGACCAAGTCACAATTACACTCCACAAAGCGTTCCGTCTCTCAAAAGGAGAAAATGATTCAGAAACCCTCCTGAAATGTCCGCACTCCACAGATTGCAACACACAATATTCCTGGAACGAAGGACTCTCCCAGGCTGTAATAATTCTACGGTTCTATATCACACGAGACGGTCAATCGATAGCCGGGAAACACAGCGCGCGCTCACACACGGATGTGCGTACACACCCCACACGCATGCACGCACGCGCGCTGTTCAATGAAGACCGAGCGAGTAGGACGATGCTGTAGAGAGTGGAGAAAAAAAAAGAAATAGAGTCCTCACACAACGCGCTCTGTTTTATTACCTTTATCAATAATGCACACGATGGTACCGCTGCTCCGAAATCGAATGGTTGGATGATGGATCAGTAGCGGGGTCCCGTGCTGAAGGGACGTAACGGCAAGATGGCCTTCAGCAACACTACTGTTTCTCACAGAAATCAAGCGCTCGTCATTTTTTGGGCATATGGAGTTATTGGTATCATCTTCAAGCCTGTTCATTTGCCTTCCTTTTGGTGAAAAAAATTTTTCCATCTATGTCGAACAGATTTCAAAATATTTGCGATTGGAGTAGGTCAGGGTCGCCTGGTTTCAGAGGTAAAATTAGTGAGGAAATGGCCGCCAAAGGTGTTGAGCGAAAAAAAAAGACAAAAAGAAAATAGGAAAAAAATCGCCCATTGGCCAAAACGTGCCGATTTCTTTGAAGTCATTATTTTGACGAGCGCCTGATTTCACCACAATGTCTCACATTTTAACACTAACACTGGTCGCACCATAATACCAGACCAACAACAATGGTGTTGCTGCTTTTCTTTAGCGCCCGTTGAACGTGAAATCGCCACAATTTGTTAATATTATGAACAAATGACCCCAGCT
The DNA here is from genome assembly GCF_000002075.1 of Aplysia californica. NCBI lineage: Eukaryota > Metazoa > Mollusca > Gastropoda > Aplysiida > Aplysiidae > Aplysia > Aplysia californica. The sequence goes on from NW_004797304.1 coordinate 1,320,372, forward strand.
TCACACAAGCACTACATTGGAACGAGTTAATGCCCTTTCGATATCGACGCCAGTCCATCAAATTTTTAAGCTGTGCATGGGAGCAACAACCATTTTTATATCGAAACTAAACTGGTTTAGATTAGCTTTAAACAGAACGACTACCTTACTGTATCGGCGGTGTATGAGATTATATAAAAGCTCTGCATCTGAATAATCCTTTTAAATGGGAACTGCACCGGCTGTACATGAGCCTTATATGGGAACAACTTCATGTACCTTTCTATATGAGCTCTACACTGGCTGCGTATCGGAACTACCTTTCTAAATAAGGCCTACATGAGCTCTGCATTGGAACAAACCTTTCTATATATCGACACTATCCCAGTTCCTCGTGAAAGTTGTACCTCCATGCACACACACATACACATACACATACACACACAACTACAACAACAGCAGGAACACCGAGCAGCGAGCACTCACTCCAGCGAGCGAACAGCTTCCCCCAACAGCCGGCTGTCCACACTGGCACAACAGCAACAGGCGGCCTCTCTAGTCCTCTGGTCTGGAACCCTTCTTGGGGTTTATAGATCCGTCCACCTACTCCTCCTCCTCCTCCTCGGCGCCGTGTCGTGTCTTCCTCCTCTTTCTCCTCCTCCTCCTCACTCTCTCGCCATCACAGTGCCCCCCCTCCTCCTCCTCCCCCACTCTACCACCAACTCGACAACCGCCATCGCTGCCGCCATTTCTCAGCACAGGGTTGCTGGGACCGGAGTTCTCACGCAATGCACGCGCGCCTTTGCTCACCCTGTCTCTAGGAATCTAAGACCTGGTGCCGACTGTCATGTATATAGAGCATGGAACCATTCATCTTTTAACCTAAGCAAATGTCTTCAAAGAACGAGTACAGCTTCTAAGAACTGGTACATATAAACGTATAAAGAGTATGAAACCCTTCACTTTTGAGATCGAAGCAAATTTCTTCTGTGAAAGGGCATAGACAGTTACGCAAAGACCGTAAAAGCCATCACACGTTCAACTTTCAGCAGATTTATTCTAGGAACCGATAGAGACAGTTATGTAGAAATAGAAGGATAAACATTTAATATTTAACTTCCAGAAAATGCCCTCTAAGAACGGATACGGACTGTCACATTATAAATAAAGAGCAAACCATTCAGCTTTCAGCTTGCAGCGTATTTGGTCAAATCAACAATTTAGAGGATAAATGTTTCTTAGGTTACCTTTATTGTACGTTCAAACTACACCATTAATGTACCTTTTATTTATTTATTTATTTATTTATTTATTTATTTATTTATTTATTTATTTATGAAGATCTCCGATTTGATAAGAACAGTCTCTGGTCTCACCAATCTTTGAGGGTGGGGAGATAATAAAGCGATCAACAACAAAAAACCCACAAAAAACTCAGATTAAAAAAAACCCCTCCTGTTCCTGATGGATCTAATCTAGAACCGTCTGCATCACAGTCCAGCCAAATGGCCACTGTTACTGAGCCTGCAGGGCACTAATTCAAATTTGCTCTCTGGCGGCCAAAACGTTTGTTTTGCATGTCAACAGATTGTAATGATAGATAGATAGATAGATAGATAGATAGATAGATAGATAGATAGATAGATAGATAGATAGATAGTTAGATAGATAGATAGA
>NW_004797304.1:1322217-1324707 GCF_000002075.1 Aplysia californica
TTATTATTATTATTATTATCATTATTATTATTGCTATTGGCGTTGTTATTATTATCATTGCTGTTGTTGTTTTTATTATTGTTGTTGTTATTATTATTTATCATTATTACAATTACAATTAGTACCATTGTTGTTATTGTTGTTTTTCTTGACTTTTTCATTATTATAATCCGCCGCTGTTGCCATTGTTGTTGCTGTTGTTGTTGTTGTTGTTGTTGTTGTTGTTGTTGTCGCGGCATCAGGCACGGCGACATTGGAAGGTGTGAAGAAAAGACATGATAGTCTGCATTCCCTCTCAGGCTATTGGTTCAAGGTGATGAATGAAAGACCGGGTATAGGTGACTGGGTAGGGGGTAGGACAGACTGTGCTGTAGGCGACTGCTGCTGTTGCTGCTACCACTTGGAAGTATGACAACGTTGGTAGTGGGCCACCATGTTGGATATTATGGGGTTGAGGGGGCGGCGATCGAATCTGGCTTGGAATCGCACACATGTGGATCGATACCCGACTATGTGTTTCTGGAAAACTGCATTTTTGTGGTGTATATGCGTGTGTTAGCATTTGTGAGAAGTGTGTTATGTTCATAGTGTCAGTGTCGCTTTTTTATCGGTGGCACGGGCTTATTTGTCAGTAGATAGAGTGAAGAGTTCGGCTTAAAATCATGGATTTTGAGTTGTAGGCATTTTTGGCTTGTTCAGCCTCTCTTAAAACTATTTCATTGCATAAGAATCCCCCAGAGCCTTATTTCTTCCCTTACCGGGCATGGTTGACACCACCATTTCCTCATAAAGTCAATTTTATATTTTTATTTATCGCCCATTTTCTCAAAACGGTTTTTCTATACAATATTTGGGGGGGGGGATAACTCCACCATTTTTCATCCAATCTTAATTAAATTTCCACAAAATAAAGAAAAGACATAATTCTAAAACTTTGTCTGCTGAATTTATGATTAACTTTTGATTATGGAATAGATTTTTGGTGGTGGTGTCTGGAGTGTGGATTTTCACTTGAATACTACCTCAGGAAAAAATGTATTTAAAATTTTCTCTTTCGTTTAGAAAAGATTCAACAAACAAATTTGTAGATCGATTCTTTACATGTAAAAAAAAAAACCCAACAGCAATCTATTTCCATGCAAAATAAGTGTGGGCTTCATTACGTAAGATATGTCAACAAAATCCAATCTTGCTGCCGTATCCATGGAAACGAAACTTTTTTTCTCAAATTTGATTGCGGACTATGTTTGTTATATGTGTAAAATTTGGTAAAATTTGATCTACTAATAAGCGAGATAGCCTTCAGGTGCATCCCCCCCCCCTCCCTTATCAAAAAGCAATGAAACTTTGATAAACATAATAGCACAAAAAAGCGTCAAATAAGAAGGTGGTTATTATAAAAAATGAGAGAGAAAACTAAACTCCATGTCTGAGCTCAGAACAAAGTGTAAAGATCGCGCAACAAAGAAAAGGCGTAAGGTCTTCATCATTAAGTACCACAGTTGACAACTTTAGTTAAAATGTATTTTTCTTCGAATTTAAGTGCCATAGCTGGAAGAGACATTTGTGATTATGGTTTGCCCCTTCATTCTCTGCTCAGGTGTTATAAAAACTGTATTAAACAGGTCTTTTCCCGTCACCCATCTGTTTACAATTTCCTAGGCAGTAATCATTGGTCTACCTGAGTATCTTTTGTCTTCGTTTTCTCTCAGTGAAAGCAGGATGTTCACAGCTGTCATGTCTGACAGAATTACATAACGTAAAACAGGTGCGCAAGAGGACTGAAATGTTTGTCGGAGCCAGCATTGGAGTTTGTAGTGCTATAAACGTGCTTGCGCGTGCGACAGTCTTACCTTTCGGTGGTTCCAGACAGCCTAATCGAGCTGGTTTTCCGAAAATTTGGGATGTTGACATCCAGTTATCAATTTAGCCTGTATAACTCTTCGTATTTTTCAAACTTTAAAGCTAGAGCTTTATATTGCAGAAGTTTTACACCATTCTATGCATTACAGGTGTATCGTGCACGCTTTTTGAGGCGAAATACAATACAAATCCTTTAGGAAGCGGGCCGCTTCGACTCTGTCTGGTATGGCCATATCTCGGGATTGGGATACAGTATCCCAGTAGAAAGACGGGCACACTAAATACGATCTCTTTCTAACTCGAAAAATGAACTTGTACAAGGCGAATGATTTATTTATTGAGAAGAGAGACAGAGAAATCTAGACATTTGTGAAAAAAAAGGGGGGGGGGGGACAGAGAGACAGAGAGACAGAGAGAGAGCGACAGAGAGAGAGAGAGAGAGAGAGATAGAGAGAGAGTGGGAGGGGGGAGGGTGGGGGCGACAAACAAACACGAAAACGAAACAAAAATTAATGAGCAATAAAAAAAACGGGGGGGGGATGGCGGTATTCTTATTCAGTACTGGACAGAGGCTAAAGAATACTGTTTTGACGGCAAGATGCTGGTTGGAGGAAGGCGTTTACTCGT
>NW_004797304.1:1324807-1326398 GCF_000002075.1 Aplysia californica
ATCAGATTACTGGTAGGGGTGTAAAGCAGTTGCAAGAAACGCCTTTCAAAACGCTGAGGGTACAAAGCTGAAGAGTAGAAGTAAAATACCCCTTGTTTTCATCCAAACCAAACGTATACAGAAACACATCGACACAACAACAGTCAATTATGCACGGAGAAAGCAGAACGGATAGACAGAAACAACAAAGGAAAAAATGGACCTACCAGTTTTGCCAACGTACAGCCCACCTGGGCAATTTTTGAAAACAAAATAATGGCCAAAATTGTTTCCTGTTATACATGATTCAAAACAGACAACGCAAGGGGCATGTTATTCTATTTTACTATTTAGATAGTCCAGGAAATCTATTGCATTTTCACTTGAAGGAAAGCGAAGATTAATGTAAAGATGCATTCATTACCTCCGGCGAATTACAATAAAAATGGACTTTCGATGAGGTCGGGGGGGGGGGGGGGGCGGGTAACCGTTTAACTAGAAAGGCGACCATGCCCTGTAATCGATTCTTCTACCCCAGTTTTTGCTAAGCTGTATGGGTATTGGTTCTTCTGTCCCAGCCTTACGTTTGCCCTCCCTCTCCTGTGTGCGGGGATCGATACGATTATGCCTGCTCTAATGAAAGACACTGATTGATTGAGCCTTGAGAGACAAAAGTTGCACACAGACCATGAGAGTGGGGGATAGAGAGAAGAAAAAGGGAAAGAAGAAAGGTGTGAAGGAAAGAGGATGGACGAAAATGAGATGGGAAATTTAGAACATTTTTAGTATACGAGAGGAGAGAGGGAGAATGGTGGGGGTGAGGGAGGCAGTTGACGAGAGAGAGAGAGAGAGAGAGAGAGAGAGAGAGACAGACAGACAGACAGACAGACAGACAGACAGACAGACAGAGGGAGGGAGAGAAAAAGAGGTGGGGAACACAGGCGGAAAGAGATTGAGACAAGGGGAACGTGGTGAGAATTTAAAGAATAAAAGACCAAGGGGGAAGGATAGCTGTGAAAAATAAAATAAATAAAAACAAGATGACTGATTTGAAGAGACTATGAGAACCATTGAAGGGTAAGGAGGTTAAGAAACAGAATGAGATAAACCGGAGTTCTTCTTGTCTAGATCCAGATTTGTGATGATAGGCCCTTCGCCGTTGCACACGTCAGAAGGAACGGGTTCTGTTCGTGGTGGGAAATTTATCTTATCTACCATCTACAAATGGCCGCCTGCACTGTATGCTTCCAAGGAATTTGAGGTTGTTCCAGAATGCTCTCAGGTCTGCTGGGGTAATAGTATAGAATGTGAAGCGCATAGAGTTTGCAGTTGAGCTTGGTCTTGCGCTAAACAAACGCTATCTATTATCATTATCTCTGTCTATCTGCTGGGATTGAGAATCATGTACCCCATCAAGCCTGGTTTGGTTCAGACGGACAGAACCGACGCTTGACGTATGTACATGGTGTCAGCTGTGCCTTTTTACGTCCTATCGTGCTTAAAAAACGATAGAATATTTATCTACCTCTATCTATCTATCTATCTATCTATCTATCTATCTATCTATCTATCTATCTATCTATCTATCTATCTATCTATCTATCTATCGATC
>NW_004797304.1:1326728-1328066 GCF_000002075.1 Aplysia californica
GTGTGTGTGTGTGTGTGTGTGTGTGTGTGTGTGTACCTTACTTTCTTTCTTTTCATCCTCCATTCTCCTTTCCCTTACCTCTATAAATAATAATATTATGTATTTTTTTACTCGTATACTCATGAACGGGTACATCATTCGCATCTGGCTATTGTCACTTACGTGGTGTCTGAATAGCAAATTATTTACTTTCTTCATCTTGTATGCAAACATCAAGAGTTCAGCTCAGTTCAGATGTTCACGGCGACTTGTCCACTTTCAAAGGCCTTAAACATGCCGCTGAATTACACGGTGCCAATTTATTGCACCTATCCCATTTTTCTTTCCCCCCAAACACACGTAGAAATGGACGAATTTGCATATGCCAGTTGGGTTGTGCTTGTTATGTTGTTGGTTTTGTTTTGCGGCTGTGGATTTCTTTCTTTCGTTCTTTTGTGAGGGATAGTTTTTCATTTGCCATAAACTGGGTGGATTTTGCAGAGGAATATATTATATCTATCAGACTAGCAACAGGTACCTGAATTAATTGAAAATTTACGTCTCTTTGTTTCTTTTCCCCCCCTTTTTTCCTTGGGGGGGGGGGGGTGGAGGGAGTGGTTCAAAGACAATTTTTCACACATAAGTACAATAGAAAAAGAAACCAATGTTTATTTACTAGAGTTAAAAATAATTTTAGCAATTTTTAAAAAAATCCTCAAATGGGGATTTTGCCCCCCCTCGCCCTTCCATCTCTCTCTCTCTCTCTCTCTCTCTCTCTCTCTCTCTCTCTCTCTCTCTCTCTCTCTCTCTCTTGCACATCTTTTTTCTGTCTTTTCTTCCGCACCGATCGATTTTAGAAAGGTTCAAATTGTAAGGAGGACAACTGCAAAAATGCTAGTGACATCAAGTATTGTATGAGTGACGTACCTTTGTATTCGTTGCTTGAAAAGAATTTCGGGATTGCTCGGGTTCGTTTTTCGGTGGTTTGTGCAAACGCTATACGCCAAATTTGTTGGTGTTTCTTTAATATCCAGAACTTCTTGGTATTTTTATTCCTTTAAACCGTTTAGACAAATGGTACAGACCACGGAGTAATATATTATATCAGAGACTACTGTATTGTAGTGTGGTTTTTTGTTGTTGTTGTTTGTTTTTTTTTTTTTTGGGGGGGGTCCATTTAAACTGTGCTTTGTTTTCAACTCTGCTTACGAAAAAACGCGTGAGTACATGTGGGCATGTGAGTGTGCGGTCGTGTGTGTATGTGTTTGTATTTGTGTGTATGTGTGTTTATGTAATATTTGTGTACGCTGTGTGTGTGTGTGTGTGTGTGTGTGTGTGTGTGTGTGTGTGTGTGTGTGT
>NW_004797304.1:1328185-1330966 GCF_000002075.1 Aplysia californica
GAGAGAGAGAGAGAGAGAGAGAGAGAGAGAGAGAGAGAGAAAGAGAAATAGAGAGCATATGTGTATCCTTTGAGTGTGTGTATGTATGGAGGGGGAGGGGCGGTGACTGTATGTGCGTGTGTTTGTTGATTTGACGGAAGGTCGGAACGTCTCTCAGTGAAGTGGTTATAATATTTCTACGATTTGGCTCACAAGGAAATCAGTGTTGAGGTTGAACCCACATACAGTCGGTAGAGGCTCAATCAGAGTGCGGTGAGACGATGTTCCGTTCTTCCCTGGGGGTTAAAAGAGAACAGTCGATGGGACCTGTCCAAGACGACCCCACATTATCGAGGAGAAAACTGATCACTTAGAAACGTGGTCCTCTTGTACAGTTAGTAGCGTTATAATAGAGGCAAAAAACGGTAGGGGGATAATATGGGAACTAGGGAACTGGTCATTTGCACAACAAGTGATTGAATTGGACATATTGCGGGACTAACAGCAAGATAACAATAAGGAAAAACACGTCACTTCTGAGCCCAGCCAGTACAATTAACTAAAGTCCAAAGCTGTTAACAATATTTGTGTCATTACGCGATGGGATCAGGAGCTCGTCAGTTTTTGGGCTTGTGGAGTTATTGGCATCATCTTAAAGCTTGTTCATTTGTCTTGCTTTCTATGAATTTAAACACCCATTTATCTTGAATACAAGTCGACATATTTGCTATTGGAGGAGCTGCGTTATTTCCATTAGTTGAGAGTCCCTGAAACTGAAAATTTACCTTTTCCGTGCCTTCAATCAACTTTTTTTCAGTAATGTCTTAACAGAAATGTATTCTTAAATGGACATAAAAGGTGTTGAGTACACCCCCCACCAACAAAAACAAAAAAAAGAAAGTAAAAAATCGATGGAAGGAACCAAACCGGCCGGAAAATGCCAGGTTGTTTTTTTTAAATTTCATTATTTTGACGAGTGCCTGATTTCACCACTCTGCCCCACATTTAGCGGTACCGTCTACTGTTACTAACCTCTCATTCATTCATAACTGCACCACCTGATATAATTCAAATTTGTAAATTTCTATTCATACTTAAATTAAAACCCTTCCCATCCTACGTCTTCCAAAAACAAACGAACAAACAAACAAACAAACAAACAAAAACCCCTACTCAGCTCTAGACCAGAAAGAATTTATTACATGAGTTATGGTAGATCATTATTTATCCTATGAGTTAAATTGCCAAATTGTAATCCTGAGTTCAAACGAATTAGTACAACTGACTATTTCACAAGTTAAAATATGATCTACCATCATAACGAGTGTAATATATTATTTATGCCATACTGGTATCAGCTGATGAAATAGATCTGGACCAACAAAATTCAAATAAAAAGTCAAGTGGTGAAGAGGACCCATTCAAGAACTACCCATGAGCGCAGAAGTTTTGTTTTTATGTCTGTCGGAAACACAGTGAGGATAAGAAAGAAAATCTGGGTTTCTGGTTTATTTCACATGTGGAATATAAAGATTTATTTAATCGGAAGTGTAATGTTAAAACAACTCTATGTATGGCATAAACTTAAATATCTAACAACTCACCTCAAGTATCGTTGCAAGACGAAGGACAGTTTTCGGCCTATTTACTCGAGACAGAGTATACGTACGTAAAGACAAACGTCACCCTTGTGGTCCCACTGTCGAAAGTCTGAGAAAAATGAGGTACTCGATGTTGTTATATCAACACGTCATATTAATTCTCTCCCCCCCCCTCTCTCTCTCTCTCTCTCTCTCTCTCTTTCTCTCTCTCTCTCTCTCTCTCTCTCTCTCTCTCTCTCTCTCTCTCTCTCTCTCTCTCTCTATTTATCCATGCCTATATATCTGGAATGAGGTGTTAGATATATTCCAGTATTGGGGGTAGAACGATTACTAACTTGTGTTTTGCAGACGACATAGACGGCCTTGCGGGACAAGAGCAAGAGTTTGTCAGCTTAGTGGACCGTCTTGAAAAATGTTCCATAGTCTACAGCATGGAAATCAGCTCTGAGAAAACCAAACTGATGTCTAACAGCAGCAAGAATATCACAGTGGACATCCAGGTCACCAACCACACACGTGAGACCGTACACAGCTTCAAATACCTGGGTACATTAGTGACAGATGAAGGATCAAAACCAGAAATACTCTCCAGAATAGCCCAAACTTCAGCAGCAATGACCAAGTTGAAAACCATCTGGAACGACAGAAATATAACGATCAGATCAAAGATCAGACTGATGCGTTCCCTTGTCATGTCAATGTTGCTGTATGCATGTGAATCCTAGAACTTGAATGCAGACCTTTGAAAGAAGAATCAAAGCTGTGGAGATGAAATGCTTCCGAAAATCCTTGGTATCTCAAATAAAGATCACACCACAAATGATAAAGCCAAACAACGGATCAAAAATGCAATTGGATCATTTGCTGACCTTCTCAATCTGGTCAGGAAGCGCAAACTGCAATGGCATGGACACATCACCCGCTCATCCGGCCTTGCGAAGATAATCCTGCAAGGCAGCGTCTTGGGAACACGGAGCAGAGGCAGACCGAAGAAGAGTTGGGAGGACAACATCAGGTAGTAGAAAGAACTGGACCTCAAAGACACGCTCAGGAAAGTCGAAGACCGGAGAGAGCGGAGGAAGCTGGTGGCCAAATCTTCAAAATCGCCCGACGGACATCCAGTCTACGGGATAGGTGAAAGTGAAGATCTATCTATCTATCTATCTATCTATCTATCTATCTATCTATCTATCTATCTATC
>NW_004797304.1:1331591-1335067 GCF_000002075.1 Aplysia californica
AGAGAGAGAGAGAGAGAGAGAGAGAGAGAGAGAGCGAGAGGAGAGAGAGAAAGAGAGAGAGAGAGAGAGAGAGAGAGAGAGAGAGAAATTCTGAAAAATCAATACAGGTTATACCTCTGTACACGGGCAGGGTAGAATGTCTCCCAGGTAGGCAAAAAAACCGGTGTCAATGTCATTGCCGTTAGCGTTATATTGCTATTCTACCCTGTTGACAATATCGTTAGATGACCGAAAACGAATATTGTATTCTAATTTCAGTTACCTGAAGAATGTGAAAAGTGTTATTGTATCCGACCCGGTTACATTCAGTTATATGTTATATCCACCTGAATATTTGCTTTTGCTATCCGTGAGAGAGGATGATAACTATACAGTAGATAAATGATAGTAAAGAGAGACAATTTGATTACGTTGTAAAAATCATGATAGGGGATCATGTGGCTGAACACGCCTTCCCTGAGTATAATGCTTCTTTGTTGTTGTTGTGTTTGTTTTTTTGCCATGATCACAAGCCGCCTATCCCACCAGCTGTTGTTGGTTTTTTATTCGGTCCGTGTCAAGAATTAAATATTTGTTTTAAAAAGTTCCTCTATTCATTTCTTCGTCTGACTGGTGTGGTGAGCAAGTCTTCTCCAGCTGTTAAAAGATGTTGAAGAAAGCCATGCTTGTTGGCCTCTTAGCCGCCATTGTGTATTTTGTGGGTACGACTGTCAAGATGATGGGTTTACATCTACATTACTACAAGCATCATCCAGGCACGTGTAGGTAAGTCTCCTGTGCTACGTTGGGAGAGACGGTTGTGGTTGAGGGTTCGTGTACAGATGATTGGAGGGCGCCACTGGCGGGTCCTAACTCTCTTCTTTTATTACCTTTGTTGTTGTTGTTTTTTTGTCTGTCTCTCTTGTCTGTTCCCAAGGTGAATTGGTAATTATTATGTTGATGTTGTTATCTTTACTCAAATTCAAGGGTTCCGTAGCGGCTAACTGAAGGGCGCCTCTTGCATTAGGCGGTCCGTGGGCTGTGTTGGTATCATATTTTACTACTTTGCGGTTCACCTTGGTTCGATTCTTCAACGGGCAGGGTTTGAACTCTAGTTGTTTAGGGCGTTCCAAGGCTCTTGTCACAGTTGGCACTGCCCTGACAGGGAAGAACGTTACATTCAGAGGTTTCACCTCACAACTTAAAATAGATATGCCATAGGTACGTTAGAATAGCAGTTTACTAAACTACTTGAAGTCCAGTTTCGTTACTCTTTTGTCTCTGTCAGTCTGTCTATGTTTTTTCCCAGAACAATAAATGGCTGCTGTTACTTCAGTGTGATTCTCTTAGACTGGAACTAAATTCTAAAAAGGAGATATGTGAGAAACATTTACATCCTTAAAGCTTTTAGCATGTTCTTCTAATGTGTTTACAGTCAAGTTCTTCTCCTTTAACGCAAACGATTTCCACATGGCGAAGATAACTTTCCATCGCCTGTCTCCGTCTTTAGGCCGGGGTATAAACACACAGCAGTAACGGGCATGTTTGTGGTCTGTTCAGTCTACTTCTTATTCAGGTGTCAGGTCTGGAGTAGACATTGACGATCATGGTACCCCATTCCTTTCTGTCGTCTGTCTTCTTGACCAGCTTGGTTTTTCTCTTTTTGTAATTCGCTGCAAAGTTATTCAGGCCATCTGTGTATGCTGGTTTTGGTCTTCCCCTGCTCTTCTTTCTATCTGTCCTTCCAAACAGCTGTAATTTCTCTAGATAAGTTAACTATTCTCATAAAAACACACAGGCTGTTAGAGGGCAACGATGTTAGATCCTTCTTCTCCTCTTTACCGGTTTGCATCTACGAGAAAATCCTGCTGTTTCACTGCACCATATTGACTGCTATCGTGTAGATGCGCCTTTTTGTTTCGGTGATTTGCTGTTACACCATAGATCTTAACAAACAGTAGATTTTAAGATGCTAAAGAAGCCCTACGTGTTCATGATCACAAGTTTAAATCTAAAGAGGACTAACATTAACTCCAAGAAACACTATTCTGAAATGTAAAGTGTTTCTTTCTCTTTCCGCTTTTAGGAATATTTTTGTTCTAATCAAGCAATATGTTCTTTGTTCACATCCAAGCCATAACACTATCAACCTCATCATCGTCAGCAACATCATCAGCATCACAACATCATCAACACTCATATAACTGTTCCTACTATACTATTTGCAAAGGTGGACGCTTATGATATCACTGTGGTGTACTTAATAACAAGATTCTGATTACTGTCCTGAACCTACTTTTGACGTGTAGGATTTCGGTAATACTCTAAGGAGGGAGTGAATCGCTACAATAGAAGTAACAGTGTACAGTCTACCAACTACAACGCTAACCTTATCATAACTGTGTGTTGAGTGTTGCTAACATATCAACTGTGCAACGTTTTACGAATCAGATGACGTCAATCAGTTTGGCTTGGGAAAGGGAAAAATAAGCTTAAACTTAAAAACAAGTCCATCAGCACAGAGAAAGCCGTGATGTTGAAAACGGAAACTAACAAATAAAACGGACAGACAGGAAACCAGAGATAAAAAGCCCGTTTCCTGTCTGTCCATTGTTTTGTTAGCTCAAGTTCTCAACATCACGATAGTTTCTCTGTGCTAATGGGCTTGTCTTTATATTTAAACTTATTTTTCCCTTGCCTGTTTGTTTATCTGTATAACAACCTGTTACTTTAGATATAATTATACATGTCCACAATCATGGGTTTTGTCTATCCACAGAGTCATTGAGACTGCTGGCCCCGGTTCTGAGGACTTCCATGTGACGTCAGCGGGTCTTGCATTCATAACATCCGGTCTTGCATTCGCGTCTGCGCCCTCTAGTTTCCTCGAATTCCATAAGATAAACAACATCAAGGGGCGCATACTCATCTATAACTTCAGGAACCCGAAAAAAGGCGCAGTGGAGCTGAAAATCAAGCCCAATGAAACTCTGGATCTAGCAAAGTTCAAACCCCATGGGATCAGCGTGCTGGAAGACAAAGCGAAAGGAGAACACCTTGTCTACGTTGTGAACCACCCCATTCCCGAACCGGACGCTGTCGAAAAGTTCCGATATAATCCGAAGACGAACGAGCTCGTTCATCTCAAGTCAATCACGAGTAAACTAATGAAGATTACAAACGATCTTGCAGTTTTGGAGGAGGACAAGTTCTACATTACCAACTTCAACTATTTTAATAACCATTTTTTGACTGTTGTTGAGGGTCTGTTTCAGCTGCCTTTAGGAGGAGTTCTCTACTACAATGGCACGGGCTTTACGCAGGTGACCCCAGGCCTTAAGCAGCCCAACGGCGTGTTTCTGTCGAAAGATCTCAGGTAATTATACAAATAGTCTAAGGAATAGATGTGACTATAGTCGAATCTGCTCTTATGACCATCTGTCCAAGACAATCACCTGTATAAATGACCCCTTCCCATCCCACTCCCCCCCCCCCCC
>NW_004797304.1:1335343-1340705 GCF_000002075.1 Aplysia californica
TCATCATCATCATCATCATCATCATCATCATCATCATCATCATCATCATCATCGTCAAGTGCCAAATCTGCCACATACATCGGTGATTATGTTCTCCATTCATTCTTTTGCTCGAATGCTCTTTAAAAAGTTACATTACCCTGACCTTTCCTCGTTAACCATCTGTTTAGGTTTTCCAAGTAGGTTGCTCTGGGCCTATCTCTAGCTGCTTCGTTTGCCTTCAATTTTGCCTGCGAAAGCTAGACGTCCTGTCTGATAGGGCTTTGTATTCCAGGGCTGGCCCTCCGACGTCGGTGCTGTAAAGGTTATGTACCGTCTGTGGTGTAGCAGGTAGATGTTCTGCTGTAGCAAGTAAAAGACCCGAGTTCGACTTTTGTGTGGATATAGTTTTATCCATCACCTTGGTCATTGACTTCCCCTAAGCCTGGGTTGGCTCCTGACAGGTATGGTCGAAGCAGGCATCCTCCTAAATTATCTTATTTGTATCTATAGGGACTTACAGCACCTAGATTTAATTAAAAATTTTGATGGTTACTTTTTGCCGTAAGATGAAGAAAAGGGGTGTTTGATTTCGTCAGGAGGAATCTATTCTATCCAGTATCTCCATGAGTCGGCTGGGATGTTCTATTCTGATCTGCGTGGCTCGGTCTTGGCTGGTCGGGTCAAGCTGCAGTCGTCCTTAGTGAATAATGAATCAAATGTGTCCATAGGAACGTCAAACATTTACATTTATTAACAATCAACAAGACGTCTAGACGGTCATTTAAGGACACAGCTAATGCTGTATTGATCGTAACATGAATAGCATTATATGCGAGGCATCGTGGTAACATCAGGTGTTCGTCAAAAACAAAAAAACAAAGATACATGGAATCGATGATACCGGCATTTTTCCGCCGGGTTAGCAATTTTTAAAATAGAAATTTTGTTTTTTGGCTCAACTCCTTTTTATGTCCATTTAAAATGACATCTCAGAGTGGATTTTACTATTTTAAAAAAAATACCCCCCCCCCCCCCAACAACAAAAAAAATCCGCCCCCGTTGACTAAAGGCACACAAAAAAATGTAAATTTTCAGTTTCTAAGGACTCTCAAGTGTCTGGGATTTAAGAATATAAGTTCACTCAGAGCGTGACCCTAATCAAAATGTCTCGATAACATGAAAAGAAATTCGAAAATCCCTGTAAGCTTGCCAACCAGTATTGCTGTAACTTACCTTTTACAGATAGTATCGTGTTCCCTACACAATCTTGTTACCCAACAAGCTGGCATCATTGTACGGTAAACAGTAAGGAAAGAGCCAAGATCAATGACAGCATGCAGGCACAGAGAATGGGTAGGGTGATAGAAATTCAAGCGAGTTGCTGGAGGTCGCCTCTTGTAGGTCTTACTTCTTTTCTTTCTCTCTGTAATTTTTGTCCGTCTGTGGTACTCTCCCTCTTCACTAGATCTATGACTGTTACTGTGTTGACGTCTTCACTGTGACAAACAAATATTGTAAAGACGTTTGTATGCTGTAAACGTTCTTCGCCCTTTTCTGTCTTCGGTGTTACATACTTGAACACTCCCGCAACATATAGTATAACCCTCGATAATTCTTTAATATCCCCAAGATGGTCATAATCATAGTGAGTACCTTTAAAGACTAGGCAGCTTATTGGGGCAAATTCCATTTATAAAAGGCCGAAGTGGAATCCCCCCCACCCCCCACCCCCAAAAAAAAAGAAATGTGGGATGGGAGGGGGGGGGGGGCAGGTAAGTCAGTTGATGGTATTGGTATAAGACCGTTCGTTTTCATTTTTTTTGTTGTTGAAAATTACGTTTTGTCTCTGCTGTTAGCTCTGTTGGTATCAAGGCGGGTTATAGTGCGGATGATCCAGGCTCGAATACCCCAAAAGTGGCGTTTTTGGAATTAAATTGTAGGAGGAGTCTTTAAGACACCACTTGGATGGGTTTCTATATGAGATGACTAACACGACCTTGACAAGACCCAGGGAGTTGTCCTTTTCCGGCTTGTACACGCGCATGTGTTCACCATTATGTTCTAAATAACGTCACAATGTTTAAAGAGGGTTTTAACCCGTAGCACATCATAGTTCTTAGTTCTGCACATATGTGTAACCAGAACTATAAAAGTTCAAGCATACGCTATGTCTTGTTCTTGAATGCAAATACAAATTGAGAATTTACTTACTGTCAATTAATTAAGGTAAGAAAATATAAGACAAGATAAGACTAATTAATCGTTATTGTCCAGACATTGGCATTGGTTTGGTGTTTCATCACACAAACACACACACACACACATATACTCTCACATACACACAAACACACACACACACACACACACACACACACACACACACACGCACCTATACAGACGCAAGCACGTACACACAAACGCACGCCCGCCCGCACGCTTACACGCGTGCACGTATACGCACACACGCTTATCACACAAGCAGTCACACATACTCTCACAATCGTTCTCTTCCACACACACAAACACATAGGCCTACATTATGCTTACTCTCACAAACAGACCCAAAATCACACACACTCATGATATAAATAAACAATATTATTGCTTTCTACTGAAACTCACCATTTGTACAACGTTCGCTCTCATAACTGACTTCAGTATAAATGAAGGTAATGGTGAGGGATTTGAATCGATGGATTCATCATTCTTGGGCAACCGAGAGGAATATTATGAGAATGTTGCTTTTTCCTCACAATTTTTTAAGGATTAGGTAAAGTGTCTCATTTCGTAAGATTTTATTAATAAAAATACCTTGACCTCGACATTTTCAGACTAATATGGTTCAAATTGTGCGTGAAGCTTTTACAACCATATTGCAACATTTAGTCAAAATCACACAAGCATAGCTTTTTTATACCCGCCCCCCCCCCCTTAAAATTTGCAACGTTTTTCGATATAGCTCACAGAATACCTACCGAAACAAAACTAACTGAAGTATGCAGTTTTCTGTTAACAAATATTTTATATTGTAGTTGGTGATCTTACCAAATAACAAAGAAATTACTTGAAAAATGAAAAGCCCTCAAAATTATTTTTCAACGTCCTCCATTCTGAGGTAACCGTTACATGATATACATCTCGGCTGTCGATGAATGATGATTTCATCACAATCCAATAGATATCTAAACATTTCCAGTGAATATGTAATACACGAAACATTGTGTATGTGGAGAGTCTAAAAGCATACATATTTCCAGAAGCCCCTTCCCTTGAGCTATATAAATAATCAATACATGTATTAGTATCCGGTAGTATTCTGATACTATAGGCTGTAGTAATGTAACACAGAAAATATTCATAACGGAGGTGAGTGTCCGTTGAACAGACGAACAGCTGTGACAGCTTTGTTAATTACTGTTACAGAATTTCCAAGTTTGTACAAAGTTGGTTGTTCTGGTTTCAAAATGATGATATGTGAGGATGGTTCGATTCCGCTACCGGGAGCTCCTCGTTCATTACTTCCCCTCTGTTGTTTCTGTCGGTTCATTTTGTTCTTACCTCCTTTTACTGAATGAATGAATGACTGACATCGTGTCTTTGCTCTTCTCTTTACTCATACTGAAAAACCAAAGAGGCACGGTCATCGAAAACGATGCATCAACAGAAATTATGTCACTTTCTTTTTATGTTTTTATTCCTTTTCTCCCGGTCAGTGAGTAAGTTATGCTTGTATTAGTTTTAGTGCCGTCAAAGTATCACCCCCCCCTGCCCTGATAGCATAAAACGTGGATTGCCTACATCTATCAGATATAACTGACTGCAGAGTAATTTTATAGTGGTAAGACATGTTAAATGCGTACTTTATAACGAAGAAGGAAAAAGGGTGGGGGGGGGAGGGGTTATTCTGTCCCAGAAGTGCAGTACACTACATAAACGTTGGATGTTACCTATCATTAAAAAAGGGGTGGGATGGGTGGGTGCATGATAATTATCTGCCACATCAGAAGAGCACATTCCCAAAAATCCTTAATATCTGGAGAAGGAAAACATGAGACTCGATGTCTCACCCTGAGGTGGGAATACAATCCCTGGCTCTGGAAATAGGTCAAGCTAAAATTGACGTACTTGTATATAATGTGTTGTATTGGTTAGGCTCTTACCTATTGCAGACATAGGACTTGTGCTTGGTTCCCAAGATCTCATTCTTCATCGCTATCTTCCCGCTTTCATCATCGTACTAGGACGCAAAGAGGATCACATTTAAATGACTTAACTGTGTTTAATACATTTTTTATATTGTAAAAAGCAACACCCCCCCCCCCTAAAAAAAGGAAAAACCAACAAAATGTGTACTACAATTATTGAGTTGATGTTCTTACCTGTTGCCAGCAAACATATTTACCTAAAAATGGAATCAGTTATATTGGATTTTCCATGTTATATCAGACGAACACAGAAAGGTTTCAATAGAACAGCGAACACCCTCTCCCCCCTCACCCAGATCCCTTTCTATAATGTTCAGAGACTCACCCACTCCCCCCTTTCCCAACCTCTTTTTCTCCACGCAATACCCCATTGTTATACTTAAATATCATGTTACCTGAATGCATTAGAATATTTAAATATCATTTTATCTGAAGGCATTTGAAAATCCATCCGCTGTAATTGCTAAACACTTTCTCTCGTTCTACACTCGAAACCCCATATTCATATCTAATAAATATAATTTGAAGATAAAATTCATCTCTTTCTCCACAAAAAACGCAATGTCATAATTATCATCTAAATACAATGACTTAATCTGTATGCATTAGCAGATACAATCACTATAATTCTGTAATTGCTGAACCTTCCACATGCAGATATCTGTACGTGAACGTGATGGTGGAACAACAAGTCCATGTGTACAAGCGGGAAAAGGACAACTCCCTGGCTCTTGTCCAGGTCGTGTCATTTCACTCGTCCTTGGATAATCTACACCTGAGCCAGGACGGGAAAACTCTCTACATCGGCGCACACCCAATCGCTTTCAAGGCCATGGGACATATGGCGGACCCTCCTCTGAGGGCTCCTTCACAAGTCAGTTTGATGACGTTATGTTGGGCGTGTGGATGACCACAGTTCAGTTTGATAAAAGGCGGTTATTTGATATAACACATGCACACAAACACATTGATACATTTATACACACGCACGCTTGCGCGTGCGCACCCACAAAAACACACATACACACATGCACACACATACACACACATACACACACACACACACACACACACACGCACACACACGCACACACATATACACATACATACATACTAACACAAACACACACACACACACACATACACACACACACACTCACACACACACTCACACA
>NW_004797304.1:1340846-1342846 GCF_000002075.1 Aplysia californica
CTCTCTTTCTATCACACACAAACGCGCGCGCGCACACACACACACACACACACACACACACACACACACACTCACACAAACACTCACATACACTCACTTTTCAAACACACACATTACATAAACGTCATCTAACTCCACCAGGACCTGTGGTGTATTGGCTAATCTCTTCACTGTTGCACGCCAAAGACCTGAGAGCAATGCCTTTACAAGGAAGTCTATTTTTTCGAGTATCCAGTAAGTCTATTGTGAGTCAAGGTCAAAGCAATCCGTAGCCAAGGTAATGTAAATCTAAATTGTATCAAGGGAGATGTAAAATATTTCCAACCAATCAACTATCCTACATAAAGTATCATTATTTCCTTGCGCTCATATGACCTTATGCATTTGCTAGCGCGGTAAAACTCTTACTAAACTGAACTATTGTTTCCCTGAACAGGTGCTGCAACTGCCGTTGAATGTGACGAACGGGGAGATCCTGATGGACCAGATCACAGAGCTGTTCTATGACCACGGAGACCTCATTACGGGCTCTTCTGTTGGCGCTGTCTACAACAACTCTCTTCTCATTGGCTCCCTCATGGACGCTCTGGTTGTCTGCAACTCCGTCCGAGCCACCTAGATGTGTGGTCTCTGAAATAATCGAGATTGTGCCCATAGGGGCGTGAACCATTTGAAGCCAGTGAAGGAAAAAACTGGCGACGTCCAAGCCATAATACTTTTTTTTAAAAATGTTGTCAAATCCCCACAGTGCAACCCAACGGTGACATAAAATGTTGGACACTGTTTAAGATAACCAATAAACGAAGAATCTACCTAGCTAATAGTTTTTTAGTGGTTAGGCTACCGGTCTCGTAATCGGGAGGTTGCGGGTTCGGGTGCTCGAGCCACGGGCCCGAAGTTGTGTCCTTGGAAAAGGCACTTTGCACGAATTTTCCTCATTTCACCCAGGTGAGAATATCAGTATGTTATTGTTTTAGCGCCTATAAATGGCTGCTTGCACTGTATGCTTCCCAGGAAGTTGAGTTTGTTTCAGAATGCTCTCACGTCTTCTGGGGTAATAGTATAGATTGTGAAGCGCATAGAGCTTACTGTTGAGCGGGGATTTGCGCTATACAAATGCTATCTATTATTATTATTACTAGAACACAACACTCTAAAGAATTCTGCCCCCTGTAGTCTTCATTTACAATTAGTTGAACTAGTCATCTTAATTGCGTCAATGGGGGTATAACACATGTACGAGTAAATCAAAGCCGAGCTGTTTGCGTCCTAAATGATTTTTAAAGTTTTGATGGTGGTGTATACCATTTACAATGATTAAATTGTCGCCCATATGCGTGCCTTGGGGCATCAGGTGTGCTCACAGTGTGATTTCTGTTGATGTCTGAAACAGGCTGAAGTAAAGTTTAATAGGGGAAAACTATGTTTAGTTTAATCTATAGTTACCGATCTCACATCTTTTTTTGAGTCTCATTGAATGAAATTCTAAGTTGTGGATGTGTATGTGTTTGTGTGTGTGTGTTTGTGAGTGTGCAGGTGCGTATATTTGGTTATATGTTTGGTTATGTGTGTGAGATAGACAGATAGATAGATAGATAGAGAGAGAGAGAGAGAGAGAGAGAGAGAGAGAGCGAGAGAGCGAGAGACCGAGAGAGATAGGATAGACAGACAGACAGACTGACATACAGACAGACAGACATTCAGACAGGGGGGAAATCTTTATTTCTTGTTTTTACCTAGATTTCCTCATCCTGCTGGTTCCGGAAAGAAGTGTGCAAAACGTTCAAATCTCAGTGAGAGGTTGGAGCTTACACAATATGAACAGTGGAACTCTTGAAACGTTTGACGTTTGGCAAAGGAATATAACGCCAATCTCCTTGTCTATTTTAGGTTTAAAGATTTTAACGTGTGTGTGTGTGTGTGTGTGTGTGTGCTTGTGTGTGTTTGTGTGTATGTGTGTGCTTGTGTGTGTTTATGTGTGTGCGTATGTGTGTGTGCGC
>NW_004797304.1:1343424-1344926 GCF_000002075.1 Aplysia californica
CCCCCACCCCCTTTTTGCTATATTTTAGGTTCGAATGTTTAAATCAGCTGTATTGCAAACTTCAGAAATCTTCATTTTGTTCTCATGTACATTTAATTTATAGGCTGAAGCTGATAGCATTCTGGTAAACTAAGTGGTAATACTAATCTTAAAAAGAATTTGTGTTTTCAGCTTGCACTGGGACTACTTTATATAGCGCACTCCTGCGTAAGCAGTAGGTGTGCTCCATTGTCTTTGCCTCGGTGAATTTTGTTTGCAACTGTATTACACGATGAAACGCCAATATGATTTTGTGTTATAGTCGAATGATTCAGTGTCTTTGTCATCGTAATATATGGGAATGCGAGACAGAGAATGGCTATTTGATTTATTGTATCATTTTTCGTTCCAATAAACCATTATGTTTACGACCTATGCGTGCTGAGTAACGTGAATTTTTAGTAACTGGTTGTGTCCCGCTTGCATCTACCTAATAGGGGGTGCACATTAGTGCGATCTGGTCGGGTCGTTTCGGGTCGGGTCGGTTCGGGTCGGTTTGGGTCGGTTCGGGTCGGTACGGGTCGTCGGGTCGGGTCGTTTTCTGGTGGTTTCAGGGCACACTACAACCCCACCGCGATTGTACCCGACGACCTGGAAGATAAAGTAGAGAAACCTTTAACCTCAATGGCTTCCAGATATCATTTCTGCAGTTTCCTGTTGCAGTGCTGCGGCAACCTGGAATCCCATACAACGATGACTTTCTATTATCAAAGATCGTTCATAACAAGACAGTTCACTTGGCCACAAAAGTGTCCGCAGAATCAGATGGCGTAGCAGTCTTTGTTTTGAAACTCTCTTTCGTTTCTCCAGAAGAAGAATAGAAATAGCAGAGGCTGTTAGTTTCGCTTTTATTGATTTTCACACAAGTTGGATAACTCTGTTCGCAAAGTCCGCACTTTTTCGAATAGGGCACCACCGGGTTTTGAGAGTCAACAAGAACACGTGACTCAGCCATGTTGTGATTGGCTTCAAACCACCCGATCGCGCGACTCGCAGGCCTGAAAACAAATGCATTTGTTTTTGCAGGTCACCGACCGTCGGTCGGTCGGTGTGTGCCACGATGGCCGCTTTGCGCCCTCAATTTGGCTAGCCCCGACTACCAAATCGACCCAATACGACACGATCGCGGTAGTGGGCACCCCCTATTAGGGTTCATAAAAAATTATTGGGGGGAGGGGGGGGGTAAGTGTTTTATGGCGCTCGCAACTGCATACGGTCATATGAGAGCGAGACACATTAAACTTTTTCAGTTAGTAGGAATTTTTGAATTTGCACGGGTGGCGGCCGAAGCCAAGTCGTATGGATTTTAGACCTTCAAGGGATCTTTAACGTGCGCAACTTGCACACGGGCCCTCCGATACATTTCGCCCTTGTCCGAGAAGGCTAGGTGTAGATCTTTCCTCCAGAAGATCATGGGTGTGGCTGAAAGACAGCAGTGAGAAGGAACCAAGGAGTAGCAGTAG
>NW_004797304.1:1345228-1346978 GCF_000002075.1 Aplysia californica
ACACACACACACACACACACACACACACACACACACACACACACACACACATACATCCAAAACGTTAAAAGAAGGATAAAATGTGACTGAAAAAATATGTGAGATCGGTAACAATAGATTTAACTAAACATAGTTTACACTTATTAAACTTTACTTCTGCCTATTTCAGACATCAACAAAAATCACATCTGCGTTTTGATTTAATCGTACACGTTAAATTAACTCCCAATTAAATGGCTAATTGTAAATGAAGATCAAAGGGGACATAATTCTTTTGAGTGTTATGTTCTACATACTGTTAGCTAGTTAGATTCTTCGTTTATTGGTTATCCTAAACAGTGTCCAACATTGTATAACACCGTTGTGCTGCACTGTAGGGAGTTGACATAAAGTAAAAAAGTGTTATGGTTTGGACATCGCCAGTTTTTCCTTTATTGGCTTCAAATGGTTCACGCCCCTATGGGCACACTCTCGATTATTTCAGAGACCTCACATCTAGGTGGCTCGGACGGAGTCGCAGACAACCAGGGCGTCCATGAGGGAGCCAATGAGAAGAGAGTTGTTGTAGACAGCGCCAACAGAAGAGCCCGTAATGAGGTCTCCGTGGTCATAGAACAGCTCTGCCCAGGTGCCGGCTGAAGCCTACTCCTATCGATTTTAGACCACCAAAGAATCTTTAACGTGCGCAACTTGCACACGGGACCTCCGATTTTTTTTCCTTTGTCCGAGAAGGCTAGATGTAGATCTTTCCTACCACAAAATCAGGGGTGTGGCTGAAAGACAGCAGTAAGAAGGAGCCAAGGAGTAGCAGTAGAAAGGCTTCAGAAAGAGTCAGAAGCCTAGAGGAGGGAGCAAAGGAGGTGAGGGGGTGGGGGCAGAAAGTGGAGACGAAAGCAGAGGACAGAACATTGCTAGAGAGCAGGAAAACAATTTTAGAAATAATGTTTTCCCGTGGCTCTTGGAGCCTCACAATAAAACCTTTATACGCAGGAGAGAGTATGGAGACGTAGTGTGTCAACCCGTGGAGGTGGGTGGACCAAATTTGGGTGGGGCTTAGGTTGTTTTCCTCTTCTTTATCACAAAATAGCAAACAATAAGAACTAAACAGTGATGGTCTTTCAATAATCACAGTGAGCCACGGCATTTTGAGAAACATTCAAACGAGAAGAGCCACGTTTGTCTTCCATCTCTTTGATCTAAATTAAATTCTTCTGGATGGTGGGAACGAAGCCGTTTCCCTTCCAAATTTCCTCAAATTCTATAATACGGTTCGACGTGATTACTGTCAAATCTCTGCGGCACAAACACAAACATGAACTAACAGCACTACAAAAATATTCTGTCTGTGAACTGGATATGGCTGTGTATTCGCGAAAAGGTGAACGTACCTAACAAAGGTCCAATGAGCACATAGGTAACTGTGCCCCTGGGGTAAAGTGCCTCGTAAACTTTCACCCCATTGTCAGGGCTAGGACAGCGTGAGCCCTCCGTACAATGTTCTTTTTTTCAAATCTTCTAACCTTTTCACAAAAAGAGTTTCGTTAAGGACGGGCTGTGGGAACAGGCTTATCCTTTGCTGAGCCCTAAAGACGTTTGGTTGGCTGTTATTATTAAGTTCCTATAGTTGCAAGCGGTGACAGTGCAAACCGCCAAGTTGGTCACTGAGTGTTCAGTGCAGGCGATCATAACGGTTTCAAAGGCTTATTTCGTTATTTAAGAAACTTTCATTTACTACGGGATAGAGTTGGGG
>NW_004797304.1:1347957-1355464 GCF_000002075.1 Aplysia californica
CACTCACACACACACACACACACACACACACACACACACACACACACACACACACACACACACACACACACACACACCTTCCCCATGATAAAGTGTACAACCAGTATGTATTATTGCCATCAAAATTTGCTAAAGTAAAGCACATCGACGCAACGACTGCGGTTTACTACGTGAAAAGAGCAAGACAGACATAATATAGAAACAGCATAGGTAAAAAACAACAGTGGGAACTACCAGTGGCACCCTGTAACCACTCTCAGCCTTGCCTTTCTGTCACCTTCAACTTGTCTTACCACTGTGAAAATGCTCTGCAGTCAACTATGTATCTGATAGATGTAGGCAATCCACGTTTTATGCTATTGGGGGGGGTGATACTTTGAAGGCACCAAAACTAATACAGGCATAACTTACTCACTGACTGAGTGAAGGGAAATTAAAAGCAGCAAAGAAAGGGACATAATTTTCGTCGATACATCGTTTTCGATAACTCTGCTACTCTAGTTTTTCAGTTTGAAAAAGGAAAAGTACAAAGACATGATGACAGTCATTCATTTATTCATTCAGTAAAAGGAGGTAAGAACAAGATGAACCGACAGAAACAACAGACGGGAAGTAATGAACGAGGAGCTCCAGTTAGCTTACAAACTTAGGAATTCTGGAACAGTAATTAACAAAGCTGTCACAGCTGTTCGTCTGTTCAACGGACACTCACCTCCGTTATGAATAATTTCTGTGTTACATTACTACAGCCTGTAGTATCAGAATACTACAGGATACTAATACAGTATTGATTATTTATACAGCATAAGGGAAGGTGCAGCTGGACATTTTTTAAAATCTCTTTAGACTCTACACATACACAATGTTTCGTTTTATCAAAGTATTACATATTCATTATAAATGGTTAGATATTTGATTGTGATAAAACAATCATTCGTCGACAAACGAGATGCATATCATGTAATGGTTACCTCAGAATTGAGGACATAAAAAAATTCTTATGCCCTCTCATGCTTCAAGCAATTTCTTTGTTATTTGGTTACATCATCAACTACTAAAATACAAAACATTTGACAACAAAAACAGCATATTTCATTTAGTTTTGTTTGAGTAGCTATTGTGGGTGGTATATCGAAAAACGTCACAAATTGTAAAGGGGGTGGGGGATTAAAAATTATTACCTACACAAAACAAAAAAATCTTAAAAGTCAACACTATTCCTGTGCGATTTTGTCTAAATGTTGCAATATGGTTGTAAAAGCATCATGCACAATTTGAACCCTATTAGTATTAAAATGTCAAATTCATGGTATTTTTAGTAATAAAATCTTACGAAATGAGACACTTTACCGTATCCTTAAAAATAGTGAGAAAAAAGCAGCCTTCACATAATACTCCTCTCAGTTGCACAGGAATGATGAATCCATCCATTCTAATCCCTCACCATTACCTTCAATTATACTTAAGACAGTTATGATAGCGAACGTTGTACAAATTATGGCGAATTTCAGTAGCAAACAATATTGTTCATTTATATCATGTGTGTGTGACTTTGGGGTTTCAGAGGCAACATTAGCGAGAAAATGGCAGTCACAGTTTTATGAATCCTAAGCTTGAGAGTCCTTGGAAACTGAAAATTTACATTTTCCGTGCGCCTTTAGTCAACGGTTTTTAGGGGGGGGGGGTTCTTTAAAAAAAAAGTAAAATCCACTCAGAGATGTGTTTTTATATGGACATGAAAAGAAGTGGAACCTAAAAACAAAAGTTCTATTTTAAAAATTGCCAACCCGGAGGAAAAATGCCAGTATCATCGAATTCATGTTTTTTTCTTTGACGAACGCCTGATTTTTCCAAGATGCCTCACATAATATATTGTTACCCATGTTACAATCAATGCATTATTCAGTGTGTCCACAAATGACCGCATAGACGTCTTGTTGATTGTCAATAAATGTAAATGCTTGACGTCACTTTGGACACATTTGATTCACTAAGGACGACTGCAGCTTGACCCGACCAGCCAAGACCAGAATAGAACATCTCAGCCGACTCACGCAGATACTGGATAAAATAGATTCCTCATGACGAAATAAAACGCCCCTCATCTTCATATTACGGCAAAAAGTAACCGTCAAAAACGTTTATTAAATGTATGTGTTTTACTTCAGTGTAGATACAAATAAGATAATTTAGGGGGATGCCTGCTTCGACTATGCCTGTTAGGAGGCAACCCGGGCTTAGGGGAAGTCAATGATCAAGGTGCTCAATAACAATATCTATGCACAAAAATCGAACTCGGATCTCTTGTGTGCTACAGTAGAACATCTACCCGCTACACCACAGACGGTACATAACCTTTACTCCATAGACGTCGGAGGGCCAGCCCTGGAATACAAAGCCCTGTCAGACAGAACGTCTAGCTCTTGCTGGCAAAATTGAAGGCAAACGAAGCAGATAGAGATAGGCTCAGAGCAACCTACTTGGAGAACCTTAACAGATGGTTAACGAGGAATAGTCAGGGTAATGTAACTTTTTAAAAGAGCATTCGAGCAAAGGAATGAATGGAGAACCATAATCGCCGATGTCTGTGGCAGATATGGCACTTGACGATGATGATGATGATGATGATGATGATGATGATGATGATGATGATGATGATGATCATACAGATGGAAACACACGATGATAAACAAACTCCTCGACACGCGAAAAGTGTACGTCTTCTGTCCGAAACGAGTAAGAGCCTAACAATCATTACAAAACAGACACTGGAGAGCACATCAGTTTAACGATACAGTGGAATTTGTCCAAGAGGACCAAACTGTTGAGGAGAAAAGGGATCATCTTAGACAGGTGGCTGGCCTTCTCGAACAGTGCCGTTATGATATGGAAGCATTTATGGAGGGGGAGGAGTGGGAAGGGGTTATTTATATAGGTGATTGTTTTAGGCAGATGGTCATTGGAGCAGATTTGACTGTAGTTACATCTATTACATAGACTATTTGTATAATTACCTGAGATCTTTCGACAGAAACACGCCGTTGGGCTTCGCAAGGCGTCGGGTCACCTGCGTAAAGCCCGTGCCGTTGTAGTAGAGAACTCCTCCTAAAGGCAGCTGAAACAGACCCTCAACAACAGTCAAAAAATAGTTATTAAAATAGTTGAAGTTGGTAATGTAGAACTTATCCTCCTCCCCAACTGCAAGATCGTTTGTAGTCGTCATTACATTACTCGTAATTGACTTGAGATGAACCAGCTCGTTCGTCTTCGGATTAAATCGGAACTTTTCGACAGCGTCCGGTTCGGGAATGGGGTGGTTCACAACGTAGACAAGGTGTTCTCCTTTCGCTTTGTCTTCCAGCACGCTGATCCCATGGGGTTTGAACTTTGCTAGATCCAGAGTTTCGCTGGGCTTGATTTTCAGTTCCACCAAGCCCTTTTTCGGGTTCTTGAAGTTATAGATGAGTATGCGCCCCTTGATGTTGTTTTTCTTGTGGAATTCGAGGAAACTAGGGGGTGCAGACGAGAATGCAAGACCGGATGTTATGAACGCAAGACCCGCTGACGTCACATGGAAGTCCTCAGAACCGGGGCCAGCAGTCTCAATGACTCTGTGGATAGACAAACCCCATGATTGTGAACACGTATAATTATATCTAAAGTAACAGGTTGTTATACAGATAAACAAACAGGCAAGGGAAAAATCAGTTTAAATAAAAGACAAGCCCATCAGAACAGAGAAACTACCGTGATGTTGAGAACTTGAGCTAACAAAACAATGGACTGTCTGTACGTTGTTTTGTTTAGTTTTTTGTTTTATCCCTTTCCCATTTATATGAGATTGACGCCATCTAATTAGTAGAAAAAAGTGCGTATGATAGTGTCCAATAGTGTATTACGTACACATTTAGTATAACTTGTAACTGTTACATATTATTGAGATTCACGAATTATAGATGTAAGTCAAGGATCTGAAAGAAATTATGGTTTTGGAAATAATGGTTCTGGTGAGTGATGATGTAGGATTGCGTTTAAGTGATGATAGCGTTTTAGTTCTATCTTCCTCTGCTCTAAGGAGTCTCGAGGGACGTGGACTCCCTGTCTCCGTTGTTCTGTAAGTTTCAATTCTCGACCTCACGGCTTTCTCAGTGCCGTTGGTTTAGTGTTTTAATTTAAACTTATTTTTCCCTTGCCCAAGTTAACAAATTGACGCCATCTGATTAGCAAAAAATTGTGCAGGTGATATGGTAGCAATAGTCAACACACAGTTATGATAAGGTTAGTTTTGTAGTTGGTAGACTGTACACTGTTACTTCTATTGTAGCGATTCACTCCCTCCTTAGAGTATTGGCGAAATCCTACACGTCAAACGTTGGTTTAGGACTGTACCCAGAATCTTGTTTTTAAGAACACCACAGTGATATCATAAGCGTCCAGCTTCGTAAATAGTAGGAAGGGTTACATGCCTGTTGATGATGTTGTGATGCTGATGATGTTGCTGACGATGATGAGGTCGATAGTGTTATGGCATGGATGTGAACAAAGAACATATTGCTTGATTAGAACCAAAAAAGAATCGTAAAAGCGTTCAGAGAAAGAAACACTTTACATTTCAGAATAGTGTTTCTTGAAGTTAATATTAGTCCTCTCTAAATTTAAACTTATGGTCATGCATACATAGGGCTGATGTAGCATCTTAAAATCTAATGTTTGTTAAGATCTGTGGTATAACAGCAAATCACCGAAACGAAAAGGCGCATCTACACGATAGCAGTCATAATAGTGCATGGAAACAGCAAGATTTTCTCACAGGTACAAGAAAGTGAAGAAAGGAAGAAGGACCTACCTTTGTTGTCCTCTAGCAGCCTGTGTGTTTTAATGAGGACTGAGAGAAAGACGAGCAGAGGACGACCTAGAGGAACATACACAGATGACCTGAAAAACGTTCCAGCGAATAGTACAAAGAGAAAAACCGAGCTTATCAAAAAGACAGGAAGGAATGGGGTACCATGGTCGTTAATGTCTGCTCCAGACCTGACACCTCAATGAGAAGTAGATTGAATAGACCACAAACATGCCCGTTACTGCTGTGTGTTCATATCCCGCCTAAAGACGGAGACACTCGATGGAATGTTATCTTCCCCATGTGGGAATCGTTTGCGCTAAAGGAGAAGAACTATAACACAATAGAAGAGCATGCTAAAAGCTTTAAAGATGTAATTAATGTTTGCCACAAATCTCCTTTCTAGAATTTAGTTTCAGTCTAAGAGAATCACATTGAAGTAATAGCAGCAATTTATTGTGGGGAAAAACCTAGACAGACTGACAGGAACAAAAGAGTAGCGAAGCTGGACTTCCAGTAGTTTGGATAACTGATATTTTAACGTCCCTACGACACACAGTTTAGGACTTTGAGGTGAAGCCCCCCTATGAGTGTAACGTTCTTCCCTGACAGGGCAGCACCAACTATGACAAGAGCCTTTGAACGCCCTGAACAACTAGAGTTCAAACCCTGCCCATTGAAGAATCCAACCAGGGTAAATCGAAAAGTAGTGAAACCTGATACCAACTGAGCCCACGGACTGCCTAATGCAAGAGGCGCCCTTCAGTTAGCCACTACGGAACCTTTGAATTTTAGTGAAGTGAACAACATGAACATAATAATTAACAATTCACCTTGGGAACAGACCAGATAGACAGACAAAAAACAACAAGTAAATTAAAGAAGAGGGGTAGGATTCGCCAGGGGTGCCCTCCAACATTTACTCAATAACCTTCAGCCACAACCCACTCTCCCAACGTAGCACAAGAGACTTACCTGCACGTTCCTGGGTGATGCTTGTAGTAATGTAGATGAAAACCCAACATCTTGACTTTCGTACCCACAAAATACACAACAGCAGCCAGGAGGCCAATAAGAATGGCTTTCTTCAACATCTTTTAACAGGCCGAGAAGACTTGCTCACCACACCAGTTTGCCGAAGAAATGAATAGAGGACATTTTTTACAAATATTTAAATGTTTCTACGGACCAAATAAACAGCTGGTGTGATAGGCGCTTGTGGTCATGGCAAAAACCCCCCAAACAAAAACAAGTAAGGCGTGTTCAGCAACATAATATCGTATAATCTGTAGGTCCAGCTCTATTTCGCCAGCTGATATCAGTATGGCATAAATATGTTATTACACTCGTTATGGTGGTAGATCATAATTTATCTTGTGAAATTGCCGGTTGTAATCATTCGTTAAAACTCGTGATTACAATTTGGCAATTTTACTCATAGGATAAATCGTGATCTACCACTAGATGTTTGTTTGTTGTTGTTTGTTTTGTTTAATTTTTGTAAGTGTAGGAGGTGGTAGGTTTAATTTAAGTGCCTATAGAGATTTTAAAAATTGCATTATTTCAGGTGTTGCAGTTATGGTGAATGAATTAGAGGTCAGTAGAAGTAGATGGTTCCACTAAATGCGAGGCAGCGTGGTGAAATAAGGCGCCTGTCAAAATAATGAATTTGAAAGAAGAAAAACTTGCATTTTTCCCGCCGGTTTCGTATCTTAATTTTTTTTTTTTTTTTTTTTTTGGGCACACATTTCTGTGAGGACATTACTGAAAAAAAGTTGATTGAAGGCACAGAAAATGTAAATTTTCCGTTTCCAGGGACTCTTAACTGGTGGAAATAACCAAACTTTTCCGCCTTTTCTCGCTAAATTTACCTCTGGAAACAGGCAACTGCACCTTCTTCAATCATAAATATCCCGACTTGTAATCAGGATAAATAGGTATTTATTTCATTGAAAGCAAAACAAAAGAACAAGCTTTCAGATGATGCTTATAACTCCACATGTCAAAAAATTGACAAGCGCCTGATCCAATCGTGTATTGACACAAATATTCTTAACTGCTATACGTTTACTGTTGCTTATGTTGTAAAATAATCAGTGTGTGTGAGTGTGTGTGTGTGTGTGTGTGTGTGTGTGTGTGCGTGTGTGTGTATTTGTATGTGTGTGTTTGTGTGTGTGTGTTTGTGTGCGTGTTTGTGTGTGTGTCTGTGTGTTTGTATGTGTAAGTGTGTGTGTGTGTGTGTTCGTGTGTGTGTGTTTGTATGTGTGTGTGTGCTTCACCTTCATCATTGCGGCACAATATTGGCCACTTCGATGACACACAAGACTGCTTAATTTCAAGGGGGTTGATTTCTCATCTTTGCTCAAGTGTTTCATCTTAAAGTTTAAGTTGATTCAGACTTGAAACTTTCTCAATAATATCTGTTCCGTGAACAAATGGTACAGTAACAAGGGATGCTCAGACAAAACAGTTGGCTGATGAGGATATAAATTATTCATTAAGGTCAGTAAATTCTTTGGTTATCCTCTTACAAATTATGGGTATCGTGGAATGGTTGCAATAAATAATTATCGTGGCTTTTGGTAGAGGAGCTCGCAAAGTGTGTGTCGTGTTAAAAGTAACTCGTCTCTCATATTGTCAAAATTAGTTGTCGTTTTTTTAATG
>NW_004797304.1:1356971-1358863 GCF_000002075.1 Aplysia californica
AATAAATACAAACAAGCACACTTTCAGTAATAGAGATAGAGAGAGAGAAATCGCACGCGCACACACACACACACAGACACTCACTCCCACACACGCACATACACACACACACACACACACACACACACACACAGAGAGAGAGAGAGAGAGAGAGAGAGAGAGAGAGAGAGAGTTGAAGATTATACTCACATAATAAATACAAACAAGCACACTTTCAGTAATATCGCTGGTGTGTCATCTGAATTTTCAAACATTGAGTATTTGCGCTAAGCAATGCATGGATCTCCGAACTCGTCGCAGGGGATCTTTAGACTTTTGAAAAATATAGGTGTTGTTACGCTCCCATCAACACAATTTAGATATTTTAAGAGTCTGCCTGTCGGGGCCAATCTGGACTGAAAAAGATACAACATGCAAGCATAAAGACCGCGATACTCGATAAAAAATTCTCACCACTCAGAAATCGAACTCTGGTCTCCAGCGTGCGACAGCGATGTGCCTAACCGGTACACAGAGGCTGGCCCCATGGGTGAAATATCCGTTTCAACACTTACATTTATTTTTAAGGTGACAGTGTTCGAGACAGACGCTGCAAATTATGTCAAGATCCACACAGACACCCCATCCCCTCCATGGGGTGGTGCTCATGACTGAAATGTCTTTAGGCCATTCCCAAAGGGGGGACATTAGCATGTTCTTGTACACTGTAGAACTGTAAATGGTGTGATGGCATGCTCATAACTGTGCCTGAACTGCAATAGGGAACTGCTGCTTTTTCTTTCCTAATCCTTACTATCGTCATTTTTCCTCTACTTTTTTTGTATGTTTGTCACACTCTTGTGACCCGCTATTTCCGAGGTGCCTTGATAGTCGAAGCACACTTTGTGCTATTGAAGCTAGAGAGGTGAATAGAGTAAGCCTGATTCCCTGTAAGGACTTCTCTGTTGACATCCCCCCCCCCCTTGGTGCTCATATAACCTTATGCAGTTGCGATAACACATTTCGAAATGCTCCTTTGGAATATTATGTGTCCTTATGCACGAAGTGACGTTTAGCTGCGCGCGACTGTCGTCTGCGATCAGTCCATGTAGCGATCGAGACCTCGTCGCGAGCGACAGACTGAAGGTGTGACAGGTTTAAAGAATCACCATTGGTCAAAATGACTAGCTAAGTAGTGCCGGTCGACACACCATGTGATATTGTCGCTCAAAAGGATACTCACTTACCGACTCATCGCCAGCAATGTCGTGTCGCGCATGAGGAGACATTGGCTAAGGAGTAGCAGTAACTGAACATATTGAGCTGCCTTGTCGCATCCTTGACACAGTGTTAAAAACAAATCGTAATACAAGAACACAGCACGGCTGGTACTCACTACTGTGTGTCCGACATGCCATACATCATGGCAGTGTGCCCAAACTCGTGCGACACCACGTCAATGAGCTCAAAAGTGTTGAACGTGACTCCACACATAACGCTGTCTTCTTCAATGGCCGCCCTCTCGCCCGCCGCTGCTCCAATGTCTTCATACTTTCTCCCGTCAAACGTACAGGTTTTCTCGCAGTCACCTGGGGAGGTCAGGTTACAAGCAACCAAAACGTTACACAACATAATAATGAACATTCCTTTTAACTCTTTTAGTGTGAAGTTCCTATATATCTCTGCCTTTCTTTTCACTGAATGACCGTATTACTGTTGTGATAGATCTTGGCAAAGAATGAGTCAACACTTTATTGACTCAAAACTCACATTACAACAAGCTAAACAATACATATTACAATGACAATGACAATGACAATCTTTATTCATCTCGCAGGGACAAATTGTCTTGGTCGTTAACAATGGCAGTAGACGTTACAAAAGTTAGACTTAAAGGTGCACTCATGCAAACG
>NW_004797304.1:1359060-1360583 GCF_000002075.1 Aplysia californica
TCTCTCTGTGTGTGTGTGTGTGTGTGTGTGTGTGTGTGTTTCATTTGTAGCACTGTGTGTTCAGTAACCTCACTGCAGTTGACACAACAAGAATACAGCACGGATGGTACTCACTACCGTAAGGGTATGTTTAGTTAGTTAGTTTTAGTAGAGGGTTTTACGGCGCTCGCAACTGCATAGGGTCATATGAGCGCTAGTAGATTAGAGGTGTGACAAGAGAGTAACAAACATAAAAAAGAAGGAGGGGAGATAAGGACGATAGATGTTTGATAGGATAGAAAAAGCAAACCACACCAGAGCACCCGCCAACCACCCACTGTAAGGGTATTCCAAAAAACACAAAAAAACTGTACAACTTTTAAAAAAAATATCTCGCACAAAATGCGTGCTAGAATGTTGTAATTTGGAATAATATGTATACTTCATTCAAAAGGAATTCGTTTGACATAAAATTCACATTTCGGAAAACAGAACTGGCTTTTATAAAAACCACCTTAAAATACAAAATGCAATTTAAAAGATCTTGTAAGGAAAGTCATGAAATGATTTGGTGGGTTTTTTTTTCTTTCCTCTTGTTTTAAAAATCTAACCATTCCATCCCTGTGACTTTAAACAATATTTGTTTCTCCTACAGAGCTTTTTTAAAAAAAATTCTTTTAAAATTCTGGAATTCCAAGAACCAATTTTGGACTCTGCACATTTGAACGCGTCGTTCGTAATGTTCAGTGGTTGCCACTTTACAGTATGGAGCTGTTTCTAGAGACAATAGTGGGTGGGGGGGGTATTAGGTTGCTCAAGTAGACAGAATGTGTAGAGATGATATAACCTGAAGGTGAATATGGACTTTGTCAAGGAACCAAATGTCATAGTCACAGAGGAAATGTTCACTTTTTTTCGAACGATTGAGGAATCACCAACACATTACAGTCTTCTGATAGCTTCGCGAACGAGAAAATAGTACAACCGTCGTAGATGAAGATATACCTTAAGAATACGGACTGTTGAGATGTAGGAAAGTCCTTGCTGGAGACATTGTCTACGGACAGACGTCTCATAGGGCTCATCTTCTGAATTCTGCACCCTGGTGACCTATAAAGGAGTGCGAACAATGTGCGTTTGACCTGCAGTGGTCGTTTTGTCTGACAATTTTTAGTTCTGATTCTCTACAGGTCCTGAATGATGGACCATCTCCACCTTTAATATAAAAAAGCCCTTAAGGCACTTTAACATTATTTCCGTACCATGTGCGAAACTTACGAAATGAGTTGGGGGTGAGGAAATTTTCAATACAAAATGCTCTCTTCTCTTTACTGATCTAAACCATGATCACAGCAGGCAAAGGAAACTTGAGAAAAACTATCTGCAAACTTTTGTTGGCCTGTTATACTACTGCAGTTTGCAATATGACGCA
The DNA here is from genome assembly GCF_000002075.1 of Aplysia californica. Taxonomy (NCBI): domain Eukaryota; kingdom Metazoa; phylum Mollusca; class Gastropoda; order Aplysiida; family Aplysiidae; genus Aplysia; species Aplysia californica. Next base: position 1,360,472 of record NW_004797304.1, read on the forward strand.
ATCGTTGGGATTTTTAGTGGTAGGCCTAATGCGAACTAGTGCGTCATGCTACAAAAATGGGGACAGAGCTGAAAATGGGTTAGGTTTTTTTTTACGCGCTATGCAGAGCAAA
>NW_004797304.1:1360812-1369100 GCF_000002075.1 Aplysia californica
GGGGGGGTTACGCACTATGCAGAGCAATACTGTTCGTGGGATTTATCTAAAATTAATATCAGAAAATTCTTTTTGACTTCCAAATGTTGTGTTCGAATTTGAAACGCAAAACGTCGTGTGGAGGACAATATTAACAAACAAAAAACTTGTACAGTTATTTTTGTATCACCCTGTATAATAGTATTGACGATGGCATACGTCAAGTAATTTTAAAATGTTACACCTCTTTGATTGTAATGCGCATTGAGCTTTTTCTTTTTAGAAAATGGACAAGTGCAGCACCAATGCTGTTTATCATTATTATTATTATTATTATTATCATCATTATTATTATTATTATCATTATTATTATCATTATTATTATTGTTGTTATTAATATTGTTATTAATATTATTATTATTATTATTATTATTATTACTATTATTGTTACAATAATTATTACAATTGTTGTTGTTGTTGTTGTTGTTGCTACAGCTGTTACTGACAATAGTTGTTTCATCATAACAATTAAACAAGAGCTTACCTGTGCAATTCGTCCCACAGTCTCCGTTCTTGAGGTCAGCAAACGATGGGTAGATGATGATCTTTTCTTCAGCGGTGAAAACTCCCACCCCAGCGTCTCTCGAAATGCGACGGAAGATGGCTTGGGGCATCTTCTTGACCATTCTGGCTACTGTCGAGGCCGCCATCCGCACAGAGCGCATCTGTACCAACAGGTAATTATACGTGTTTAAGACTAGACGCTAACAAACTCAGAGAGCGTAATAAGAACGCACAGGTTTAAGTCACAGAGGACGCACATTTATTTGTTTTAGTAGTAGGAGTTTTACGGCATTTGCAACACCATAGGGTCATATATGTGCCGAAGATTAAAGGTGTAGTATGAGAGTAAAAAACACAAAAAGAAAGAGGAGGGATCAGGACGATAGACGTTTGATAGGAAAGAAGGAACAAACCACATCCGAGCACCCGCAAACCACCCGTTACGCGCCTTCTGGCCATTCGAACGCGTGTAGGAGCTACCCTTTGGAGTACTGAAGTTGAAGGAATCATAACCACGTTATTCATACAGATTTTTAAACTCAATTTACTTTTTCTAAAACTTGAAACGGCAAGCAACAACATGTTTACTATAAAATGTTCAAATTCGTCTTTCTGATTAGTGTATATTATAAGTCCAAAATGTGCCAAAACATTGCCTTTGCTCCTCTGCTGTTCTTTTCACGCTATAATAGCGTCGATACTCTATTGGTTAGGCTACCAGAATCATAATCGTGAGGCTGTGGGTTCGGTGATTCCTCGTTAAGCTCTTCCAGCCGTTGTGTCCTTATGGTAGGCACCAAACAGTTCACTCAGATTAGAATGGGTACCCGTCTAGATGGTGAAAGATCTTTTCAGTGTGTTAATGAGGCAAGGCAGGGATAGGGAAAGTGGAAAGTGTTTGTTCGTGGCCTATACCCTGATGCAGGGAAAGAAAGGCAATGATGATTATTGTTAGTGGTTGAGCTCTTAACTGACTGCTTGCACTGCATGCCCCCCAAAAAGCCGAGAATGTCTCTGAGTGTACTGAGGTCTGCTGAGGTAGTAATAGTTGTAAAGCGCACAGCGCATGCTGCTTAGCAAGGACACATAATAATATGCGGTATATAAATGCATTTTTAATAATAATATTATTGCATGGTTATTCAAGAGAGAGGCTTGTGGGTAGTTGTGGGGTGCTCTGGTGTGGTTTGCTCCCTCTTTCCTATCAAACATCTATCTTCCTTATCTCCACCTTTTTCGCGTTTGTTACTGTCTTGAAACACCTGTAATCTTTGGCAGCCTTTAATACTATCCAGCCAGCTATCATTTTAAAGAAATTAAAAAACATAGGTGTTATCGTCAATTTAATATCATGGTTTGGCAATTTTCTTACCAACCGAACCCAGTATGTAAAATTAAAACATTCCTCATCAACATACATTACAACAAATACAGGGGCCCCTCAAGAATGTGTTTTGTCACCAGTTTCATTCACACTATACACGAACTATTGTCAAATACACAACAGTAACATCAAGATGATAAAATTTGCGGATGACTCAACCATAATAGGGCTAATTCAGGTTGACCATAACCAAACCGCTTACCGGAATTTCGTTCTTAACTTTTCTGATCGGTGTGAAAATCATAAGCTGTTTTTAAATGTAAAAAACCCCCAAAGAACTTGTTGATTTCAGAAAAAAAAGAAACTGTCCCTGCAGCCACTCGAAAATAAATGTGAAAACATCGAGCTAGTGTCAGATTATAAGTGTTTGGGTGTTACAATAGACAACAAACTCAACAAGCGTGTCCACACTTCTCTCCTGCTTAAAAAAGTGAACAAAAGACTATTTTATTTCTAAGTAAGCTCATGTATTTTGAAGTTGATAAAACATTGATGTCCATTTTCTATCATTCAACCATAGAATATATTACCAATTTTTGTGTAACAGCATGGGCCAGGAACACAAGACAACAAGATAAAGAAAAACTAAATCGACTAATACGGAAAGCATGCAAAATTTCAACATCTACATTCCTCTACTTGAATGAATTGTACATAACAGCTTGCGCTAAAAAAAAATAGCTTCATCTTTTTGGACAACAAACATCCCTTGTTCCCTTAAATAAAATAAAAAGTCAGTCATAAGTAAAAGACCTAGGCTTCTGATCTGTACCAAAGAAAGACACACAAGGTCATTTTTACCATCATTATCAAAATTCTTCCATCTTAACCATCTTGTATAAGTATTCATATGACCTAAGATCGAGCATGCATCAGAATAACATTGAGTATGTATCTAACTAGTGATTATTATTGTTTATATAGCAGCTCATTTATATTATGCATGTGATTGTAAGCCTGTGCGCGTGTGTGTGTGTGTGTGTGTGTGTGTGTGTGTGTGTGTGTGTGTGTGTGTGTGTGAGTGTGTGAGTGTGTGTGTATGTGTGTGTGTGTGTGTGTTTGTATGTGCGTACACGTGGTGAAACACCAAACCATTGTGCCATGATCTGGACAATAAAGATGTATCTTATCTTATTTTACCTATTGTGTTACATGTGCCATAAAACGCCAAACTCTCCACTATTAGTTTTATCTGGTTAACAAAAGAAGGTTTTGTAGGTAAAACTACAGCTTATGATTTTTCATTTTCTTAAACAATTCTTTACCTTTAAATTTCCCTTGCATGAACATTTTATCTTGTCTGTATATACAGATGCAAATGGAAACCTTTCACCAGTGAAAGGGTCATAAAGACTTAATTGCCCATCTTTCATTCGGCGGCTGCTGTTTTAGTATCACTTAACTAGCTACGCCACTGTCTTACCTCACTGTATTGTTCCGCAGTAAGACACGTACCTGGGTCTTGGGGCTTCCTGACACTTCTATTGTGTCTCCTGGTGCACCTGAACTGTTGACCAGAGAACCGTTGTTTGTGACGTAGATGTATTTGAAGCCTGGTGGAAGAGGAGCCTTGCCTTCGTCAATGCTCACAGCTTTCTGCCTGGCGATGACGCTAGCGCGCAGGAGGTGACGTGGTTGATATACAATGCCCCCTTCCTTCTCTTTGATGGAGGCGGACACGACAGCATTTTGAGCTTATTGTAGGTGAGAGGAGTATAAAAAAGTGTTAGTACGAGTTTTACTTTTTTACTTTACATTTTGCTTATCCCTTAGTCTAAGATGACCGTTGGGGCACCAAGGATTGTCGAGCAACCACTTTTCTCCACCCTTCTTCATTTTCAGCCTTTCAAAAGGTTTTACTCAACTTTAACCCTGTCCATTCCACGTTAGGCTAGGGACACGGTGACACGGACAGGGACAGTCAGTTGCTGTCACAGCAACACATCAAAAAGCTTGCACGCCAAAACCGCTCATGATTTCTTTTAAAACACACCTACCCGGCTATGTTGAACACGGACAGGCACAGACAGCAACAGCCAGCGACAGTCAGGAAAATTCGAAAAAAGCGTGCACTACTTCTCCTGTCTGTCTTAAATAAAGATACGATCACAGTGATTGTTCTTGTCAAGATAGAGGATTTTGAAGAGAAACTGATCATTGCGGTGCAAGAAATGCCAGCAATTTATGACAAGAGCGAAAAACATCACGCTAATCGTGATTATATATTGAAGCAGTGGGAGACCATTGGCCATGAATTGGGGTCGGATGGTGAGTGTTAAAAAAAATAGATTCATGATGTGACCACATTTCCCTGTGCCTGTCCGTCCCTGTGCGACAGCAAGTAGCTGTCCCTGTCTGTCCGTGTCACCGTGTTCGTACCCTAATGTTGTCTTCCCGTCTCTTTTTTCTGTCTGCCTTTCCTTCTCCCTCCTATTATTTTGCCGTGTAGGATTATATTTGCAAATCCTGTTGATCCTGTTATGTGCCCATACCATCTCAAGTTGTATGTGTTTTATTGTTTTTAAAATGTAGATGACTTTACGCCCATCATTGACACAATTTTAAGCGTTTAGAAAGCGGGCATCCGACCTTCCCAGCTTGGGATCAGGGCTCCCACCAACAACCAACGTCTCTGTCTATCTGATGGGCTGCTATATCCCACACAACCCTGGGTGACATAGTCAAACAATAGCGAAGTAGTTACATCCTATGATCTAAATTGTGCCGATAGCTATGTTAAATGGTTGTTATAATTTGTCTCTCCCAGTTTCTTGATAAAAGTATACAATTTAAAAATAATGAATGCTAATTTTGTCAAAACTATCATTTTTGAATAGACAATTTAATTAGCATGCAATATGACAAAGAAATCTTTTTCTTCTGAACTGTAGGCTTCACCTAACGAAATGCAATACACCTTACCCAAATAAAACACGGCCACTCCGATGATGCTCCAAACGTACATGTTGACAGCGGTCCCAGAGATTGTGGTAGCCAGACACGAAGTGCCAACTTATATATTATTATACATGTCCACGCTCAAACTGTGGTCCAGTTACGTTTTATGGAGAAGTCCACACACCACGTACGTTTTGGAGAGCTTATCTTTGTTTTTTTTTGCTTTACTGGAGGATAACGTTCGTAAAATGCTAACAATTTACCGCTGTTGGTTTTCTTTTTTTTTGGAGGGAAGCACACTCTGTGATCACATTAATTTACTGCATCATGTTAAACTGGTTCTGGGCTGTCTGCTCCAAAAACTGTAAGCAGATTAGTAGGCTATCGTCTAAAAATCTTTCGGGAAATGCAAGGCACCCAAATCATAAAGATGATGGCTATAAAAAAAATAAAAAATAATAATAATAATAATAATAATAATAATAATAATAATAATAATAATAACAATAATAATAATAACAATAATAATAACAATAATAATAAACAACATTGGTGCTGCTTATTTCTTTTTTCTAAAAAAAAAAATATTATTTAAAAAAACCTCAGTGCGTATTACAACCAAAGAGGTGTCACTTGTTAAAATTATTGACGTATGCTCTCGTCAAAAGTGTTGTTTGTATTGTTTAACTTGTTGTAATGTGAACAACAAACTTGTCTGCAAGATGTTATAGATGTGACAGAGCAGTCTTCTGTTGTAAAGTCATCACAATTTGTTTCCACTCAGGACAGCTTGACCATTGTGCCTGTTTATAAGTGGACAGAGTCTTTAGGTGTGGACTTCAGCAGACTGTCCATTTTACCGTTTTTACTTTGAAGAAGGCTCTGTCAGTGTGCAGGAAATGATCCCCTCAAGATATCCCATTCCCAATACTATTTTGAAACCAAAGACACAATTAGCTGTCAATGTATCTCCTCTTTGAAGGAAACAAAAGGTCTATCTCACAAGCGCCAGTGGTACTTATACAATGAAATCAGGCCTTTTGTTGCACCAGAGCATCAGGATGACGTGTGCCCACTTCCTACCTACTAGTGAGCAAGAACCTTCTTCAGATTCAGATTCAGAATCTAAACCAAAGAAGCTGAGGCGGGAAAGTGTTGGACAGGGGGAGAGGCGTTGACGTGAGTGCACAGGCTGGGATGAGGTGTAAGGGGAAGGTCGCAGTAAAAAAAAAGCCCTCATGACTTTTCTAATTTCTTTTTATTTGTAATTTATTAAGAAAGCAACTGAATAGTGTATGCGTGTATAAAGTCTTCAAAACTGTTATCGTTTCAGTTTATACTCATGCTGCTACTCTGACTATTTCTCAATCTCTCTGATTATGCTTTCTTTTATCTTTAATTGATCAATTAATAATCTTTCTCATCAATGAAAAGTCTGCATAGTGCTTGTAGAGTCTACATAGAATTATGAAGCTGTTAAATTAAAAGGTTTTCAAGGTATACTCTTTTTACGTTCTCCTAGTTTTCCATATTTTGCTCAATGCAGTGTAGAAATAATTATTAGATACTGTCAGTATGGTCCTTTTAGTTCTATGTTGCAAGTATAAAATTATATGCAAGTATACTATTATCATGGTTATGTGCACAGATGTGTGTGGAAATGGGAGAGAGGATGTGTGAGGAAAGAGTGTGTGTATGTATGGGTGCGCATGATTATGTGTGTATGAGGGGGGGGAGGTGTATGTGTGTGTGTGTGTGTGTGTGTGTGTGTGTGTGTGTGTGTGTGAGAGAGAGAGAGAGAGAGAGAGAGAGAGAGAGAGAGAGAGAGAGAGAGAGCGTTTGTGTGAGGGTGTGTATGGGCGTACGTGGTGAAACACCAAACAATGTGCCTGGATCTGGACAATAAAGATGTACAAGGGCTGTCCCCCCGGAAAACCGAAGTTTGGCTGTAATTTTAAAAGTATTCAATATTTTTACATTCTGTGTCTCAGAATTTGTTGAATCGTTGTCGCCAAGCTGTCACGGGAGTCATGAACGCGTCTGGAGACCTCCAACAATACGATGAAGCATTCCTGAGAAGCATTATTACAGGTGATGAGACTTGGATACACCACATGAGCCTAAGACGAAGAGGGATTCAGTGGTTTGGAAGCACACGTCTTCACCTCCCCCGAAAAAGTTTAAAGTTCAGCCATCGTTGAAGAAACTCATGGACACGGTTTTCTGGGATTCTAAGGGTGTTCTGCTTCTTGACATTCTGGAACCAGGACAAGCTGTTAATGCTAACAGATACTGTCAGACTCTTGATAAGTTGAGAGAGGTTGTGCGCCGAAAAAGACCAGGCCTGTTGTCTAGCGGGGTCATTTTGCAGCATGACATCGCAACGCCACATACCGCAAACGCTACGAACCACTGGATCCAAAGTTTCAGCTGGGAAGTTCTGCCACACACCCCTCACAGTCCTGACTTGGCTCCGTCGGATTGTCACCTTTTTGGACCAATGAAACGCCATATTTCTAGACAGCGATTCACCGACGACGAAGACCTTGTGGAATCCGTGAAAGATTGGTTGAACTCCCTTGACGAAAAATTCTTCATGAAGGGTATCTTCTCCCTGATCCAGCAATGGGAAAAATGCATCCAGCGAGATTGTGATTACATTGAAAATAAAGCACGACATGTTGAGGTATGATGTGTTACATTTTTATTATAATAGGACAAAGATTGTTGCTTTTATGGACCTTTTCCAGTTTTCCGTGGGACAGACCTCGTATCTTATCTTATATCGTAACATGTACAGAAATGTTCTTTGTTGACCCTTTTTTGAATTTTAATAAAGATAGAGCTACATGACTGATTGTTCATGTTCACAACATCTTAATTTGGAGAAAAAGTGCACTTTTCAGAATTGTCAGTTCAAAGTACAGACTACTTGGAGATAACGACCAATTCTCTCGGACTCCTTTCTTTGTCTATAAAAAAATTGCAGCACTTTAATAATCAACATGGCACTACCAACTGCATGTTCGCTTTTTTTGTTGTTGACTGACTGATTTTTTTCCAAACTGGCATTCATCAATTCTAATTGAATTCTAAAGCATTGAATTCTAAAGCATTGAATTCTATACCAAGCAAGAACGATACGCTCAGCTAGATTATTTGGAAAATGAGCAAGGACGCAACAATACACACATGAGATCGATTCCCACACCAGTAAGGCTATCTTATCAAGTATCTCCTACCCTTTCAGTAGATCAAGTATCTCCATTCTTTTTGCTGGGCTTGTGTATCCCACACAACACGTGTTGGCCCCTGACAGGCAGGGTCGAAACAACACCACCCGCCAAATAAATAACCAACATTATGTCGATGGCAATGCAAAACATTTACATCCATTTTCCTCTCCAAAAGTCTGTCTGTCTGTGTGTGCGTGTGTGTTCGTGTGTGCGTGCGTGCGTGCGTG
>NW_004797304.1:1370048-1371285 GCF_000002075.1 Aplysia californica
AAGAAGAAGAAGAAGAAGAAGAAGAAGAAGAAGAAGAAGAAGAAGAAGAAGAATTGCATTGATACAACACTTATCCACGCTCTGCAGCATGCTATATGAGCTTTACAAGCATTATTACGCCCACCAGACACAAGAATACTCCAAAATATTCTTGACTTCCTTGGGAGCGTACGTTGCAATCTTGGGATTGCACGCGCTCAAACATTAACAAACCGACATGGTTGATCTCTTCCTATAGCCAGGTATCACATTCCTACATAGGTGAAGTGCGTACAATTCATATAAAAAGCCTTTCCCAAGGACACAACGCCAGCTCCCTGACAGGATTCGAACCCACGACCTTTCGGTTGTGAGTCCGAGAGCCAACGAAAAAAAAATTCATGGAGGAATCAATAATTAATTCATCGCTGACGTACAACACTGGATCTAGATCTAAACAAGACCTTTTTACCATGTTTATTATTTCCTTTTATATAAAATACGTCTTTAAAAGATAACTTTAAAGCGTTAAATTTATAAACTACCCCCGGGGCGGTGCTACTGACTGAAGTGTCTTTAGGCCATTCCCAAAAGGGGGGGGGGGGGAGGCATTGCAACAGGGAACAGCTTCTTTTTCTTTCCTAATCCTTACTGTCGTCATTTTCCTCTACTTCTTTTTAATGTTTCCACACTCTTGTGACCCGCCATTTCCGGGGTGCCTTGATAGTCGAAGCAGACTCTGTGCTGTTGAAGTTAAAGAGGTGAGCACAGTAAGTCTGATTCCCTGTAAAGACGTCTCTGTCGACATCCACCCCTTGGCGCTCATATGACCTTATGCAGTTGCGAGCGCCTTAAACATCCGCTAAAACAAACATAAAGCGTTAAACGTGTAAGAAGCAACAACACTAATAAAAACATTTATTAAAGGAAACGTTTAAATCTAATGTCTTACGTGGCAGCTTGACTGAAAATTTACATTAAACAGATAAGGCTTTCCATGTTCAGCTGGTGTTTGCCCTAGATATAATATTGGATGAGATAACGGTCGGAATTGCAGCATGTTCGTTTTCTTTAACTCAGTTTAACATTCTATACCATTCGAACGAAAACGATTCTTCCAGTTAGGTAGTTAATGTTGAGATAAAACAAAAACAAACAAGTTTGACGTTTACTACTACTACTACTACTACTACTACTACTACTATTACTACTACTACTACTACTACTACTACTACTACTACTACTACTACTACTACTA
>NW_004797304.1:1373144-1377282 GCF_000002075.1 Aplysia californica
CTACTACTACTACTACTACTACTACTACTACTACTACTACTACTACTACTACTGCTGCTGCTGCTGCTACTACTACTACAACTACTACTATTACTGCAACAACTACAACTACTACTATTATTTTGTCTGGCGTAACGTCTGGAACAGCCAATAACGACCATTGTACCTCATTCCGTCCTGTTGTCAGCCTTGATCAGTTCAGTTTTTTTCAGTGTGAAGTGTGTAAAATTCGTGTGAAGTGCCTTTACCAAGGACACAACGTCGGACCTGAGGCCATACGACACGAGCAGTACATTATTATGGCTTGATATTCTCACTCCTCAAAAGATAAAATACAGGGTGATTTTAAAAAACTTAACAACTTGTTTTGTAAATATTTTCGTCCGTACTGAAGTTTTGAGTTTCAAATTACAACACAATATTTGTTTTTATAGTAGAGGGTTTTACGGCTCTCGCAACTGCATAAGGTCATATGAGCGCCAAGGGGTTGGTGTCAACAGAGAAGTCTTTACAGGGAATCAGACTGGTTGTTGCTGTCTGTGCCTGTCCGTGTTCAACATAGCCGGGTTGGTGTGTTCTAAAAGAAATCATGTCCGGTTTTGGCGTGCACACTTTTTGATGTGTTGCTGTGACAGCAACTGACTGTCCCTGTCCGTGTCACCGTGTCCCTAGACTGCTCACCTCTCTAGCTTCAACTTCAACAGCACAAGGTCTGCTTCGACTATCAAGGCACCCCAAAATAGCAGGTCACAAGGGAGTGACAAACATACAAAAGAAGTAGATGAAAATGACAATAGTAAGGATCAGGAAAGAAAAAGCAGCAGTTCCATGTTGTAGTAGGCACAGTTATGAGCGTGACATGAATCAGCCCATTTACAATTCTATTATGCTTGAACGAGATATGTCCCCCCTTTGTGAATGGCCTAAAGACACTTCAGTCAGTAGCACTGCCCAGGGGGGTTACACAATATTTGGAAGCCAAAAGGGGTAATTATTTTTCTGATATTCATTTCAGAAAATTCCACAGAATGATTTTGCTCTATATGGTGCATAAAAAAAAAATCCATTTCCAACCTTGTCCCCATTTTTGTAGCCTGGCGCACCAGTTTGCATTAGGCTAACAACTAGTTAAAGTTACAACTATCGTGTCATATTGCATGTCACTGCAGTCTAACTGACAAGTCAACACAATTTTGCAGATATAGTTTTTCCCAAATTTCCTTTGTTTGCTGAGATCAAGTGCAGGTAAAAGTTGAGAGCTTTTTGTAACTAACATTACCAACATATCTTCGTAAGTTCCGGGCATTGTATGGAAAGAATGATTCAGTGCCTTCAAGACCGTTGGTGTCTTGAGGTGAGGAGTTCAGTCAGATCTAAAATTGCCCAAACAGAATGACCCCTTTAGGTCGAGCATGTACCATTCGCATTCGCAGCCCTTTAAACGTCACTAGGGTGCAAATTTCAGTAGTCGAGTCCCTTGAGACATTTGTCCGCAGATGATGTCTGCAGCTAGCACTTTCCTAAAACTCAACAGTCTTCATTCTCAAGGTGGCATGTTCGTTAGAACGAGATGACATGGATCAGAGCATGGCAATGTGATCATGATTCCTCGATCGTCTTGATAAGCGTGAACATTTCCGCGATGACATTTGGTTAAGTGTAAAGCCCATGTCCACCTTTCAGGATATGTAATCGCCAAAATGAAGTCTTTTTCAACATTTTGGGCACGACTTTCTTGACACGATTTTGTTTTATTTGGTGAACTTTGCGTTTATGGATACTTTTTTATTAATGCTATTTTTAAATTTCAAAATGATTTTTTTTTCATGGATCTTAGGTCACTCAAATTCCTTTCGAATGGATTCTGTCCGTTCCAAACTGTAGCATTAGCATTCTAGAACAATTTTCGTGATCGATATGCAAAAAAAAATGTAAGTTGTTTTTTTAGTCACCCTGTACCTTCTTGTTTCCATGGGGTCTTGTGTCGTGTGGCGCCGGTAGTATAGTGGTTAGGCTACCTCAATCGCAATCGTGAGGTAACGGGTTCGAGAGTTCGAACCTGAGGTCCGACGTTTTGTCCTTAGGAAAGGCATTTTACACGAATTTTTTTCCCTTCTTCCAGATGGGAATGGGTACCCGGCCATAAACAGCGAAAGGTTTTGTCAGTATGTTGGTGTTTCAGCGCTTATAAAGTGTCAGCTTGCACTGTATGCTTCCCAAATAGTTGAGATTTTCAGTTTGCTACCAGATCTGCTGGGATAGTAATATAGAGTGTAAAGTGCGTAGAGCTTGCAGTCTAGAAGAAATTTGTGCAATAAAAATGCTATCTATTTCAGGTGCAGAAGATCAGTGGTGTTACCAGAGAGTAACAAACAGAAGAAGAAGGGTGGGCGATAAGGACGTTAAATGTTCGTTAGGAAAGAATGAGCAGACCAAACCAGAGCATCCGCCAACCACTCACTATCACCTGATACTACAAAGATTTGTGTCATAGACACCGTACAACAGTTTCAGTAAGTATAATATCTACAGCATCGGCTTGTTGATCATTCTGTGCAGAACATAGAGGGAAATGTCCGTCGCAAGTATAATTTATTTATTCTCTCTTACAATTCCGTTTCTAAATACAGCTGAGTATAATCATCAACAACTTCCCACGGTATTGTAATTGAAGAGTCATAGCCTTATTAAGGGGGGGGGGGGGCTACACCCCCAAAATCAAAATTCGGCTCAAAATCATGGAATTTGAGTTGTAGGCATTTTTAGCTTCCTCGGCCTCTTCTACAACTATTTCATGGCATAAGAACCCCCAAAAACCATATTTTTTCCCACACCGGGAATGTTTGTAACCACCATTTCCTCATAAAGTCAGTATTTTATTTTTCTTTATCGACCGCTTTCTCAAAATGCGACTTTTCTCTATACTTGTTTGAATAACTCCACCATTTTTCATCCAATCTTCATGAAATTTTCACAGAATGAAGAGAAGAGGTAATACTAAAAAATTTTTGTGTTGAATTTTTGATATGTGGTATAGATTTTTGTTGGTGGTGTCTGGAGTGTGGATTTTCACGGATTTTTCGCAAACTTGAATTTCTACCTCAGGAAAAAATTCATTAAAAATTTTCTAATTCGATAAGGAAAAAAACAACAGACAAATTTTAAGATCTAATGTTTGTGAACACGCATGCAAAAAAAAAAAAAAATCAATTTCCATGAGCGATAAGTGCGGTATTCATTACGTAAGACATGTCAATAAAATCCAATATGGTGGCGTATCCATAGAAATGAAACTTTTTCTCAAATTTGATTGCAGATTTTAAGACTCCTTTCTATGCTTGTTATATGTGTGAAATTTGGTAAAATTCGATCGAGTAATAAGCGAGATAGCCTCCAGGTGTAGCCCCCCCCCCCCTTAAAAGCCCATGTCCTTCTATTCAATAACACTTTATTTATGGATATTAATAAATTCACATATATGTGTGAGGCGTAATTCTCATGAAAATGAAGACGAATTTCACTTTATTATTTGTTGTCCAGACTTTGTCCATCAAAGGAAATTGTTAATTCCTATCATCCTGACTCGGCCCAGTTTCAGAAATATACAATGTTAGAGCCATGATAAGACATATATGAACAATTGTACTTTTTCATTATGGAAACGTTATTTAAAAAGTGGATGTTTTATGTGATGTGATGTGACGTGATGTGATGTGGGCCAATGGACACACAATAAACTTACTTGCAAACAGTGATAAGGTACATGTGTATCTATTTTGTATGTCTTGTTGCTGTTTTATTTTTTTTTAAATATTTAAAAAAATGAAAAGCTTGGTAATTGCTCTGCGTTTTACGAACAGACTCTACACCAAAAAGTTAATTAAACAAGCCTATATTTTGACACCCAAACCTATCAGTCAGAGAAAATTGCTGCTTCTATGTAAACGCCGTTTAGAAAGGAAGGATTCTTTAAAAAAAAAAAAACAAGCTCCAAACCGATAGCACGGGTCAGGGCCAGGGGAAATTATATTATAAGTAAACATCTTGAATGTTTCCAAAATGATAGATAAGGCAAACAAAAGCGTAATCTTGTTGTAACCATAATTGACCTATATCCCCCACCCCCCCCACTTTCTCA
>NW_004797304.1:1380762-1381845 GCF_000002075.1 Aplysia californica
CACTGCTGTCACTGTTGTCACTTCTGTCACTGTTGTCACTTCTGTCACTGCTGTCACTGCTGTCACTGTTGTCACTGTTGTCACTGTTGTCACTGTTGTCACTGTTGTCACTGTTGTCACTTCTGTCACTGTTGTCACTGTTGTCACTGCTGTCACTGTTGTCACTGCTGTCACTTCTGTCACTTCTGTCTCTGCTGTCACTGCTCTTTAAGTGCGTCGTCCATGTTGTCACATTTCTAATGGAGATATTGAATCTTTTATTCTTTGATGTATATTCATGCTTATATAATATCTTACCCCCCAAAAAGTTCAGTACCACTTAACACTTTCTGAATCCATAATTTATATTACACTAAGTTAAGTACCACTTAGTGTAATATAAATTATGAATTCAGAAAATGTTCAAAACCAGAATGTTCGTTTTATAGGGTACTTTATCTACTCTGTTAAGCTATAAAAAGCATGGGATTAACAATGTTAGCATTTTGATTGTCCAGTTCAAGGTCTTAAATGAGTATCTTCACTTTTTATAAGTCACATCAAATTGGAAAAATGTGAGGCTTAAAAACACGTTTGACCAATACCACCAAATTATTTTTATTACTACTAATATTATTATTATTGTTATTGTTATTATTGTTATTATTATTATTATTGTTATTATTATTATTATTGTAACGATTACGGCGTCGACGACATATATGTGGAAAAGAACAAGAATGGCCATAATTATAGACATGAAATAATTGTTCAGAATTCTCAACTCACACGAGAATCGCTGAAACAGGAGACAAGTCCTCCTACAACATGTATCCAATTCCCCCAGAGACAATGAATAAATGACTAGATCTCACTCAACCTGACGACAGTATTGCGAAACTCACAGCTCAGACATATTAGAGCGCCATCGGGGATCATCAAGATGAATGACTGGAACATTGTGGCCCCAGAAGTAAAAGAAAAACAGACGGTGCAGTGAAGTCTTAGTGTTTGGGCGGGATGGCTGGGTGTCTAAAAGGCAGACAGGTGGTTGGCCCAACAGAGGGTGAGAGAGGGGGGAGGAAGGGAGGGAAAGAGGGGGGG
>NW_004797304.1:1383374-1385684 GCF_000002075.1 Aplysia californica
CTGTCTGTCTGTCTGTCTGTCTGTCTGTCTGTCTGTCTGTCTGTCTGTCTGTCTGCCTGTCTGTCTGCCTGTCGGTTTGTATGTATGTATGTGTAGATGTTTGTGTGTGTTTGTGTGTGTGTTTGTGTGTGTGTGTGTGTATGTTTTTACAATCATTTCGCCACAACATCTGCTGTTTTCTAACAATAAATTATTTCTTTAACATTGCATATTTCATCAGCAAAGGATAAAACGAGATGACAAACAAAACAAACAATCAAAATGAAATGAAAAAAAATCCCAACTAAAAGTACTTCCAACCAGGTAAGGTGTAAAGATTAGAGCAGAATTCTATCGCTCGACAAGACTGAAGCCGCAGTTATCTCCGATTTATTGTTAACAACACATACGCCATCACTCTAAATAAGTGCCTTTCTTTTTTACGAGTCTGCCTTTTTTCTGTCTTTTCTGTTTCTTCCTTACAATATTATTATTTCTTTCCATTTCGACCCCGTATTTCTTTCCTTCTTGTTTTATTCGTTCTTCTTCTTGTTCTTTGCTACGGAAATGCTGGGATTCCATCTCCTCTCTCGGCGCGTAGTCAAAACGAATGAAAAGCATGTAAATAGTTTTTTCCTGACTACGAAATTTTTATTGTCTCGGATTTTTCCCCCCGAAAACATAATATTATTTCTGCTTTCTGCAATTCGGAAGACGTTTGGTTGGAAAACTTTGTTTTATAGGGTGACGCCAGCAATGTAGATGGTGGGACCAGTGTTGCATGCTTAAGGATGCAGTCATGCTATGAGCTACCAGGTGATCGATAAAAGACAGAACAAGCAGCAAAACAGGAGTAAGCTCTCTTTAAAACCAGGTAAAACCACAGATTTGTATTATCATTTCCAAGACTGCACTCTCTCGTAATCCCGGTTCACTAGGGGGCTCGCCATTTAATTTGACTCTTTTTGGAATCGAATAAAGGGCACGGAAATAAGGGCTGCGCGTTCATTTCGCTACCTTAGAATTACAAAGTTCTATCTGCTCAGTAGAATCTACCTATTTTTGAAAAAACTTGACGAAATATGAGTTTCGCATGTCAAGCTTTTTCTAAAGCAATTCTTTGAGTATCTTTGTAACGACTCCGAATAATCTTACGATTTTGATAGAGCAGATAGAATATTTGGTTCTGACCTCCTAATGGTCGTTGTAACTCAAATAACGGCCGAAAATGTCAGATAGAACGTTATAATTCTGAGGTAGCAATTTGACTATAGCGAGATTGGTGTTTTGCGCTTGGCTATACAAGTCAAAGCTACATCATCAACGACATCAAAGGATGTGCGTAGGCAAGAGCTATGGGTCGTTAACTCGTGTATCATTATACAATTCCGAGGGGATTATGCAAATGCGTGAAAACGGGAATCACATCAAAACGATTTGACAACTTACGAGAATTTAAATTGCTAATCAAGTTATTGGAAAAGCTGATCAGGGCCATATTTTTATAGTGATATCTGCTGAATTTAAAGTTATTTGATGAGACTGGATGTGGCTGGTTTTACTCTTGTTAAAAATGGTACACCGACAAGTAAAATATGCACCACATGCCTCTGAAAAGGCACCCACACTGTCTATGGGCGGGAGGTCTTACTTGCCTGTTTGTACCTAATGGGGTCGCGTCCAGGTAAAAGCTGTGACCAGCGCTTCAGATAAACATGTCAAAAGGAAACTTATTGCAAATATAATAAGGTCTGTTTAACAGGGCAGAGAATGTTAAAGAGATGAGACTGAAGACGCAAGCAGAATCATTTCGTGTGAGCTTGTAGTAAGGTACAGGTACTAACTTTTACCACGAAGAACATTTTGCATTAACTTACTCTACGTGCCATCAAACATAATGTAAAACGTAAAGTCACAGCCGTGAACCGTTCTCCATAATGCATGTTATTGTCTTGCTAATTTTTCTTCCATCCACCATAACCTGTCCACAATAACGTATGTCATGACGTCATACCCTGGTTGTGCTTCCTGCGAGCAGAGAGCCAACTTTGCTGACAAAATTATAAGCACATTACGCCGGTCCATAAACAACGCATTTCCTCGACCCACGGAGGGAAAAGATGCTCGCCAAATTGGATTGCGTCGGCCCATGGAGACGGGAATTTGCGAGTAGCGTATCCCGAAGGGTTTCAATGCACTCCCCGCGACGGGGGCAAGATGCAATTAAAGAAGTCGAGTCCTCATGCCTTGATACGATTTCTACTATTAAGCTGGGTGTGAATGATATATTATGTCTGTGGTTGGAGAAAGAGAGAGAGAGAGAGAGAGAGA
>NW_004797304.1:1389447-1393330 GCF_000002075.1 Aplysia californica
AAAGACACACAGGGTTACCTTTCTCTTTTAAGAAAAAAAAGTGATCTTTGTAGAAATGAAAACGGATTGTTTTGTTGGGAATCTGATTACTTTTTATTTTATCGCTAAAATAGTTGTATCTGATTTTTTTTTTTACCCGAAGTTATGACGTCACCAGACTTCGTGTTTGTCCATCAAAAAACAAGACTATAGGTTTTGTACCGTCTGTTGCGAAATCCAAGTATCTCGTCTTCTGCGGTTCTCTTGAAGAATAACCGCCAGAAAGTATTTTTCGGTAGTGGATTAGTATACAGGGCAGGGTTCACTTTATAGACGACAATCCTAACCACATCAACGAGCCGTCACAGACACATTATCACCAACACGACACTACGTGACTGTCATATCGTCCCCAACACGAAACGACATAACTGACATCATCAATAATTTATTTAAAGAGGCACCAGCGTCCATGTCCCGACACGACACGACACGACATCACTGATACACTGTCACCGACACGACACGACACGACACGACATCACTGATACATTGTCACCGACAGGACACGACACCACTGACACATTGTCACCGACACGACACGACATCACTGACACATTGTCACCGACACGACACGACATCACTAATACATTGTCACCGACACGACACGAATTCACTGATACATTGTCCCCGACACGACATTACACGACGTCGCCGACACCAAGTCAGGGACGCAATGGATCAGACCGAGACGGCTTTCGGGATGGTAACAAACTACCAAATTCATAAACAGCTCTTATAAGGCGTCTGCGTATCAGAGTGACTTACATCATAGAGATTGCTAGCAAACTTCAAAACTGATAAGCATAAATATCGTTTTTTAGGCTGAGCCTGGTAAAGGAAATTAATTTTGGACCCCCCCCCATTTTCTTGAAGCATGTCAAGAATGTCCTTGACGACGCCTTGCGTTATACTGATGTTTTCCCTCTGAGAGTGAAAACTCTGGATGTGCGTAGTTAAGTAGGTGCAGTAATTTCTGAAAGGAGGACTCTTCGTTTACCATGAGTCTTAAATAGGACGAGAGTCACACATTTAATCTGATCAGTGACCAAAACAACTCATTCTCAGCTGTTTTAAACAGTGTTAATTCCATTTATCTTGTGGGGAGACACACCTCCCTAATTAAAAAAAAGAAAGAAAAAAAAGATCATTGACCAAAACCAAGCTGGGCTGTGAACTGTTGTGAATGCAGCCAAATAGTGTTTCGGGCGCTCATATGACTTTGTGCAGTTGCGAGAGCCGTAAAACTCTTACTAAACTAAGTATTCTAAGACAAATAAAAACAGGGAACACTGCGGGGAAAATGCCGAACCTGTTCTGTGAGGTGAGACGTTGCGGGAAAAAGGCCGAACCTGTTCTGTGAGGTGAGACGTTGTTTTGGTGATTATCTCCGTCGGAAAGCTGGAATCTTTTAAGGCCGATACCGCACCTAGACAAATCTGTCTTTTGACAGACTAAAGCCTGTGTTTGGGGAGTTGTGAACACTGGAGTAATACCAACCCTACCGCACTACTTAGACACAACATGTTAGTCATGAAAAGTTGTGACCGGCCACATATCGAGTACAAGTCTGATTAAGGACTGATTTTAGCCAATAAGAGAATAGAGCAGTCTACAGCACTAAGATTAAGCTGCCCTGAAATTTGACGACACGCCGAGTTCCATACACGTACACATACATACATGTACATCCGGTCGTGTTTTGATGACACACCGAGTTCTTTTCACCAACAGATATATTATGCATCTGATCGTTGTTACGCCAAACTACATTCTGTGCACATCGAGCAAGGACCATCAGCAAATTTTTAAATTAGTCATGGATGTTGATGTCAGTTGGACTAACAAATTAATTTTCAGTACAGGTAATCGCTGACTGGTAAACGGATGAGTCCAAAATCGTTTTTTTTGTTGTGTTTATTTCGTGTGATTAAAAACATTAGAGCTCATACACATGCTATCTCTGCTAATTCCATGTTCAAAATGAATTGTTAATATTTAAGTCTTAAGACGCTTTTGTCTCGGCTCAAGTGGAAGTTGAATTCTGCGACAAAACTGACTAAACGGTCTAAAGACACATTCGTCTAGGTGCGGTATAGGCCTAACACTGAGCCCGAGTCAGCCCTTGCAAGTAAAGTCGGAGCAGCTAAAACGACCTAAAATGTGTCCTTGGGGGCGTAAAATGTAAACTATCCGGAAAAGTAGAACTTGTCAGTTTGCATGTTTTTATTTGGAATTTTTGTGAAGATTAGTTTCAAACTTGTTTCTGCTTCGACACAATGTCTTCTAGAATGTCCAGTCCTGTAAATGTCGTTTAACGACTTGAAGACTCTTTTACGACATACCTCGTAGGTTTACTTACGGAAGTTCATGGGTGTCTGTCTTATACATGACATGACTTTAGGCCATTATATGCAAAAGATGTGGGTTTAATTCAAGATGGGGGGGGATTTATTTTCTCCTCGATTACCGTATCCCACTTTGCAGGGGTTAGCCTTAGCTAGTTGGATCGCAGCTGCCCGGCTCACCAGACTTAATTGTTTAAAATTGTTTTCATGCGGGTTTATAGCATTTAAAGTATTTACTGATGAAAGTACGTGTCCATTGTTAGGGAGGTTATCTTGTTGGGTTGTTCTATCAGAGTAGTGAATGGCAAGTATTTTACGTCTCTTTCATTAAAAAAACCCAAACAAAAAGAAAGTGTCATTTCAGATGCGGGATCTCTGTTTTAATGCCCGCCCCAAATAGCTTTAAGCTACGTTAGTGGATAGCGTTAAAAAATAATGAGTTGATCCAAGACTAAGTTCAAGAATAATGCTTTGGGGAATCGAACCAGAATCATGCCCATCACAGGCAAGCTTAGTACGAACGGAGCTAATGGCGCGTCCTATTAATTTAAAGGGACGACACTGACGACACAACAAATGCCGATAAGATAAAACGAAAATGGCATTAAAAAAAAAAAAGCCTTGGCCTGATCTCTGGAGTTGAGGCACACAATCGTTAGAGCCAGCATTCTCTGCGTTCCATTTATTTTCGAATGGTTGCTAGGTAACCGGGGACGCCTGAACAGACGGGGACACAGGCCTGGCAATGGCGGAGAACGCGATGACCCAGTTTTGGAGGGCGAGACGTGAGCATTTTCCAGTCGATGAAGAGTTTTGATCGAACACTGGCCAGGTGTACTCTTGTTCTTTATATATGGAGCATTTTTCAACTCTTAAGAGTTTCCTCGCGTGCATGCATGATGTTTGAAACTCTACCTGAAGATACACTTACTCGTTATAAACCCCAATATTATTCCCCGCTTTTCATCTATTTTTTTATCAATCAAGTTGCCCCATACACTCTTTCTTTTAAAGAATATACATGTGTATGCAGAAGAACATAGATACACACTCGCACACACACTCGCACACACACACACACACACACACACACACACACACACACACACACACACACACACACACACACACACACACACAAACACATATTATTTATATACTCACACACACACACACACGCACACACATACACAATTATATGATATATCTATTTCGTTCCGGTTCATCCAGTAAGTATTGTTTATGGTAAATTTTCCAATGTAGCACTAATTGTTTTTTCGCGATCTCCCTTTGCAGTCACTTTGGTATTATCTTCGAATGTTCCAGAAATGCTAATAAAATTACCATTGGTCCGATCCAAAAAGGCAGATAACTCTATTTGATGACCACCCTTCGACCAGCGCAATGTCCACCGCACCGATGAACTGACCTTGGCATTTTAATAAATTATAGAAGGCCTTCACCCTTTTGCACCCGAATCCTTGTCCCCATCCCCA
>NW_004797304.1:1395140-1396341 GCF_000002075.1 Aplysia californica
AGAGAGAGAGAGAGAGAGAGAGAGAGAGAGAGAGGTTTGAATTTCTATGCCAAGCACTATAAAACAACAACAACGAAAACAACAACGAAAACAACAATTACAACAACAACAACGACGACGACATCAACGATTACAACGACAACAAAAACAACAACAACAATAACTACGACAACAACAACAACTACAAAGACAACAACAGCCACAACAACATCAACAACGGCTACAATAATGACATCGACAACAACAACAACAACAACAACAACAACAAAGGCAGCAACAACCACAACAACAACAACTACGGAGACCCTTAAACAGTCTTTTCACTTGGTCAGGTTGCCCACCAAATGGTCCAATCTTCCAACCAACACTCTATATCACAATGTTTGGCATGGCGATGCGTAATATCTCGTATGATCAATACGGATGAGGATGAGAGTAATACTATTACAGCGTGATCTACACGGCATTGAGATCAAGATCGTTCACGTATTAGTCTCTGGTTTGCTCCGTTGGGCATCAAGCTGGGATGCGTTACCCAAGACCTCAATTCGAAACAATGTCATTAATATGCATGTATTTTGTTTCAGGGGATATTAGCTTAGCTGTTCATGTTCAGTTATTGACTTCTTCAAGGCCACCTTCTTTGTCATCTTAGATTTTGGCTCTTTCAGAAATTGTGATGGCTTTTCTCGTATTTGACTATCCATTCAGAGGTCCCCTAAACAAGAATTTTGAATTTTGAATTACCCTATAGATGAATAGATGTCGATTGTGTAGGCATATTATGAATAATTTACAGACGAACAGTTCAATTTGCAGACAGAAAGACAGGCTGAACGACAGACAAACTAGCAAAAAGACTGGTAGTGGATACATGACTGGCTAGAGAGATACAATAGTTTCATAGATAGATCAGCGTAAAAACAAACGCGGAGGCAGATGGGATTAATCGTTAGAACGACAGACATACAGTCCGGCAGATAAATAGTTTGATGGATGTATGAATGAATGGAATCAACACATTCACTGGGATACGAGGTCCTTAACCCTGATCTAGCAAAAAAAAATCAATACTGTCCACAACTCGGCGCCTGCCTGCTCGTCTCTGCTTGTCGCAACCTCCCACAGTGGTCGCAATAGCTGTCGAAGCGAGAGAGAGAGAGAGAGAGAGAGAGAGAGAGAGAGAGAGAGAGAGAGAGAG
>NW_004797304.1:1398048-1400222 GCF_000002075.1 Aplysia californica
CCCCAAAAAGAAAGAAAAACGCCCCAAAACCAACAACGAAGATTATCACTAATTCTTCTGTGAAATAAAAGCCTTAAAAACTCTTGATTATCATCAATATTTCAAAGAAATAAACAGCCAATAAATACTTTTCATGTGTTTCACTGACTTAATATAAGATTTAAGATAAGATTGTACTTTATTCTCGCAGCGGAACGTGTCTCCAGGTAAGCTAAAGATTCACACCTAAAATACATTGAGAAAAGAGTAAAAGAACGAATAGTTGTTTAATAACAGCATACGTAAACACCAGTCAGTTTCACTGGACTATAAAAGGCAACATCCTGGGATTGATATTTGCCAGCAGAGTCAGGGGGTGCAAAAAGAGCAAAAGTAATGTGTAAACAAAATATTGATACTTAAGTGAGAATTAAGATTATCGTTCTTTAATCCTGGCCCAAGAAATTATGATTGAATAGATGGAATTAAACCATTCGTTGATATTTTCAGTGTCTATTCAGCTTGATGTGGGTTTGCACACACTAGATTAACAAATCCAGACATTTTGGTGAGTTTACACAATTGTGTACTACTACCTTAGGCCTCGGTGGCAACTTTAACACCGTTAAAAATATAGATAGATTTATTTCCTGTAAAATAGATAGCACTAGTTCTAAAGGCAAATTGTCATATTATTTCAAGTTTAGAACTCACATACAAATTTCAGCACGCCCTTTAATCGCAAAATCAAAGTTGATAATCTCACCTGAGATGTCATTCAAACTTCTATTTGAATCTGGCGTGAAGTAAAATGAAAATAGAGTAGAACAATAACAATAGATGTAGCAACAATACTTATAATAATAACAGTACCCACTCCCCCAGCACCAACATCACTACCATATCCTCCAACAGCAGGCAGCAACAACAGCAGCAGCAATTCCAATAACATCAGCATGAACAGCAATTTTGCAACAACAGAACTCTGCTTTTCCTTTATTTCTCTTCTGTACCACGCTCGGGTAATTTAACTCTTCCAGCCGCTCTCGCCTCTTGGTAAGGGGAAAAAAAATCCAAATCGACCCACCTTGTTAGATTTTCGCCCATCATTCCACACGGCCAGCGGATTCCAAACATTTACCGGAAACAAGACAAAACAAAATAAAACCAAACCAAAACAAGTGCTAACAAGGCTTCGTTCACCTCAAGGCTATATTATGATTATTTAGTTGAAAGTTTATTGCTCTGGAATGGAAACGTTTTGGTTCTATGTCCGATAGACAAACAGTTTGTTTGCGGTGTTCGGCACAGTCTCATTATCTTTCTTTATAAATCTCCGACATAAAACGTTCCATTGTCGACCGAACTCACAGTTTATCCACCTATATGTGTGCGCGCTCACTTGGCTTACTTCAATGACTAAACAAACCCGGCTTCCTTCCTCTGCGGTCTTGTTTTTCTCTCTCGGCGCCATGTTTGAGTCTAGACGGATGTGCAGGAAAATCTGGGGATAATTCAATGCAGCAATGACGCATGCGCATTAGCATCCACGCGCAATTATTGCTCCCGTCAGCGATTTGCGGATGTTTGTCGGATGTGCGCTGGCACGTGCGTAATATATTTCTTGTATGTTGTACGACTAGGATCAAATAAGGTACCGATATATACATGTACCTTTATTGTCCAGACCTGGAAGATCCCCCATATTATGAATGTGTGTATCAGTATGCATATTATGTGTTTGATTGTTTGGTTAGTGTATACATAATAATATGTGTGCGTGTGTGTGTGTATGTGTGTGTGTTTGTGTTTGCGTGTGTGTGTTCGTGTGTGTGTACGTGTGTATGTGTGTATGATTGTGTGTGTGAGTGTGTGTGTGTGTGTGTGTGTGTGTGTGTGTGTGTGTGTGTATGTGTTTACTAAGTTGGTATAATTCATGGAACTGTTATATTATATTTCGTGATATAATATTGTATTATAAAACATTTGGTAAAAGTTTTGCGGCGCTCGCAACAGCAAAAAAGTCATATGAGCGAGTGATATTATAGCACATGAGTGCTTAATGGGGTAGTAGGCCTATAGTATGTTTGTTATGGTATTGGTTGATAATATATCGTATATCATTTTATATAATATCTACTCTAAAATATTATGTTATTTCCACATATTATATACTCATTATGTTATATATATAT
>NW_004797304.1:1402523-1403832 GCF_000002075.1 Aplysia californica
TCTCTCTCTCTCTCTCTCTCTCTCTCTTTCTTTCTAGCTAACTCATGTGTTGGAGTAAGCGATATCGGGTAACTCAATGTTTAGTCTTTAATTTCGCTTATCTGAAAACTATTTTGTAATTGAACAACTCCAGGGCCAGTTGTTGTATACTGCAGTCTATGTAACATGCATTACAAAACAGGTAGGTCAAATTTGGGACAATAACTTTTTACCCAAAGAACTGCGAAGAAGGGGGCAGAATTGAGAAAATGCTTCTCACAACCTCAAACAACTTGCCTACAAATCAGCGTGCCGATGGTTCAAACTGCGGCCACATACCATGCAGTCTTATTACCAGGGCCACTAACGTCATCCTTGAAGGGATAATATATTGTTTTCTCATCACCTTGCGTTGTGTTGTATTTTGCTTAGCTCTCAGCTTAATCATAGCACAAAGATTGGGTTGTGGAAATTCCATTTTACCCAAATCCGTACGCATCTCTTGACGAGAAAAGAGTTATTGCGATGATGAAAAGGTAAGGTGGAGCGGAGATTGCTTGTTCCATACTTAAGGTGTAAAAACGCTTTCTTTTTGTCTCTGCGGCAAACATCTTTCACGCGCTTGTAGCATTTTGTCAGAAGACACTCTGTTTTAGCCATAGACTTGGCTTATAATACATGTATCCTAGACTGTATACTGTCATGGCCTCCGTTCATTTCCCTCTCCAAAAACTTTCCTGTAAAGCATTCACATTACGGGCGCGAAAATGAAAGGAAAACCACAAGTCTCGCCGTTGTCATGAGCGCGTCACCTGTCCCGTCTTGCTCACCATTTCGCTGCCTCAGTATTATAAAATGCTGTCTGACATTTTTGGACGTTTTGAGTTACTAAGACCATGAGATAAAAAATCAAATGCTCTGTAAAAAATTTGCTCTTTAAAAATCATAAGATTATTGTGAGTCGTTATCAAGATATTCAATTAAAAAATGGTATTAAATTGAAAAATTTTGACGTCAAATTTCTCAAAGCTAGGTACTGAACAGACAGAACTTTTTAATTCTAAGTTAGCGAATTTGAATCCAAATTGAGTCAAGTGGTGCGCTCCGTAGTGAACACAACTTTCGTCAGAATACGCGATCTTGGATATTATAATACATGTCTGTTGTTTTGGCAAGCCCAGTTCTTGTGCAACGAGCAATTTTTGATGTTGATAACTTTTTAAACTTTTTGCGAACAGACAGGTGTGTTGCACTGCCGGTAAAAAGCAGACAAGGTACACACGTGCCTCGCCGTATGTTGATGTGCAGTGGCATCCTAAACGCAAAGAAG
>NW_004797304.1:1404482-1408959 GCF_000002075.1 Aplysia californica
CCCCCTTTCGATGAAAGGAATGATCGGTGCATTAATATCAATTGAAAGTCATTGGCCTACTATATTTGCACTCTACTGGAATGGAGCAATAAATCTTGAGAGATGCAAAAAAAATTCGAGTGCACCTCGCGAAATATCAATTTCGGCACTTCCGTTATGAGGGACAGCAACGCAGATTTGTTTCGTTTCTCAGTGGAATAATCACAGAGGCCAAAGAAGGACAGGAACTTTTTGTCCAATATAGTTGTCTAAATTCATGAAATGAATAAATCAAAAATCGGGCTCCGTCATGGGGACCTATCTATCTGTTTGCAGGTACTTGCCAACTTTCAACTCTGTAGCTGTCGTAGTTTTATGGGAAAAGTGACAAATGTATTTCCAAGTTGCCAAATATATAATATGTAAGTGTCGACGATTAGAGGTGTTACTAGTGTTACCACAGTAACATACAAAAAAAGAGGAAAGATACGGAAAATAGATGTTTGATAGGGAAGAAGAAACAAATCATACCAGAGCACCCGCCAATAGAGGTGGGCAAAATCCGGATAATCTATCCGAATAACCGGATAATTAGCAATGAAACATTGTCCGAATTCAGACTCTTAACTCACTTTCCTGACCTGCTTGCCGAAGAGGGTGCACTCATTTGTTGAAGTGATGCTTACCCGTTTGTCGAAGTGGTTCTAACCCATTTGCAGAAGCGGTTCTATCATATTATTTGCCGAAGAGGTACACTAACATATTATCCGGATTTTTGCTAAAGCGACTCCTTGCCCAGCTCTACCCGCCAACCACCCGAGAATACAAATTCGATGTAGGCTCCTGTTTGAAAAAAAAAATATTGATACGTTTTGTGATGTCATTTTCCCCTCTTATTCGAGAGCCCAATAACGGTAAACATGTTTGACCTCACAACGTCACCGACAGTGAGCTGATCTCGTGGAGACGACCATGGGAACGGGTGGTTGAAGGGGTTGGTTGGTAGAGCTGGGGGAAGTATCGGTTCCGGAACCGATTCCCGCGATTAATGCTACGGAAGAAAAGTTCCGACTCTGTTTTACGTAAACAAACGGTTGCGAGTTACTTTAATCTTTATAATCTTTCTCTTTTCTTTAAAGAATGTATTTTTTTTTAAAGTTGGTGCTTCGTAATGTTCCATCCTAAATCCTGAAGATGTTCGGAGCCCACTAAGTAACCACAGGAAGAAATCACAATTAGAAAGAAAGTAATTGGGTTCGGAGTCAATTCTTACGATTTCTAATTTTTAATAATCGGGAATCTAGCCGCCCAGCAATATAATATTGGTCGGTGGAATTGGAGGATTGAGAGGACTTAGATGGGGATGAGTTAGTTGGGAGGGTTAGCGTGTGGTTATACTTAATACTATTGTGTGGGGACTTTGTCCAATTTTTCTTAATTAAGTTAGAAAACAGTGCACTAGGCTCATGATGAAATCCACTTGTGGGCGTCCGTGAAGGTACGTTATTCGAGTAGTTCTCCTGTCTACGACGGTGTTAATACGGATGTTATGTGTTATGCGCAAAAGCAGTCTGTTTTTGCCCGGGGGGGGGGGGGGGGTTAAACCCACGCTATTTCTTTGACGTGCTTCTTCTGACACCTGACAACCTTACGTCTGTAATGTAGGTTTTAGGCTACTTATTTTTTGTCTTGCCTCCAGAATGTATGAGTTTAATTCTCCGGTAGGGAAGGTATCTTATTGGACATCTTGGCCAGTTTGGTGAGCACTTTGGTGTGGCTTACTCCTTCTTTCCTATCAAACATCTATTGTCATTATCTCTCCTCCTTTTTTTGTATAACCAAATTGTATTGCAACTGCCGTAAAACTCTTACTAAAGCTAAAGACATTTTGGTCTAGGATGTATTTTCTCGTTCTGCCAGGATTTGCCCTTTCAAGACACCCCACCCCCTCCCCCCGCCGCCAGAGTTTTCTACCTTCTGAATTCTATACACCACGTCGACGATAGTAAAACATTTGCAATCATCATTTGCCCCAAACATAAAACAGTTCGCTCGCGTGTAGACGGAATCAGTTTAGGCTGTTAAACAAGAGAGGAAAGACACTTCACTTTTCTTAATCAAAAGAAGGACCGCTGTTTTTCTCTTGTCGACCTGTTTTTTCTTCTGAAGAAGATGTGGTTGTTGTTAGTTAATCGTTATTCTTTGCTTTCCGTCAATTTGTATTTCCATCTCTGGCTCTTCTACTGTATATCAGTATTTTAGAAGAAACGTTAGATCTTGGTTGACACTAAAAAGTTCATTTGAAAATCACCGAAGTTTACTTACCTTTACTAACTTTTTGGATAAATGAGAAGCATACCGACACAAAAACGGTGAAAAATAAAACTAACAAACTGAAACACTTCACTTTGTCCTTCCTTTAAATCTTTAATTGTCGAGGGGAGGGGCAATTTTTGGTTAAGTGCTAGGTGGGTGGCTTCTGTTGTAGTGTAAATATTACCCTTTTCTGTTGGAGGACTGCTTCTACTCCAGCAAGCCAAGATTTTCGTGGTCTACCCCTGTCTTTGTGCTCTTCACTGCCAGATATAAATAACATAGTAGTTAAAAGGAAATAGAAGGTCAAACCACCTGCTTTGGTCTTCTGACACGCACTGGGCGAGCAAGAAGTGTTCGAAGATGAAGAAGGAAAACAAAACATAGATCTACTTCATTCTCTACCAAACCTTAGACTTAAACTTGTCCGTTTGTTACCCACTTACCCACAGTGGTACGTCCGTGGCTGCTTGTTCTGTATGTCATGTTGACACGATATTAATACGCCCAGTCTGGCGATGTGCTACTGTTTCACAAAAATGTCGCGGTCGACTCGCTGTGTGTGCAGTAGACTTCTAAATGTCCCCACATTCCTCATCGCCTGCTGTTTGTGTGTGTGTATGTGAGTGTGTGTGTATGTGTGTGTGTGTGTGTGTGTGTTTGTTTGTTCGTTTGTTTGTTTGTATGTTTGTTTGATTGTTTGTTTGTTTGGTGAATGGAGTGGTGGTGGTAGTAGTGATGGTGGTATGTGTGCTTATGTGTTTGTATGAGTATGTGTATGTTGTGTGCTTGTTTGTGTTTGTGTGTGTGATGATGTGTGTGTGTGTGTGTGTGTGTGTGTGTGTGTGTGTGTGTGTTGTGTGGAGGGTGCATAAGGGTAGGGAGGGGAGGCATAGGGAGTATGAAAAGAGTAGTGTTGTCGCCTTCGTTTTACTAGAGGTATATCCTGGAGCAATTTGATACTGACTAAAACACATCCCGCGAGGTAGCGGCATGCATCATCAGAAAAAAGACAATTTCAAAGTAGAAACGTATCTCAGTCTTACATTAAACGTGTCCATTTATTTTCACCTCTTAGAACTTGCTTTTTTGGGCAAAAACGATAGCGTTTGTCAGGGTTGCATATTCTCTTAGGTAAAGAACGCCCAGAGACACCCCCCCTTTTTTTTAAAAATACTCTACACCCCGCCGCCTTTCTTTCAAATAAAGGTTCAGAATAAGAGTTTAGGGTACAATTCTAATTTTAAAATGTAAAGGCGAGCCGATTTCAAATTTTACCTGTAACTCCGAAGTAGGGGGCTCAAATCTAATTTGGGACCCATATTCTTCCTTCTTGGATTGTCTCTTCTCTGGTCGGTGTACCTCTTTGACCAGACTTATGCAGCAACCTTCCAAAGTAGGACCGGAGTTGTTTGTTCAACAGGATTCCCATGCGATCCAAATGTTGATTAGTCCGTATCTGCTTTCTCGCCAGTTTTGTACGCCTACGCCCACCCCCTTCCCCCTTTTTTTTCCTCCAACAAGACCAACCCAGTCTGACTGAAGTAGCAGTTGAAACGTTTTATCGTTAAAATGACTTGATTAATGTTGAAAATGGCATAAATGTCTTCTCAGAGCAAGTGATGGTCACATGTGTGTAAGGACAAGGGAGACCAATTATCCCATTCCTAGTGAGCAGGTTCGGATGAAAAGGGATCAAGAGCTGAGCCTCTGGTTAATTTGTGCTAATTACAGTGAGCGCAGTGCGGTCATTCTAGTCCTTGATCAATGAAGAGGTCATCGATAAATGCGCGCTTTTGTTTCATCTGGATCAAGTCCAACGTTTAGAGGGTGGGGTTCTGGGCAAATAAAGCCTGTACCCTCTAAGACACATGTAGCTCATTCTCTAAATGAAATTTTCTTGGAATTTCACGTTCAATTTTATTGAAGTTGCCTTCAACGCTGATTAAAATGTTTGTTTCCCCAGTTCCTAAATAGAAGTTCTTTTAGAACAAGCTCACCTCACACTTTTTGTATACAGGACATGTCGCCTTTCAAAATAATAACTAAAGGTGCACTATTATGGCTATCGCAAGCAGCACTCTTAAGGCGGCTCTTTCTGGGTATCAAATAAAAGACTGACATTGTTTGTGCCTCAGGCTTTGGTGCATGTGATACAGAGTAATTACAATAGGTGAAAGACCGG
>NW_004797304.1:1409285-1414285 GCF_000002075.1 Aplysia californica
TGTGTGTGTGTGTGTATGTGTGTATGTGTGTGTGCTTTTTCCATATACGTTTGATCAACACAAGGGACCAAAAAAAAAGAAAAAAAGAAAAAAAAATTCGGTCAAGGAAAGCAAAACAGCAGTGAAGTATTTTTAAAACGTCCCTAAATCTACAATGATAGTAATAACCTCAAACTATATAATCTCTTTAAGTCATTGCCTAAAAAACTAAGCCAATATCCTTATAAAATTGGCCAGCACACTACACAAGAACGTCACGATGGGAAGCCTAGGGCGCGATAATAAAGGAGTGAAAATGCCACAGTCTCTGGATTTATCGCTGATGACCGGGCCCTTGTCTAAAAAAAGGGCCTCTAAAATTTGATCCTGGAGGGCAAAAATTGGATTTCAACCGTTTTGAAGCAGTAAGCAATCGATAAACCCTTTTTGTCCTCTCACCAGGCGCTACTCCTGACCTTTAAAAAGACATTTCCGGAAATGAGCTCTGTGATCTCAATTTTCCCTGTTCATTTTCTGTTTTTCTATTTGTCTGTCAGTGTCTTTCCGTTCATCGTCCTTTCTTTACGTTCGTCGCCCAGTCTTTGCAGCTCGCCAACTGACTAGAAGGTTCAGTATCTTTTCTAAACATACAATTTCTCTGTTGGCTGTCTTGCTTTGTCTCCGAAAGGGGTCAGCAAGCTTCCCCAGCTGTTAGGGTGCAGCTCATACGTCTCTAGCTACGTGGCGTTGGATAGTAAAAGTAAACGTTAGCTCTCTGTCTCGCTGTTTTGTTTTTTTGTTTTTTTTGGTAAGTGTTTTACGGCGCTCGCAACTGCCTAAGGTCATATGAGCGGGCGGGACACACCTAATAGTTTCAGTTGGTAGGAATTTTTTAATTTTGCCCGGGTGGCGGCCGAAGCCTACTCTTATCGATTTTAGACCCCCAAGGGATCTTCAACGTGCGCAACTTGAACACGGGACTTCCGAGATTTGTCGCCCTTGTCCGAGAAGGCTAGGTGTAGATCTTTCCTACCAGAAGATCAGGGGTGTGGCAGAAAGACAGCAGTAAGAAGGAGCCGAGGAATAGCAGAAAGGCTGCAGAAAGAGTCAGGAGCCCAGAGGAAGGGGCAAAGGAGGTGAGGGGGTGGGGGCAGAAAGAGGAGACGAAAGCACACGACAGAACATTGCTAGAGAGCTGGAAAGGAGGTGAAAGTAGACAATTTTAGAGAAGAACGTTTTTCGGTCGCTACCCGGATTCGAACCCGGGACCTTTGAATGAGAGACCAACACCTTAACCTCTTGGCCTCGAGAGCCCCCTCTAGCTCTCTCTTCAGATCTTACTTGACGTATTACGTACATACAAGGTCTCCACTCTCTGTTGGGCCACATTTGGCTCGCCGGACGTCATACACTATATATGCCTTTGAACTGATACATTTAACAATTCACCAAACAATGATTCAGTATTAATACAGTTCCCTGTTGACATAATGAGTTCAAGGACAAAAAAGGACATACTATAACTTTGATATCCTATTGCTTTGATGATCTTTCTCTGTTTTGCATAATTAACCTAGTCTTATAGACAGGTGTGTGTGTGTGTGTGTGTGTGTGTGTGTGTGTGTGTGTGTGTGTGTGTGTGTGTGTGTGTGTGTGTGTGTGTGTGTGTGTGTGTGTGTGTGTGTGTGTGTGTGAGAGAGAGAGAGAGAGAGAGAGAGTAGATAAGCTTTCAATCTTTACTATCCCTCTTCTTTTTTTACTATGACTTTCTCTGTCATCCGAGTGATATTAAGGCCCCGTTCAACACAATTTAGATCATATATGAGGTGGACTTCGACCCTGACAAACAGGACCAATCAGGACATAGAAGGATACAACATCCCAGCTGAATGACCAGGGTGCTCCATATCTACTCTCCCCATATTGGATTTGAACTTAAGCTTGTGACGGCGAAATGCCAAAAGGCAACACTGCAGACTCTGATTGACTACGTCTATCCGACTAGCTTTTTCTTCACACGACATAGAATTTATAGCGTCAATGATTTTCTCTTTTCTAGAAACATAAAACAACAACAGTAACAACAACAACAATAACAACAACAACAACAATAACAATAACAACAACACCACCACCTTCACCACCACCACCACCACCACCACCAACAACAACAACAACAGCAATACCAACAACAACAGCAACAACAAAACATCCCTTCCGAGCCACAAAAAAGAACAAAACAAAACAACAAACAACCGAAATAAAATAGGCCAGTAAAAGGCGTCACAACAACAGACAACAAAAGACAGCAAAACGACCAAACGAACAAGGTAAAATACCTACATCACTAAAAGGAAAAACAGTGAAGATCAAGTAACAAACTCGGCTAATGTTGTCTACTGCAGAATATTTGTGATGTGTAGACAGATGTTTTTGTATCAGTCACCGTTTCTATTTCAGATCGCCTCTATCGATTGGCCTTTGTATAGCAGCACTCTTGTATCCGTCGGCGACCTTCGTGGATGCTTTCAGAATTTTTCCTCACGTCCTGTCTTTCTTTTGACGTCTTACAACTGAATTTTTCTGTTTATTATGTCTACTTGCGCCGTAGTGCGAGGATTGCAAGTGTGTGCGTGTGTGGGTGTGTATGTGTGTGTGTGTGTGTATGTGTGTGCACGCACGCGGGCGTGTGTGTGTGTATGTGTGTGTGTTTGTTTGTTTGTGTGTGTGTGTGTGTGTGTGTGTGTGTGTACTTATACATTCTCTGTCATGTCGATATTTTATAGTAACGGCAAATGGCGTACCTACCTGTGCGTACGCACTCTCAAATCACACACCCATGAACAAATGCAATCAGGTCTGCATCTGTAACGTCACAGACAGGTTTCGAATTCAGCAGCGAAAGTGTCTTATACACACGTAACTATTAGTAAAAGGAAAAAGTATTATAGGTATCTAGTATCTAGTACCTCATATTCATGTCTTTGACTCAAATACAGGGTTTTAGCGCTGGACACACGATAATGAAATGTGCTTGCTACCTGAAAGTGGTGGCTTTCCTTCAGAGGAAGAGGGCGTACAGCTAAGTCAACAAGACAATTTCCTGTTCTTACTCGTACTAGTTCCCATGTGGAGAAATCTGGGTACTCTAGAGTGCAACAGTGAATACACCCCGTCATCGTCTCTTTTCTGTCTGTCTGTCTGTCTGTCTGTCTGTCTGTCTGTCTGTCTGTCTGTCTGTCTGTCTCTCTCTCTCTCTCTCTCTCTCTCTGTGTGTGTTCTTTGTCCCATACGAAACACGGCTTGTTCACATTGCAAAGGTACATGGTACCTGAAAATAAACATGTTCATGTCAAATATGTAAGATTAATTATGTATAATTGATATTGCATACTATAATATAACCATGTCTTATTTATTTTTTATTTTTACCCCTCAGGAACGGATACTTTGAACCTGTTAAATCAACAACAGAACTCTGGGGAGAAATCAGAATGACCTTGCCCAATCGTCGTGAACAGTGGCCAAGGTCAATGGACGACGTTGTAGCACGCATGGACTCGACTAGCGCCGCACCAGGCGAGAAGCGAGCTGGCGTGGGCTGGTGATCCCCACCCACCCTCCCAGGACACAGCACAGCGCCACCTGGAGGCGGCTGCGGACGCATTTTGACACGGTACTGACCAGTGGTCAGATAACCAGGTAAAGAACTTTCACCAATCGTGTGTGCACACACCCTTACCGAGTTGTCGCGGAGATGGCAGTGCATTCTGGGGCAGGTTGAAGAATGCAAAAACAAGAGGTGTGAGTGAGAGTGAGGCCTTTTTTTCAGAGACCGACTCTTCCTTCGCTGGTAGATTCCGTAATTCCAAATCTGCATGATCGATCGAATGCCGCCAATCTAATTTTGGTGAGAAAAAAAATTGTTTACGAAGTTGAGGTAAAACTGCACTGTAATGAGCTCCGTATTGTAAGGTGCTTCACCTATGTAAGAGTTTAAGCGGTGAGTGAACAAAACCATACAGTCTCTGTTTCCACATTTTCTGAAAAGTTATTGTGTGCAAGGGTTAATGCAAAATCCTATTTCTGACTAGATGTTTTCACTATTTATAAGCCATTGATTTCATCCTTTCCGCATGCAAAAACCTTCCAGTTTCTACTTTTTTCTCGTGTGAAGCCTTGGCACAGACCATTATACGACTCTAGACAGCCGTATTGACTGAAGAGGGGGGACGTATAGGGGAAAGAAAACGTTGCTGATTCCAGCCTTGTTCTCACTGAGGCTGTTTTCCCTGCCTCCTTCAGCTGCCCGTCCTGCCGGCATCCCATACCCTCTCTGTCAGCTCTCGCCGTCACTTCAGACCTTCGCATTACCCTCGTCTCCTCCTCAAAAACTCCCAAATCCCATCTCTCCACAAAAATCTCCAATTCCCCTCTCTCATCCAATACCTCCAAATCCCCTCCTCTCTCTCCCTCATTTCACCTGTTGTTCTTCTTTTCCATTTTCCACGGGCTTCCCCCCCTCATCCAACTCATCAAAATTGTTTTCCGGGAGGAGCCAGATTTGTTCTCCTCTAAAGGAAACATCACGCCGGGTGGAGTGATGGCGTCGGTGGCAGCGTGGTTGCCCTTTGCCCGGGCCTCAGCCATCGGATGGGTTCCAATCTCGCAAAACCCTCTACCCACCCCGAGCGTTCGGCCAGAGTGTCGACGAGGGGATGAAAAGCTCAAGATCAACGTGAGCGGTAGGAGGTTCGAAACCTGGCGTACAACCCTGGAGAAGTTCCCAGACTCCCTTCTTGGCTCGAACGAGAGGGAGTTCTTTTACGATGAGGAGCTCAAAGAGTACTTCTTCGACCGTGATCCGGATATCTTTCGCCACATTCTCAACTACTACCGCACCTCCCGTCTTCATTACCCCAAACACGAGTGTATCAGCGCCTACGATGAGGAACTCGCCTTCTTCGGCATACTCCCGGACATCATTGGAGACTGCTGCTACGAGGACTATCGCGACAGGA
>NW_004797304.1:1417837-1419316 GCF_000002075.1 Aplysia californica
GTGCGTTTGTTTGTGATGTGCATGTGTGGAAACTGGGGGGAGGGGGGAGGAGGAGGGGGGGGTTCTCTTGTGTTTGTGTGTAAGTGTGGACGTGGGTGTTTGTGTTTGCCTGTCTGCGTTTGTGTTTGTGTGTGCGTCTGTGTGTGAGTGTGTGTTTGTCTGACTGTGAGTCAGTGTGTGTTGTTAGTGTGTAGCTAAAATGGGATATATTCTGGTGCGCTGCTCGAATGAAACTGAAGCTTTAAAGAGTATTTTATTTGCGTGTACCATAGTGTGGCAATGTGTGTGTGTGTGTGTGTTTGTGTGTGTGTGTGTGCGTGTGTGTGTGTGTGTGTGTGTGTGTGTGTGTGTGTTTGCTCGTGCGTCTGTGGGTTTGCTCGTGCGTCTGTGTGTGTTAACATTTGTGTGTTTTTGAAGAGCACATTGTGCACATGTGTCCGCATAAGGGTTCACTGGGTTATGTGGTGACGAAAGCAGGTGTCAGCTGGTAAACAGATGGGATAACGAGCATTTCCAGGAGGGCAATTAAGAAATTAACTGCTCTCAATTTTCACCGGTCGTTTTTGTTATGATCCTTGGGTTTCACCACTTAAGCAAAGATAATAAACGTCTCTATAATTTAATCATTTAATGAAGTCAATCGAATTTTGTCCTTAAGTTAACTTACCTATTCATGTAATGTATTTGCAAAACAATATCTCTTTAATACTTTATTCAACTCCTCTCAAGCGATGCCAAGGTTGATTACTAAGATAAAAAAAACGGAACCTTAAAGCACCCGTCTCCCCTGTGTTTGCTGATATTTATACATGCATTTTTTTGGCTCGTGTTTCGAGTATAAATTGATTATATACACTCTTTTTCTTTTCAACTTAATCGTTTTCTTTCCGTCTTTATTGTAGCTTTTTGAAGACTCTTGAGCTTTCCATTAGTTTTGGCTTTAAGATTTCTGATTCTGTTATGTTTGCGGAACATCTGGCAATCTTTAAGAGTGATTTTATGGAGCCAACATTTAAAAAAAACAACTAACAAACAGAAAGAAAAACAGCAAATGGGAGGATATCACTTTAGAAATCCTGTTTGGCCGTGAGTGTATTTGCCCAATAGGTTAAGAATATATTATTATTTAACTTTGGGATTGTTTTCAAACACTAACCTATCTTCTCTGTGCTGAAACAACGAACAAAGCGGGTTTAGTAAAGTGCTTGTTTTAGGCTGACAGCGCTATTTAACAACTCGTAGAATGTCTATGTCAATGAACCTTATTCAGGTCACCCAATGGTGTTGGTGTCATGTATCTGCCAATGGCTTTCTGGAAGCAGGAGGTACGCTGTTTACATTACTTTCTCTCTTTGTCTCTCTCTCTCTCTCTCTCTCTCTCTCTCTGTCTGTCTGTCTCTGTCTCTGTCTCTGTCTCTCTCTGTCTCTCTCTGTCTCTCTCTATTTCTTTCTTTCTCTCTCTCTCTCTCTCTCTCTCTC
>NW_004797304.1:1419998-1421393 GCF_000002075.1 Aplysia californica
CTCTCTCTCTCTCTCTCTCTCTCTCTCTCTCTCTCTGTCTCTCTCTCTGTCTGTCTGTCTGTCTCCCTCTCTCTCTCTCCATCTTTCTCGATTCTCTCTCTCTATTTGTGCTACTTTCTTTATCTCTCTCTGTCTGTCTATCTCTCTCCCACTCTCTCTCTCTCTCTCTCTCTCTCTGTATCTCTCTCCGTATCTCTCTCTGTATCTCTCTGGTTGCCTTCCTATCTGTCTGCGCATCTGTCTACCCCTCTGTCTCTTTCTGACGCACGCTCATTCACATGCATACGCACAATGCACATCGACAAAACCACACATTCACGCTCACTCACACACCCACAAACACATGCACACGCGGATGCGGGTGCCTTAACGACACGGCGCACTTGTAGAAAGACAAAAAGATGGCATGGGAAGACAATGTAGCCGTTACCATATCGACCAAATGGATGTTGTCATTCATATTTAACGTTTCCATCGACCGCCTGTGACGACGGAATGAGAAAAGCGACCTACACTCCGCCGTGCTAACTTATGATGTGGTTTGGTGGCTGCATGTGTCCATATGCCTTTTTCTAGTAACCCGATGCTTACAAGAGTTGTCGCTATTTTAAAATAATTCGTTGTAAATTTCGAGATCGATATCGTGATTCTGATCGTACATGTCGCATTGACATGAGATTCAACATATTATTAGCCATGATACTGTAATGAATCTTTAGTAATTTGATTTCCCCTTGTCGTGTCGGTAGTGTAGTGGTTAGGCTACCGGAATCGTGATCGCGAGGTTGTGGCTTCAGGGGCTTCAGCATCAGCTTGGGTCGACCGTGTCCTTGGGAAAGTCACTATAAGACACAACATTACCACTTTCGCTTTTTGTATTCTCAATGAAAGCCTGTCCCAAGGTGCGAAGAAACATTATACAGATTTAACGGTCCATTCAACGCTGTAAGGTTATTTAAGAGGTTGGGCGTCTGAATTTGATGTCCTTCTCCAATAAAACCGAGCCAAAGAGATAGCGAGCTTATCAACTCCCCCCAAAGCAACCCAAATTCAGAACACTCCATTAAGGATTTGAACCTGGGCCATCCTCTCTCTAATAGAGCATGATACCAACTGAGCTAGCGGTGTGGTGCGCCCGGGTGAAGAGTGTCCTAAAGGGATAATGCGACCAAACAAAAACAGTCCCTGAATGTACGCTATCTGTACACACACACACACACACACACACACACACACACACACACACACACACACACACACGCACACTCACACACATACGCTCACATAAACACAAACACACGCACTCTCTCTCAGTCTCTCTCTGTCTCTCTCTGTCTCTCTCTGTCTCTCTCTCTCTCTCTCTCTCTCTCTCTCTCTCTCTCTCTCTCTCTCTCT
>NW_004797304.1:1421533-1424146 GCF_000002075.1 Aplysia californica
ACACAGATACACACACACACACACACACACACACACCCAGCCTTCCACACCGTGAGTTCTCAAGTTCAAGGTCAAGTAGGAGATCGTGAGCACTTTTTTTTTTCCCAAGGCAGTAATTTATAAATGCCGTGTTTGCACAATTTCTTTTTTCTGTTGTGTCAAGAATCAACAAGCGAACAACGTCGTGGTGATCTATTGAAAACAACTACTGTTGTCACCGTCTGTTAGAAACCAGTTTGCAGATAGACAATATCATTTTGTATCGCAACTTTGATTAATCTCCGCCCCTCTGAGAAGCCTGTAAGTTGTTTCCATATGTACATGTACCACACTTTTCCGCTCCATCTAACCCCCAAACTGCATGACGTATAATGGTTAATTACCAACAAATGTACCCCGAATTCGGTTAATAAGAAAAGAACGGGTGATTGCCCACCCCAAATGTGGGTCAGACATGGGCGAGTGCCGCTGAGGAGTCGAATCAAAGCTTCACAACGCCATGAGAACCGCCGGCGGGCTACTCTTGGTCGCCGCTTTATTGGCTCGTCATCGATATGCGAATATGAAAATAGTCTGTCGGAGCAGGAGGAGGAAATCGAATTTCGGTAGCACACTTGACTCGGCTGTTTCCCGCGCCGACCTGTTCCTGGGGCTGGTGTGTCGTAGGCGTAATTACTACGCAGAGCAGGTCGATATACCTCGCGTCGAGATAAGCCAGCTACAGGAAAAGCTAACAACAGGCAAAGCTGA
This sequence comes from Aplysia californica, assembly GCF_000002075.1. Lineage (NCBI taxonomy): Eukaryota > Metazoa > Mollusca > Gastropoda > Aplysiida > Aplysiidae > Aplysia > Aplysia californica. The sequence goes on from NW_004797304.1 coordinate 1,422,284, forward strand.
ATACAAACAAAGCTAAATACAGGCAATGAATGCTTAACGGCCATGCGCTCATAGGCTAGGATATTTTACTGCTTATTATTCCCGATGGTGAATATTATCAGAATGTTATCGGACGCGCTTCATCAGCTGGAGAGTTTTATGTTGAGAACGAACATGCTGAGGATACTTTTTACAGTGTCCTGCGGTACTATTAGTCCAGCTGGTAAGACATCTACATAAACTTTTCCCAGATTTTAATAAGAAAAAGAAATATTTTGGGTACAACATTGGCTGGCTAAAGTATAACTATTACCACACCCAATCTCCTTCCTTCATTTAAAAAATCCGCTCCATTAGCAATCTAGGGCGTTCTTGTTCAGAAGTTTGCAATATGTTTTCACACATTTTACTTGTTCGAATCAGGTTTCCTCCCGTAGCACTTTGCATCCTTCTGAAATGTACCCCACGAACCTGTGAAAAGGTATTGGGCGATAGAATTGGAAGGAATAACATGGGAAATAATTGCACTATGCGTCTGAATGACTGCAGCATAGATTGTTTTTCAGTGCATTAAGTTGTTGACCAAGAAAACAATAATAAATGGCCGGCAAATGGAGTCTTCTGTGAAGTGCGCAAGCCGTCCTCTTCAGGTGGAGCTACTATAATTGATAAAAATAATCAAGGGGTTTTTAAGGTTGGGGGGAGGGGGGGGGGTGGAGAGAAATTGTCACCAAAGTAGGTCAATATCCTTTTCCCTAACGTTAAAATGAGCCAGCTGAAATATCAAACTATTAGAGGAGACAATACCTCTTTGTGTAATCATTCAAACTTGTTTCACAGCTACCCCCCCTCCCCTTTCCCCTCCTCGCCCTAAACTCCTCTTTTCGCATTTGCTTACTTCCCATCCAATCACAAGAAAAAAAAGGGATTTTAAATTAGTCTCGTATATGAATGTACTGAAGTTGAGAAGGTGGGCACTGGAAATAATTATTACATCCATGCCTCTCCGCTGGAACCCATGGAGCAAATTGGAGGTTAACATCCAGATGTCGATACCCCCATGAAGTAAAAAATCGATTCTATTACACAATCCATGGAAACGTAGAGGGTAGCAATACACGTTGTTGCAAGTAGCGGACAGTCTCCGTGGTTCAGTATTGCAGCTTTGTTATATGTGAATGTAGTCGGGCTGTAGAGATATACGGCAAAAAGCAGGTGATTATGTGAGTTTTTTTGGCATGATTGTCATCCTTTTCGACATTAGAATGGTTTCAAGCGGGCGGGGGTATACAAATTAATGGCGTCGGTGGCCTTGTGATTAGGCTCGGGGGCTTGAGACTGTAAGGTCGTTAGTTCGAACCCCGTCAAGGGCCGGACTTTGTATCCTTTGCGTTTTGCATGGATTTTCCTCACTTCACGTGGGTAGGAATGGGTACCCTCCCCGCTTTAGACAGCGAAAGTTCTTGTCAGTTGTTAGTGTTTGAGCGTTTAATCAGCTACTCGTACTGTACGCTTCCTGGGAAGCTGAATATGTTTTGAGTGTTCTAGCTTCTGCTGGGGTAATATCTAATAAAGGTAAAGGGCATAGAGCTTGCTATCGGGTGGTCAGAGTGGTGTAGTGACAAATGCACTCTTAAGGGTATGTATAGACTTCGGATCTAAACGCCGCTAGGATTCGATTCGATCTTATCAGGGCTATTTGAAACTTGTTCTACTGACTGAGTCAAACACGGTCGTTTTTAGTCTTTGAGCAAGCAGTGTTCTCAAGTACCCAATCTAGATTGAAAACGGCTTATGACATAGTTGAACCGCTATATGTCCTTCTCCTTATTCTTTTGGCTTGGCAATAGCACCAGGAGAGAGAGAGAGAGAGAGAGAGAGAGA
>NW_004797304.1:1427003-1430842 GCF_000002075.1 Aplysia californica
AGAGAGAGAGAGAGAGAGAAACGTTTATACGCATACACAAACGCTCAGACAGACAAACAGGCAAACACCTACAAGCACAAAAACAGCTCATACACCCCCTCCCCAAACACGCAAACGGCTGAATAACAAACCCTGTCATTTTCATTTCATCACTACTATAATACCTACTTTTTTAGTCAATCAATGCTTTTCAATAATGTCGACACAAATGTATAATGAACTCCTTCTTTGCAGAAACGTCTGTCTATATTTCTCGAGACAACATACATAAAAATGATAATTCAATAGAGCTTTAAACTAAGCCATTGTACATGTCCCCTTATGTAAGAATAAGCAACTTCATAAGTTCTAGTTACATCTCGTTAACATCCACCTATAAGTCAACAGAAGAAAAATAATAATTAATCAGTATTGAAGAACATACGTGAATACTTAGGTCTGCACGGCAGTGGAGGGGATAATGGCGTCAAACTTCCGTTACTTGAGGAAAAAGTGGCTTTTTTAATTAGTCTTACAATCAGAATTAATTTAACTGAACCGTTTTTTCTCCAAAACTTTGGATCAAATTTCTATGTAAAGTTTATATGTCTGTGTAAATGTTTCTTGTGTTCTTCTAAATGGAGCTTTTCTGATTTTACTTTTAATTGGTTTGAGAGTCTTGCCCTTCCATCCGTTGCCTATTCGTGCAAGTAAAAATTCTGGGCATATCTGTGTCTGTTATTTGAATGGCTTTTGCCCAAGGATGTAAGAGTTTTACGAGGAAACAAAAAGGTATTCCTCTCAGGACATGTGTGGTACCGCGGCTTGGAAACTTTATAATACTAGCCTCAATCCCATTATGATGTTCCCTTTTCATCGTTCAAAGACTTTTACATCAGTATGTGTTATGCTTATTCAATACGTGACAGAAACCAGAAACGCAAAAGACAGTAACATGAGCGTTTAGCTTAGGCATACTTTTGAAACCGCTTCTCCAGTCAATACAGGGGAATATAATCTTATCCTTGATTATAGAGTGTGTTTTTCTTCTCCCCCTCCCTCTCTCTCTCTCTCTCTCTCTCTCTCTCTCTCTCTCTCTCTCTCTCTCTCTCTCTCTCTCTCTCTCTCTCTCTCTACCACAGAAGTCAACCCACCCGCTACTCACCTGAGAAAAGCCCATCTGGGTACTTCCAGGGTGTTTCTCTGTATTCTAAAACCAAGGCTCCCTCCTACATCTGCCATGACGAACGCCCGCAATAAGGGCACTGCTCCATTCCCTGGTCTTTCTACTATTTGGACAAATGGGTTGCGTGTGGCAGCTATTACTTTTTCTCTCAGAGCACATCACGCTCTGGTGTGGTCTGCTCATTCTATTTCTATTCATTGTTACTATTATCGTAATCTGTTCTTGACGAAATGCCGTTATCACGCTGACACGGAGTAAACTGTAGCTTAGTAACGGCTCCTGAGAATGGGAAGTGGATGCTCTGTACCTTGAAATATTATTATGAAGAAGAAGAAGAAGAAGGAGAAGAAGAAGAAAAAGAAGAAGAAGAAGAAGAAGAAGAAGAAGAAGAAGAAGAAGAAGAAGAAGGAGAAGAAGAAGAAGAAGAAGAAGAAGAAGAAGAAGACGAAGAAGAAGAAGAAAAAGAAGACAACATCAACAACAGCCTCCACAACAACAGCAACGACAACAACAGCTACAACAACTACAGCAACAGCAAAAAGAACAACCGCAGATTGGACTCATATTATCCATTGCAACACAGTTGTTTGTGCTATAGGGATAAATTATACGGTTGTCAGCTCCAGATTATTAATTTTTTTTTTATTAGTGTCGTTTTCTATTCAGTGTGGCTAACGACTGAACAAATAACCTTCAACTAGAAAAGAACCCCCAACAAATCCCTGCTCATTAATCTCCAATTTCTACCTCTTCTAGACAATCTACCTTGTTTTTACGCGAGAGAAAACTTGATCCTTCTCAAGGATGTGGAAGAAAAGAAATGAAGCATAATAAAACAGTGATTGTTTGGTGTTTAGTTTCCCTTTACTTTTGTTCGGTTTTTTGTTTTCTGTTCTCTTTCTCTTCATTCTACTCTTTACTCTTGTTGTTGTTCCCTCCCATGTTGGGCGCACTGCGCACTGTGAACTCATCATGGTGTAAAATGTAATTTTCAGATGTCCTCTTCTATAGTACTCTCTCTCTCTCTCTCTATCTATCTATCTCTCTCTCTTTCTCTCTCACTCTTTCTCTCTCTCTTTCTCTCTCTCTTTCTCGTTCTTTCTCTCTCTTCTCCCCCCTCTCTCTTTTTCTCTTATAATCTCTCTACCTCTCTATCCATTCGTTCTCAAGTTATATACTTCTCATGTCCACATATAAACTCACGCATTCGTACTCACAAATATACACACAGACACACACACATATACACACACAGATACATCTACTCTTGAAAACACACATTTAGCACTCTATCTCCAACTCGCTCACTCTCTCAACCCCCCTGTTCTACTCCTCCAACATTATTACACAACAACCTTTTTATTCTTCCTCCTTCTATCTCTCAATCCACTACATTCAATTGGAGTCGTCTCTCGCTCCCGTTGTTTACAGGGCAGGAACAATGTTTACCTTCCCGTTCCGCCCTCTCCTCCTTTTCCCCCATCTCACAGACTCCTGCATTTCTCTGGAATCTTAATATGTTCCCTATTGTATCCGCCTGTGCCGGCCTCCCCTTTGCTCTCTTAATTGCTGTCGTTCAAACCTCACCGTAGGCGTTGTTTATTCGATCAAGATGATCTGTTCCAAGACAGAAGGGCTGGGAAATATGCTGGTTACTCGCTACAAGATTAAGAGGCCCCAAAGTGGTAATACTTGTACGTCTTTTCAGTGCATGGAAAGGAACATTGAGGACATGATAACCGCTGTGTGATCACAACACGCTCTGGACTGCGAATATGGCTTTCCACAGACAGACATATAGACATAAGCACATACATACATACAGACACACTCAAGCACAGGCTCTCTTTCGCCTCCCCCTCTCTCTTTCTCACACGCATTCACACATTTTCATATACATACAGACACGCATACAAACACCCACAAACACACACACTTGTACTCACACACAAACACACATGTAGTTTGGCTGCATTTTCAGTCGGTTTTGGGTACCACGAAAGGTTTATGGGAGTTAAATTATAAGCTATCCTTTAAATTTTAATGCAAATTCGCAGAAAGCTCCCTGCAAAGCCAGACCAAGTGAAAATGCTCAAAGTCATACAACACAGGTTCATGAGCTGGCTGTAGGTTGGACTGTGCATCGATAAGTGACCCATCCAAACATTTCCATCTACTTGGCCCTCAATTTAGATGATTCCTCTAAAGTTTTGTACTTATTCCAGTTTGGCTATCGGTAAAGCGACGAGTTGGATTTAGTTGTGTGTTCCCTCACGAAATTAAGTGAATAGTTAATATGCTCGCTGACGTGCCTGCCCCATCAGCTTGGCTTGCGTTGTTTCTTTATAGCCAAGATCTGTTTTATCTACCGAAATTATTGTCCTAAAAATCGAACCCCATTGTAAAGGCTTATGCAGTGCCGTAGGTTTTACGCACACTGAGATCTGCGTTGAAGTCACTTCACTTCGTTCCCAATGTTAGTTAGCTTATTAAGGAAGTGTGTTCTATATATTCAACTACGCTTGAAGACTTTTTGTTTTTATGTGCTTAAAAAACAAAGAATCGTAACTTCATTATTCATACAGATTTATGATCCTGTTATTTTTATTTGAAATTAAATGTATTCACTCACATACACAATGCATGCAAACACACACACACACACACACACACA
>NW_004797304.1:1431979-1434231 GCF_000002075.1 Aplysia californica
TGTGTGTGTGTGTGTGTGTGTCTGTGTCTGTGTGTGTGTGTGCATGTGCGTGTGCGTTTGTGTGTTTTCGCCGTGCACTTCCGACCGGCTGGCGAGGCAATTATCTTTACGCCCAGAGTGCCCTTCGAGCTGAATTTTCCCCAGCCCATTCAATGAAAGCCGAAGCTGCACCACTCTAACCCATGCCCATAATATCCCTGGTGTGTCCAGCATGGGTGAGCCACGGTGACTGTAGATATTAGCGCCGCCTCTGCGCGTTCAGCAACACCGCAAAACCCGCCAACATCCATAATGAATGCCAACTTCACCCCTCCTGATGGACCCATGGACGCCATGGCTTCAGCCTGCAAACTCAATTGTGCGACCGTGACTTGCAGTACACAGAGAGGGAATTCCTTTCAATACTAATGTAATATAATGGGTTCCTTGTCCGCCGACACCCACCAGAATTAGGAGCAGGCCATAATTGGGAGAAAGAAAAATAATGTGGGTATGCTTTCTTGGGATGTCTTGGAAGGAAAAGAAATCAAAAGGTAGTACTTGAAAAAGTCCATTTGGGCCACATGCTGATAAAACAATCAGGAAAAGACAAATACAGTTTCTGGGACGCTTGGATAGACATTAAGGCCTTGAACATGGCATAAATGAAGGCAATAGAAGCAGGGGTTGACTGCAAGCAACCTACATGGAGAGTCAAATCAGATAAGTAACGAGGAAAAATCAGGATATTGTACCTTTTTTTAGAGCACCCGAGCAAGAGAACCATGAAGCCTTTCGATTCCCGTGTTGTGTCTATCTGTCTCACTTTTCCCTGCATTATATCATCGTCATTGATTCGATGTGCATCTGTCAACTCATAACGGAGGAAAAAAGTATCTACATTCGATCATCGAAGTCTGCCATGGAGTGATTAGGCTGTTGCATTCCAGATGGTTTAGTTTTGTTCCTACTGGCTTATCGGTGAAAGAAACCGTTTTACCCCATGTTTTCTCCAGCGCACACAACCCTTCAAATACTGGCGTCCCAGCTCAAGTGGGAATCTTTTCCATATGTAGGTGCGAGGTGAAACAGAAGAGGTTTCTACAAGGTGACACTGAAGGATCATTCTTCAGGTTGGCGCGTTAATTGGAAACATATTGTTCATGTAATTGAGAACAGATCGAGAAAAATGTTACTTTTGTTCCACGTAAAAGACCCGCAAACGACGTACGTTCAATTCCCACAAAGAGAAATTGTTTGGGTTTTTTCAGTTTTGTCGTTTTCTGCAGAGATAAGTAACTGACACAATCTTACTGGCCTGGACAGATTACAGGCAAGATCAAAACAAATTGCAAAATGATCTATAGCATGGCTGGAAAGGGGGAAAAGGGGGGGGGGGTACAAACCATGTACAAAATGCTATCCCCTGTCACAGTTTCATGTTCGGTATTCCCGGGCATATCGATGTGGGCGAGTTGGCAGCAAACGTTGAGTACTCTGTACGCACTTTACCACTTGCAATGGCAACAAACAGGATCAAAACAGACTAGGTTTCCCCTTTTCCTTTCTCTTCAGTGCCCTGGGGCCCTCCACATGAATCATAACGGTTCGCACTGGCAGATCTTACCCGACATTCGAAAGTAGATTTGCTCGTGTCGCATCCACACGGGGGACAACGTTTGCCTTGTCTGTGAGGTTATGCACAACAAAATATTTATTTGCGTTATACATCTCCTTGTAATAATATAGTGACCAGAATCGCACAACGTAACTTTAATCTTACAGAAACCTGTTGTTTGCTGCAAGTATGGTCTTATGCTATCACACTGAGGCTTTTTTTCAGTACGTCAAGCATGTCTTAAACTTTAAACAGTTTGAGTAAAAAGTGGTCAGCAGAAAGATCTCAGAGTACCGATTTTTGAAAAACAAAACAAACCAAACAACAAACCAAGCACAAAACACAAAGGAAATGAAACCTGGCCAACACGATATGATTTTAGGCGTTTGCGAACGGTGTCCAGAAAGTGTTCACAAGCATGTTGTCGGGCTATTTAACCTGCTGGGAAAAGCTCTGCATATGTATGGTCATCCCCTTTTCTCTAATTTTGTTTCCACGGTAGTCATGGAAATGTGAACAGGTATAGCCCTTGTATCTATTTTGTTAGTATCTTTCTTCAGGGGAAAGAGATGGAACGGAGGAATACTGTCATACAGAGACTGACGCTCTCTAACATGTTTTTGTACATCAATTCACTGTAAATGACTTATTTCAC
>NW_004797304.1:1435509-1438009 GCF_000002075.1 Aplysia californica
CCCCCGTTTGTGTCACCTTCAACCCCCTTTTATCTATATCTCGAGCACTTGATCAAACTGTAAGCGAACCCATTTATTGTCATATATAATGGGATGTTTTCTGACTTCTGACTTCTCTTATCGGAAGACCGTCGGTCGATTGATCAATCGTCACCCCCACCCCACCCCACCCTCTCCTCGCCTCTCCTCTCCTCTCCTCAAAGGAGTATTAGCCACACAGAAGATCTTTCCGGGCGTCTTTTGCTCATCCCTGTGTCAATTCGAGTTTTCGTCGGTCTTCATCCAAAGCTCCGCTGCATATGTTCACTGGGCGACCTCTTTTCCTATTCCCTTTGGAATTTCCGTTCAGAACTTGTCTTGGGACGGTTTTGGGGTCCATACCGACATTGTACCCGACCCACTTTCATTGTCTCTCTGGGAGAGACTTGCTTCATCAACGAAGAGTCTGTTACTATCCGGGCTATATTTTGTCTTTATGGGCTCCCGTGAGTATTTTGTAGGGGCGAGTTAATAATATTAACACATTATAATTATGTAGCGCATGTTCACTGCTCAAGTACACTATCTGCTTTGCAATAGTACCAAAAAAACACCCAAAGTTCCAGTAGTGATCCTTTTACTCCCTGCCTCTCTCTTTAACTATCTTTCTGTCTCTCTCTCCTCTCTCTCTCTCTCTCTCTCTCTCTCTCTCTCTCTCTCTCTCTCTCTGTGTGTGTGTGTGTGTGTGTGTGTGTGTGTTTGCATCTCACTCTGTCCCTCTTTCTGTCTCTCTCCTTCTCTTCCCACCCCCTTTTTCTACTCTTCTAAATAAAACTACGTTGATTGAGACGGTAAGAAAACTAAATTAATATACTTAAACAGAAGTATGCGATTTTAACTGCTCTTTTAACCTTACCAGAGAACTTGGGTCTCAAATATATCTGGGTAAGTCATTTCACCGGACTATCTAAAACAGCTTTTAACACCCTATGTGCCTCCTAGAACGCTCAGATCATCAAGTGACAAAGCAACCCTTGTTAAGCCTAAAATAAATTACAAATCATTATGGCCAACGCTCTTTTTCATATTTTGCCTTACTTGTTTGGAATAGGCTTCCAAAAACTATCAGAGAAGCAGAAAATCTAGAAATTTTAAAGAAGAAACTAAAAGCATTTCTATTTTCATCATATTTCGATTAGACAGAATCCATCCAAGCTGTACATCGTTGTGAGTTTGTATGTGCGTATGTGCATATGCACGTATGTGTGTATGTGTGTATGTATGTGTGTGTGGTGCGTGCGTGAGTGAATATGTGTTTGCACGAGTATGTAACACTATGTACCATTAAAATTGATTTGTAATTCCATAATATGTATCATGTTAAGCGCATAGAGCATTGCATAAGTGGATATGCGCTATATAAATGCAATCCATTATTATTATTATTATTATTATTATTATTCCACATCAGAGGATTGTAATACGAAAAGGAATGCTCCCCATAAAATGATAGTAGTCATCTAATGTTTTGACAAAAATTATTTTATCAAGGGGCACGTTTTTACGCGACTATGCTGCTTTTCCTAAATGCAACCGTGTTCATTTTCTCTGGCCTCGGACAGGCTAAGAGTCTCTCACAAGGATACTGACCGAGTTAGACTAAATCGATAACATAGACCATTAAACAGTCCGTCCTAGATCATAATCAGCAGTCCTCTGGACTTTGCAAAATCGCATATTTATTAAATGCAAAAACGTTCCATATATCTATTCCCTCTCTGTGTTAAGGAATTTCATAGAGCGACAGCTTTTTAGAATACATATTTTAATTAAAATATAAAAGCACGTGTATTCGTCGTGTGTGTGGGGGGGTATGTGTGGGGGGTGGGGGAGTGTGTGTGTATCTGTGTGTGTGTTTGTGTGTGTGTGTGTTTGTGTGTGTGTGTGTGTGTGTGTGTGTGTGTGTGTGTGTGTGTGTGCGTGAGTGAGCGTGTGAGTGTGTAAGTGCGTGTGTTTGCGTTTAGGAGAGGTATGTTTGTTTTACTTTCAGAATATTTCTATTTGATGTCCTTTTCCTGTGAATGTTGAGAAATATTCTGGGGTTAGTGTGATCAACGCTGGCAGGGGAAACGTGTGAAACGTTTGCTGCAAAAGTGAATGTTTCATAGCACTGTGATGTAGAAGGCAGAATCCCCACCAAAAAGTGGGAGGAGTGACACGTTCACTTTGACATTAAAACTGTTCTATGTTACAAGAAATGCCTGACAAGCCGTGCCATGAACACGTGAGAAACAATCAACGTGTGTCCTGCACGCTCATACAGCCTTATGCAGTAACCGCAAAACCCTTACAAAACTGAAATGTGAATCTCTTCGACGGGTTGGTAACTGTTCTTGCTCTTCCTTCTTCTTTCCTTTCTTTTACTTTCCCTACGTTCTTGCTCTTCCTTCTTTTTTGTCCTCTTCTACTTGTCCCCTGTTCTTGCTTTTCCTTCTTCTTTCTATTTTCCTACTCGCCTTCT
>NW_004797304.1:1441288-1447617 GCF_000002075.1 Aplysia californica
AGAGAGAGAGAGAGAGAGAGAGAGAGAGAGAGAGAAATCAGTCGTATACAAAGGCTGGACGGAACACAGCGCAGACCTCTCATCAAGACAAGACACGCATGTTTACACAACCGCCGCATCGTCATGCAAGTCCAATCAACAACATCACCAGCAACAACACCACCATCACCACCACTACCAACAACAACAACAGCACCAACCTGCACCAACAATAGCACCAACCCATAACGACAATGACACCACCACTAACAGCAACACCACCATTACCACCAACAATAAAAGCATGAACACCACCACCAACAACAACAACAACAGCAACAGTAGCACCAACTCACAACAACCATGACACCACCACTTACATCAGCAGCAGCAACAATTTCACCACAGCCACTACCACCACCACAACCAACAACAACAACAACAACATTGACAACAAGAGCAACAATAACAACAACAACAATGAGAGCAACATCATCATCCCCAACTACAACAACAACAACAACAACAACAACAGTAACAACAAACAACAGCAACAGCAACAACAACAACTACAGCAACAACAAAAACAAGAGCAAGAGCAACAACAAGAACATCACACACAGACCATACAAAAAGCTCTGTGTTTTGGCCTCCCAGGAAGCTGGGCAGAAAGAGCTTCTTCCCTTTCTAAAACTAGTAATACCAGGAATCGACCACTGTTGATAGTCCATGTATCGAGCCTTATGTCTGTCAATCAATACGTAAATATTTCATATCTGTAGCGACCACGGACCGTCCTTGCTGCATGCAAGATACCTCCAGGTCTAAAGGGGAAAAGGCTTGTCTCTGTCTGTCTAAAGGGAATTCAGATCTTTGATGTAAAGCTTTTCACTAATAAGTAATATTGTGCATACATAAAAATTATTCTGATATTCTGCCATCATTATCACCGTCATCATCACCATTTACATCATCATCATCATCATTATCATCATCGTCGTCGTTGTTGTCGTCGTCATATTCATCATCAGCAGCAACAGCAGCACCAGCAGCATTGTTGAAAAAGCAGAGTAGGTAGGGAGAGTCTTGATTAATTATCAGCCAGAAAATATAATTAAGAATTATCATCATCATCATCATCATCATCATCATCATCATCATCATCATCATCATCATCACCATCATCATCATCATCATCATCATCATCATCATTTCATGCAACAGAAATGAGTTTGATTCAAGACAGGGAAGTCAGTTGTATGTAGTTTCTCCGCCTGTCCGTTCGGATTCTGTGTTCCACTGAATCTTTGCAGGCACTGACAGACAGACAGAGTTGAATAACTCAGCCTCCTTAAAAACTAAAACTCTTTGATGGGGGCGTAAGACAAGTTACAATCATTCTACAGTCACGCATTATTGATGTTGTTTTTATCCATTCCCATCGCTTAATATCTTTTTTATTTATTTCAGTGAGTCATAGTGAGTCATCTTCTTAAACATTTTTATTCTTAAGTATCCCTGGGACATAAAATGAATACCACCTCCGCAACTACCCATTCGACATGAAAAAACTGTCTCACCAGAAGGGTTTACAATTTCGTTATTGGTGGTATGGTAAACGTAGACATACAGTAGACATAAAGAGCTCACAAAGTGCACATTACATTATGTTATGGTGTTTCAATGTGTTTCTAAAGAGGAAAAACACATGTGTGGTGCCTTCTTTGTTAATTGTTAATTTCATGTTGTAGATTTGTTTTTTCTTCCTTCTCCTATATTTTGTCTGGTGCTCAAACTTCCCCACATGAGAAATTGTGTTTCCCCTCTCAATTAGGGCGTTACACTCATTCTAAAATAAACTTTTACCATGTCACGAACTTAATGAGGTAAAAATGAGGTTGGGGGAGGATGCGTGTGTGGGGAGAGGAGGTGAAGAGGGGCAAGAGTGGGAGGGAGGGAGGTGGTGAGAATCTCCTAGCCTTGCTTGCGCTGACGGTGGAGTCTATTACTTAAGGTAGTCATGAATCTTTCAGAGTGAGACACGCTAACCTTTGCGGGGGAGCTAGCGAGGCAGAGAGAATACCGTATGAAGGAAGGCAGAGAAGCGAAGGTAAGATGAAACGACGTAAGTTATTGAACTGCTGATGGGGGTAAAGATGCCGCTGTTGTGGGGGTCTGGAAGGTGTTTAGAGGTGTTTCTGCAGGTGTTTCCTTTCCCCCGCCCCTACACTCACGCACACACAAACACTGACCGTTGAAATAGGGGCGGCGGTATTTTGTTTTGTTTTGTTTTTTGTTCGTTTGTTTGTTAGTTTGTTTCTTTGATCGTTTGTTTGTTTGTTTGTTTGTCGTTTGTTTAGGTTTCTATTTTGGGGGGAGGGGAAGCGAGACCCACTGTGCTTCACGAGGAGATGAAATCCTTCTTTGCTTTTGTTGTAAAAAAATAAAAGGGGGGCGGGCGTTGTTCTTAAGTGGCAATGCACGAGAATGGCAAATTGCAAGGACTAGGGACAATAGGTTTTGGGCCTCTACATTGAGTCCTATATCAATTCACGCTAACCTGAGCTGGAAAGAAAACGCAGTGACACAAGAATTGGCAATGATTTAATTGTGCAAATCTTGATTTGAGATTGGGTTGCATTCTGCATAATGCGTTATGTAAACTACTATAATTTTAGACTACAGTTGAACAGATCTCCATCTTCATTACTCCGAGCCTTAGGGAGAGGAAAACGGGAAGAGGAAGAAGAGATGCGATAGTAGTGAGACTGGCAGATAAAAAGACAGACAGACAGAAACATAAACAAGCAGACACGTAGACTTTTTTAGAGAGAGTGGGGGGGGGGAGGGGAGAGAGAGAGCGAGAGAGCGAGAGAGAGAGCGAGAGAGAGAGAGCGAGAGAGTGCTATGGATGTACGAATTCTGCGCATCATTGAGGGCCCCCAGCTGGATATTGACCAGTGTCTAGGTGTATCGATCACCTCTACTCCCACCATTTCAACCTCCCCATCCCACACCACCACCATTTGGGTATATTAGCGTCTGTGATGTAAGAGCAAAGCTCTTCGCTGAGTACGCGCAGTGCATGAGTTCGATTCCTACGTTGGAAGATATTGCATTGTATCTCTTCTCAGTCGGTCTGCTTAGAGCTGAGGTGTGCTCCACACACCCCGAGCTGTCTCAGGCAGGAAGGGTCGCTAACGTTTTGTAGATTTAACGCCCCTTACAACGCTGTAACTGTGAGCTTATTCAAGAGGTTGGAACTCCGAATTAAACGATCATGGCTGCAGTCTTTATAACCCCCTCCCCCCCCCCAAAAAAAAAACAAGCAACAACAACAACAAACCACGTTCAAAAACGCTCCTTTTGGGGATTCAAACTGGGGCTATCACTCATTACCGCAGTACAGCTTGATACCACCTGAGCTTATGGAGTGCCCCAGAAAGAGTCAATGCAGTTTGTTCTGGAATTATTTTCATTGCGTCGATTAGAACTTTATATCTAAGCCATTTTTCAACAAACCCAACAGCAAGAACTGGTTCCATCCAGAATCTTCATTGATCAGGAGAGTGGGAAAATAATCTTAAAACAGGCTGGTGTCTTGTGAGGCCCTGTGTCGTTAATTTCATCAGAGATCACAAACTTAAAAGGACTGTCCTTTCCTCATTGGATGTCCTAGATTTCATATTTATTTTGAAATCTCGATTGTTATATAATTGTATTTATAGAAGTTTTACGCCCCATCGACACCGTTTAGATCATTTAGGGGGTGGGTTGCTTGCCACAGCCTGTCAGGACCAACCGTGGCTGAGAGGGATACAGCGTCCATTGAGAGAGACGAAGAAATTCGATTATTTATTATTTTAAATTCTCCCCGACACGGGGAAGCAAAATCAGGTCTACTGAGTGCAACGGGGATGCGCCTAACCACGACTTCACTGTCGCTGTTCTTTTCTGTCAGGAACTCAGAAGATTCAATAAACTGAAACTGCTAATTATTTTGTCATTCTGCACATATTTTCCTTACCTACTCCTTCCGTGTGTGTGTTTTTATGCCCAATCTGAACCTCGTTTGAAGCCAGCTTTGCCGCCTCGCATCCTGTGTGCGTGCCCTTGTGCGTGTGTGTTTGTGTGTGTGTGTGTGTGTATGTGTGTGTGTGTGTGTGTGTGTGTGAGAGTGTGTGTGCTTATGAGTGTATAAATATATGTGTCTGTGTTTCTATGTCATGAGATAGTGTGTTTGCATTTGTTAGTTAGTCAGTGTTACTCTCTATGTCCCAGTATTATGTTGGGTGTGCATTTATGTGGGCACGATTGTGAATAGGTAATTGTAACCGTGTGTGTGCACACGTGTGTGTATACGTGTGGTTGTGGTGGTGGTGATGTTGGTGGTTTGTGTGTGTGTGTGTGTGTGTGTGTGTGTGTGTGTGTGTGTGTGTGTGCGCGCGCGCATGTGTGTGTCTGTGTGTGTGCATGTGTGCCTATGCATATGTATGGGTATGTGTGTGTGTGTGTGTGTGTGTGTGTGTTTGCATCTAAATGTGTACGTGTGTATCTGTTCCAGCTTGTACATAATTACGCGTGCACTATAGAATAACTGATCTCTAAGTCATGCGCTATAACCCGAGCCAGGAACTGACGGCACGGACCGCAGTAACACCAAAGTACCAGCACAGCCACAACAAACTATCTCCAGCGCCACCTGTTGTTGATATGCGTACACCGAGCTACGTCTCTCAGTGTTACCCATTTCCTGCGTCTATTTCTACACGCAGGGCGCATTTGAGACACGCTACAAAACAAACAGTCCTCGACCAAGAAAATGCCTGCCACTCTAAACAATAATTCGCGTGCGTTGCAGGGTGTGAGTCATTTCTGAACACCAAGGGAGCCTTTGCGAATAAAGAGAAAAGAAACGGAAGACGCGTATTAGTTTCTCCTTTTTGCAAATTATATCCGTAGCCTCCATGATGAAATATTTTCTACCATAAAATCATGAAATGTCTTCTTTTGAAGAGCGTGTCACTTTTCAATGGTGGATGAGCCCCCCTCATCCTTGTTTCCGCCACATACACAAACACATATTCCCACACATTCCCACCACAGAGTAGTATAAGATTTTTTTAAAGTAACATCGAGAAGTCTCCGCTATCCTCTTCTCCAGACAAACAGAAACGACTTGTCTTGATTACGTAATGTTAACAAGTGTAACAGGCCTCTGGCTAATCATAATTATAATTTGTTGTAAAAGTAAACTTGAGTCCTCCACCCCTTTAGAATTGACGTGACCAAGCATGTACATCTGGGGTCTCACCTCTCTGTAGGACCATAGTTAGGTCACCGTGACGTCATTTAATAATCTCTTCTTCAGGTGTCAGGTCTGGAGCAGACCTTGACGATCATGGTACCCCATTCTTTCTTGAACGTTTACAGATTACGTCGAAGGTCTTGTACTCTGGAGACCAAAATTTTATCGAAAAGTGTGTTAAATTCAGATAAAAATTAAAGCTGGGTCAGTTGTAATGTGATAACCCCTATGTTGCGTTCGTATTAGAGAGTCACGTAGACTGTGCTAGTAGGGCGCAAGCTCTAAAGAGACAAAAGTTCTAATTTTGAAACAAGCTAGTAGGGGGAAAGTATTAATAATGAAGCCTTTGTGTTAGGTAATAAAATACATCATTAAATCTTTAAAGTAGAGAGGACGTCAGCAATACTTTTTAAGAGCACTAAGAATAATAATATGAGCGCTCTGTAAGTTCTTCAGTGACTCATGAGTGAAGCCTAGTTCAGGCGTAATATAAAATGTGATATCTGCTTGGGGGTGAAAAACCCCCATGATGTTCTGATTAAAAAGAAGAAATCACAAAGATGACAGTATAGAAACAGAATAGCAAAGGTCTTTACAAATCTAAAAATACGTCAGACATATAAAAAAGAATAATAATGAGGCATATATAGCAGGTTATCTAGAGTGCCGTATGACAACGCATTGACACATATTCAGACACGGGTGATGTCAGCAGATTATGTGTCTACTTCATTGACCTTCTTTTACGTCAGATCTAAGTTTGTCGATGTGGTGTAATGGTGGGGACTCTTGTCTCGTGGTGTGCAGGTTATGTGCTCAATCCCTGCTGAATTTAAAGGGGTTTGTTCCTGAGGCAATTTGTATTTCTCTTCTCTTATTAGGTCAGTCCCATTGCGAACGGGAAAGGAATTGCCAGTGCCACTCCTGGTATTGCCCATCATCATCATCGTCATCATCATCATCATCATCATCATCATCATCATCATCATCATCATCATCATCATCATCATCATCATCATCATCATCATCATCATCATCATCC
>NW_004797304.1:1449385-1449711 GCF_000002075.1 Aplysia californica
CCCCCCCTTTTTCATGTTTTTATGTCTTATCCCCGTGTCACTTGACCCGTAGGTCTGTACAACGTACGGGCAGGTACTTGGGTCATGCGGACCCCTTGCCCTCGGAGCTGAAATGCTCACTCTTTACGGGTCAATGGAGAGTGAGCCGGACTTGTGCTCTTCGCAAACTGACGCTGAGTGATCAGAGGTGATGGGAGATGTTGCTTTACGTATAGTTACACCAGTTCACTCCTGTTCTTGTTTATTATTACTGTAGCCCAAGGTCTTTTCGTTATTAGATACCTGAGGGAGAAAGAGAGAGAGAGGGAGAGAGAGAGAGAGAGAGA
>NW_004797304.1:1449811-1451659 GCF_000002075.1 Aplysia californica
GAGAGAGAGAGAGAGAGAGAGAGAGAGAGAGAGAGAGAGAGAGAGTATGATATTCTCCTTCTGGTCGAATTTTTGTGATCGAACGTTTGTAGATAATCAGATTAATATCAAATATGAGACAAAAGAACGACATCTCTTGGCTGTTTAACACGTTTTTTCCTTGCAGAATGGTTATAGTAACAATCCTCCTGTTTGAGAAATACTGAAGAACTTATCCTGATTTTAGGGCTACGAAAAGTAAACTCCGTAATATTTCGCGTAAGCAACGTGTGGAATCATGCTCGCCCTGTAGAAATTGAAACGGTTATCGTTATACCGGTAGCACCTCATGCAAAACTGGGCAGATTTGTCGCTACCTTAGAAGTTACAAAGTTCCATCTGACATATTAAAATTTGACCGTTTTGATTTAGGTAGACAATGAGGTCAGAAAGCATAATGTTTTATTTGGTCTATCAAAATCGAAAGATTATTCGGAGCCGTTATCAAGATATTCAAAGAATTGCATTCGAAAAAGCTTGCCTATGTTGTAAAAATCAGAATCAAAACCTGAAATTTTCTCAAAACTCGGCACTGAACAGATGGAGTTTTGTAATTTTTGGGTAGCCTTATATTATACCATTGCTGTCCAACTAATTCTGCAGCAACGAATCAGTGTGCAACAGCCCACTCTACCACCCAGGTCTTCTTGGCTCCGACATCTTTTTATTATTCATTGGGTCTCACAGTTCTCTCCCTTTATCGTCTCCATTCTGTAATGCTGTCTTTTGTCATGATAGTCATTAATAGACTATGCGGTTTGGTCTGCTCCGTCTACTTCTTTTAAGAGCTACTCTCGTTCTAGCTGGTCCTGACGATATGTATAGACTCGTCGTAAACTGCATTTATAACAAGAAAGACAATAATCCGGCTGTCTGTCTTTTCTTTTCCCCCTTTTTTTACTGTATAAAGCGGGTTATTTTGAATGATGGAAAGGTGGGGTCACAGGGTACATCGGATATGTTGGAATTCTTTGCAATTATCCATTTATCATTTTTGTGCCTTCGTGCGGATTATCATGATTCGGGTCCTCTATATGACATTTTTTAACCAGGGTTGTTTGGGGACTTTTTGTTTTTATCTTTCTGTTTTACACGAAACAGAGAAGAACATATAGCTCCATACCCAGACTTTTGTCCAATGTATAGTTTTAAGGTTCTTTTCAACACTTTAAAGTTGTTTAAGAAAATTTAACGTTCATTGCCTATGAGATCTTACTAACTAAATGGACGAAGTGCCTTTAAAAACTTCCTTAAGTAACCTAAGTTCAAAACACTTCTTTGGAGTCTCGAACCAGGCCCATCCACTCTATAGTCCAGCATGACACCAACTGAACAAACGGCGGGCCCCCTGGTGACCTATCTGCTCCGTCCATGGAAGTGTGATGTACTTTGTGTCGAGAAAGGTTTTGATCCTAAATAGTAACCCCAAAATAAAACATACTCCTGGTTTTCTTTAGATTCAAACTAGTGCCAGTTCTTCTGCTTCGACACTTCCTCAACGTGTGTTGTCTCTTGAATTTCAATTTTCTCTCGATAATATGTCATTTATAAATAGAAATTTGACATTTTTACAGGGTTTGTATTGTTAACAGGACAAAAGAGTGGTCGTTTTTCCCTACGACTTTTTACTACAGTTGATTCTGTTTCTAACGAGGGCATACTGTCGGGTTGGAATATTTAGCAACTACTTTACGTTTTTGCTAAACAAGCAGAATTATATGGATGAGTATGTTTAATTTATTGTGTGCTTTACGGAGATTCTCCTCTAAGCAAAACGGTGGATTTGGAGACTGAGAAAGGAAGTTGGGG
>NW_004797304.1:1451814-1453527 GCF_000002075.1 Aplysia californica
GACAGACAGACAGACAGACAGACAGACAGACAGACAGACAGACAGACAGACAGACAGACAGAGTGCAACACGAGAAAGTTTCCAAGATTATTTTGCTATCTGGCTGACTAGATTGGCAAATAGATGGATATTCAGGAAGGGTGAGACGGAGTGAAGAAGGCAGGGTTATGAGGCTAGATGCGTAGGCTGGCAGAAATGCAAATAAGCGAACAGATTCATCTTTTATCCGGGGTGATAGAAAGTTTTGCAAGTAAGTGCAGATAAGAAGGTGACATTTAACAACAACTGTTTGTTATAACGCATAGAACGAACTAATTCCCAGGTAGCATCCATTCTTTATCTGCCATCACCTACGTCGTCAGGCCACTGGCAACAGCTGAAGCTTTGATCATATCAGCTACAAACAGAGCTCGTCTTTGACCTCTTCCGTCCTCCACAGAAGTAGGAGAAAATGTAGACGGTGTGCTGACAATATTTAACAGTGCCCACAAATAGAAATAGTCTGTGGTCCCTTCTTGTTCTCCAAAGAGGTATGAAAAAGACAGAAAGCAAAATGAGAGAAATGGCATGATTTGATTTGTATGCACTTATGCTTATTTTTACTGAATACCTTTTTGGTGACAAAATAGGCCATTTCAAATGTGGAGTAGTTTGTCTTGTTCTAAGAGCAAAGAAAAAAGAGGAACAAGAGGAGTAAGAAAGCCGAGTCGATATTCCAGGGCAAATTTCTGGTCCCATTGGAAAAAGACGCTGAATTAGAGAACAAGATCTAGTCTCATGAACACCGTATTTATATTGATAAGAGCATAAAACCCCCCATACAAACGTTGCCATTGCTCCACCTATCTCCTTCACTACTTCTTTGTCGATTTCCCTGCCGCCATTTCCCTTTCTGGAGGACCAAAATTAAGCCCAGTTTTTTGTGACAATATTCGCCAAAATATAAAAGTCGCAATATTTTTTTTCCTTCTGGGTGGCAGCTCTGTGCACGCGTGCGCCGTCGGGAGTAGGCGAGTTGCGAAAAGTGGCGAGGAAAGGGGGTTGGGGGAGGGAATAAGGAATGGGAGACGGGCTGGAACCAGAAACAGGCGAACTGTGTATTTATTCGTTTCCGAACTTGTTATTGCTTGTCGGCGGAAGGTTTGATGCTGCAGGGTTTTTGTCCTGGCGCAAGTGTTTGCGGTAATGTGTGAAGGTTGAGGAAGGTGTAAGTTGTCACATGAACTCATCGCCCTTCTGCAGTCCTTCGAAATTACTATGACCTCGCGGGAGAAAGGGGGTTGGGGTTTTTTACACCGTTAATTTTAATGGATGTACTTCGCGCTGTTTTTTGTATTTGTGTGTGTGCGCGCGCGCGCGTGTGTGTTTGTGTGTGTGTGTGTGTGTGTGTGTGTGTGTGTGTGAGTGTGTGTTTGTGTATAATGTGTGCCTGTTTGAGAACCTCTGGAAGAGGAAGGCAGTGACAGAAAAGGAAAAAGAGAAACGAAAACAGACATAGATACATCAACATACACGCACATAGTGAAATACACACACCCCCACGCACATGTTCCCTTTTCTCTCTCTCTCTCTCTCTCTTTCTTTCTCTATCTCTCTCTCTCTCTCTCTCTCTCTCTCTCTTTCTTTCTCTCTCTTTCTCTGTCTCTGTCTCTCCCCCTCTCTTTCTCTCACTCCCTCTCACTCTCTCTCACTCTCTTTCAGAGCACACACACA
>NW_004797304.1:1453827-1455034 GCF_000002075.1 Aplysia californica
GAGAGAGAGAGAGAGAGGGGGGGGCTTGGGGAGAGTAACATAGGGAGAAAGAAAGAGAGAAGTAGAGAAAATGAGCGAGACAGAGGGAAGACGAGCGATCGTAACTGTCTGGAGGGTGTGGTGGAAGGTACAGAACGACTGAAAAAAGAATAAAAGTCACAGTCTCATTTCTTCCTCCTCCACCGTTCCACCTCTGTACCCCTTCGTCCTTCCTCTTCCCCCTTTTATTCCTTTTCTATCCCTCCTCTTTCACCCCAACTCGTTTCTCTTTCCTCTCCCACACCTCTGTTCCAATTATACAACTTCCAATCCCTCTCTTCCATCCGTCCTATCTCAACCCGCCTCCTTCACCCCACATCTTTCACCCCAGCCTTTCCACCCATTCCTCAACCGGTCCTTCTTTCCATCCCCCCTCTTCCATTCGTGCTCTTACCCCTCCGCCTGTACATTTTCTGATACAAAAAAGCCCTACAAAAGAAATGTCGAGAGAATGCGCCCTGAAAATGGAGCTGTCTGACTTGTGCACGCCAAATTTGCATAATATTCTAATAGTCGCTTAGCTCAAGCTTCGCTCCCAATCGATTTCCTACACATAAAAGTGTTGCCGAGTATTCTGGATATTCGGTTTGGTTGGATAAAGAAAGGTATTGAATAAAAAATCAAACGTACCAAATTATCGAATTGAACATTATTAAGAGAAAAAAAAATTGAAAAAGTTCGTATCTGCTGTTGGTGGAAAAAAAAGGAGGATGGGGGTTGGGGTAGAAAGGGAAAGGGGTGAGGATAATTTGTAATACGTTTATTGAAGGTTTTTTTAGGCCGTTTGTTTTGCTTTTGCTTGCCGTTTGTTTATTTTTGTTAGGGTTGTTGCTGTCTTAGTTGTTATATCTGTCTTATTCGTTGAGCTTATTGTTTTGTTTTATCATATTGAGTTCGTAATTTTTTTCATTTTATTTTATTAGATATTACTATTTTTTTAAATTTCACAAGCCAAGAAAATGGGCCGGGGGATATGACTGTATACATTACCTGAAACTGTATCTCTACATACGACACTCTTTAACATACTTGGCAAAACGGATGTCAACTGTTCAAGCGAGAAGACGGCGGTGTCTGATAATATGTAAAGTCAACTTAGTAATTTGAATTTATATACTTTTGATCATTCAAATAGGAAACGTGGAATCTAACACCTTGCTCTTAGGCT
>NW_004797304.1:1455134-1456158 GCF_000002075.1 Aplysia californica
CCTCGGGCCCCCACCGCCAAAAAAACCCAACAAACTTTTCATCATGTCATACTTCTCTTAATTTTGTTATACTCCCACTATTTCTTTCCATTTTTCATTTTATGTTGAAATATATTCTGTGATCGATACTTTTCTTAAGATTGACATCAGTTGTCAACAGGTCTGTGCCATCCAGTTCTTCCGACTACAAAACGATTTTTGGAAGAATATTTCCAAGCCCGGGTAGAACAGGAAAATCAGTGAGATATGATTCTAGGTTGAAGCATAAATAAAGTAATGAAGAAGATATTATTTTGGAGGTGCGGACAGAGAGATAATGTTTTCTGTGGTGCACAAAGCGAGAAATCTCGGTGCTGGGGGATGTATTTGTGAACCCAATAACACTAATATTTACGCCGTACCGTTTAACGGTCGTGTGGCATTAATTCGTGCGCAAGGCAAATACATGTGCATATCTCCCAAGTTTTGTTTCTATGATTATTCTCTCGTTCCCTCCCTCCTTTCCCCCCACCTACCCACCCATTCCGCCTCTGTTCCTATACTATTTAAAATTAAAGGGAGCAAAAAATGAAGAAAGAAAGTATGAAAAGAAAAAAAAGATTAAAGAAAACAAGAAAAAAAGGAAAGAAAGAAAGAAAGAAAGAAAGAAAGAAAGAAAGAACGTTAAAGATATCAACATCAAAATACAGACTGGTATAGGGTGAGCTAATCCATGCATATATATCGAAAGAGACAGAGAGGGATAGATAAATAGATAAATAGATAGATAGAGAGAGATGGAGAGAGAGAGAGAGAGAGAGAGAGAGAGAGAGAGATTGAGAGAGAGAGAGAGAGAGATAGAGTGAGAGAGACGTTGTAAGTGGCCCAGTTGGCGCGCTGTGACGCTGCGTGTACCTCACACGTGTAACAAGTTACTCACTCGAAAGGGGGTTGTATGCTATATTATGCGTGTAATGTCTGTCATGTCCTGGGTCTTGGGAGTGATGTCTACCTGTGTTGTGTGTTGTTTTGTGTGTGTATTGGG
>NW_004797304.1:1456473-1460391 GCF_000002075.1 Aplysia californica
GGGGGGGGATGGGGAGAAGATTAATGTTTTTTTGCAAAGCCAGGCGTATGTAACATGTTTATTATGGGTCACCGCTTCCGCCCACGTAGAATTACCAAATCTGCAGCGAGAGTAACCACATGTGCTTGCCCATGTGTGCGTGTATATATGTATATATGTATGTATGTATGTATGTATGTGTGTGTGTGTGTGTGTGTGTGTGTGTGTGTGTGTGTGTTTGTAGGTGTGTTTGTAGGCGTTTGTATGATGAATGATTTAATTTTGTAAAACGTCACGTAGCTAATTTAGGCCGTTTTTTGTAACAGATACACTGACATTTAGCTTTTACTAAGCACCCGACCACACACGCAAAGTACCCACACCCGTCATTTGCGTATCCTTAAACTGTCTAAGACGACCACCCATTGTCAATGAGAAAATTGACCGTCTTATACAGTGAAGGTCTTACTCACGTCATTACGATGTAAAAAAAAAAGCCAAGTAGGGGAATTAGAATTGGTTGTTTTTACAGGTGATTGTCTCATACAGTTGGCCGTTAACGAAGGTTCGACTGTTTCATCAGTTTCAGAGTCAGAAGCCAAAGCTGGTCAATGTCGTAATATGAACCACGAGCCAACACCGTAAGAAGAAACATAATGAGATTGTTAATCAATTCCTAACGTGATACCTTTTGTGGGGAAAAAATTGCGCACCTTATTGAATGGTATCTTCTGTGTCTGTCTGCATATTTTGTGGTTTTGAGTGCTGTGGACTTCAGCTGGGGTGTAGTAATTCGAATTCCGAATCCAAAGAAGGTACCAATTGCAGTTCTTCTCCATTCTGGGCAATCATTTTTTTCTTCTTTTTTTTTGTCCCTTGCACATTTCAGTGAGATTGATGCCATCTG
The DNA here is from genome assembly GCF_000002075.1 of Aplysia californica. Classification (NCBI taxonomy): domain Eukaryota; kingdom Metazoa; phylum Mollusca; class Gastropoda; order Aplysiida; family Aplysiidae; genus Aplysia; species Aplysia californica. Next base: position 1,457,360 of record NW_004797304.1, read on the forward strand.
ATTGGTAGAAAAAGGTGCGTATGATAGTGTCCAATAGTCTATTACGTTCATAATGATCATTATATGTGACTGTTACAGAGAGATTGAAGGAATATAGAACAATGAAGATTTTGCATAATATGATGGTGTTGGTGAGTGATGATGATGTGAGATTGTGTTTGTGTATAAATCATTATTGAGAAGATAATATGCGTTCACTCATTGCAAGCTGAATTCTGAGCAATTGCAATACATGTTGACGTCACGACGGGGAAGCAAGTGCTTTGCCTTCGAAATGACGTACACTTTGTTCAATGAGACGTTTTACTTCCGCATCACTTTCCACTTCCTTCTGCCAGGTTAAAAAGTACCCCAAAAATCTTAAAAAACAAAAGTCAAAACAAAACAATACGCCCTGAAAACAACTGCTTAGAAAAATCTACGGACAACAAAGGTGCAAAAAACATACGCAAGCACAAACACAAACAAATATTCAAATCCTTCGTCTAACCTTCCATTTCCTCACGCGCACCCGCATACCCACAGACTCGCCCGCACGCGCGCACGCACGCGCGCATACTCAAATCGTCTCAGGCAATCCGCCCCGCAAACGAAAGACAATTCTCCCTTTCCATAATAATAAGGGCCGGGTCTAATGCCCCAACTGGCGCGTGTGTTGGAATCGCCCTCCCCGGATTAAGTTCGTTTACCCGGTTCCTTCCCTTTTTTTTTTTCGTTATTCTTTCCATTTCAGTCGTTCTCGAGTTGTCCTGAAGAGAAATGTTCAGCTGCGTCGCTTCCTCCTCCCACGTAGAATTGCAAATGTACAGTGAGACAGCCCTCTGTTTTTCTCTCAGTCAAACTGTCTTCTATCTATCTATCTATCTATCTATCTATCTATCTATCTATCTATCTATCTATCTATCTATCTATCTATCTATCTATCTATCTATCTAAGCTTACTTATCTATCTATCGGTCTGTCTGTCTGCCTGCCCGCCTGTCTGTCTGTCTGTCTGTCTGCCTGCCTGCCCGCCTGTTTGTCCGTCTGTCTGTTTGTCTGTTTGTCTGTTTGTCTGTTTGTCTGTCTGTCTATCTGTCTGTCTATCGGTATCGGCTTGAATACCCCCACCCCATCATAGGCTTACAGTCGCAGGAAGACCGCCCTCCTCATAATGGAGCCAACTGCATGGCTCTCCAGCGCAGTCCGTCCACGTAGAATTCCGTCGCTCATTGATTCTCTCATTCTCCGAGTTCTCTCGAGCACAATTAATTAAGAATGGAACTAAAAAACAAAATACAGACGGAAATAGAAACCTCATAGAACTTTCTCCTTCACTGGCTCATTCACTCCAAGTACATAAAAATGTAAAGGCATAGCAAAACATAAGATCTAATCAACTCTAGCAATAAACTAGAAAAGAAATCTTAAAAAGTAAAAGAAACAAAAACCCTTCATCTTGTTTTTAAGTCCAGCAAAAGAAATATTTCAATCTGAGAGAGAAAATAGCTATACGATATGAAAAAAGAACAGATAAAATACAACAAGGGATAACTTTTTTATGGGGAAAGTGAAGAATGTAATTATTTGAAAGAGAAAGGGAATTCTCAGGTGGAATCTTTTCACGTCCTCATACGCTTAAGTACCCACAGATGGTGTTAACATGCTTACTGAATAAAATGTCGTTGTGTTCTGGTAAGAAAAGTTTTTTTTTCAATATCTTAAACTTTATAAGGATTTAAATTGGTGACGAAGCTATTGGAAATCTTACGTGCGGTTTTTCAGGGTAGAATTTGTTAATGACGTGCGCTCGATTGAACTCGCTCAACTTGACAGGTTTTAAAGGAAATTAAATGTTATTTTGACATTTGATGGTAATTCCACCACTTCTGTAGGACAAAGTATCCACACATCGCCCTCTGGCGAAATGCTCAATGGAACATAGTCTCATTACAGGTTGTCGCTAAAGTCTGGACGTATTGGCAAGAAATGCGTGTTTCCTTCTCAACATTTGGTAAAGGCCTGCTTGAGCCCCCCACTCCCTCCCACGCAAGTGTTGTTCAGAGAATAGAAATAACAACTACAGTTGAAATTGTCGAAGACAGCTACCCATCGTCGAGGAGAAAGGTGGTTTTCCTAGACAGGTGGACGTCTAGCACAGGTCTTTTATTGTGTAAAACACATACACAGGCACACACACACACACACACACACACACACACACACACACACACACACTTACACACACACACACGCACACACACACAAGGGAGGAAATTGGAGGTGGGTGTTTATGCAAGTGATTGTCTTATACAGGGGGCCGTTAGAGCAGGTTCAACTGTATTTTTAGTTGATTGTGACCTGTATGTAGCTGGACCTCCCTCCCTGCGGTTGTGCTCACCTTAGGCGGCACGCGAGCCTTGTCCTAGCTACTCACGTTGGATCAATTGCAATCAGCTTGTGTCTTCGTGATGGCGCGCTCGCTGTCTTTCCTTTCTTTTCACAGGGAACCAGATCTGAAGCTTTTGGGGTTTTTTTTCCTGGAGGATTTGCTTTTGTTTTGCATTATTTTTAGCGGGTGGTTGGAGGACGTATTGTTACCTCTCCTTCTTTTTGACATGTCGCTGTTTCTCTCTGTTTCTTTTCTCCCCCAGTATCAAATAACCGTTATCGTCTTGATGTTGTTATTAAAGTTGTATGTTCTTACCGACACGATTGCACAACTTCTGTCAGAGCCAACAGGGGTTGTGAGAAATATATTGCAGCAGAAAGACAGGTGTTTGATCAAATGTTGTCCCCAAAGGGTGGATGGGGGTGGATAGATGGATGAATGGATCGGTGGATGGGTGGATGTGTGGATGTTTTTGTGTATTTGTGCGTGTTGGTGCTTGCATTGGTGTTTGTTTGTATGTGCGTTGTGTATCTGTGTGCGTATATGTGTGAGTGTGTATATATGTGGTTGCATGTGTGTGTGTGTGTGTTTGTGTGTGTGTGTGTGTGTGTGTGTGTGAGTGTGTGTGAATGAGAGTGTGTGTGTGAGAGAGAGAGAGAGA
>NW_004797304.1:1464891-1466117 GCF_000002075.1 Aplysia californica
GTGTGTATGTGTGTGTGTGTGTTGTGTGTGTGTGTGTGTGTGTGTGTGTGTGTGTGTGTGTGTGTGTTTGAGACGGTGTGTTTTGTCCAAACGAGAACACATCATGCTTATACCCTTGTGTGTGTGTTTGCGTGTGTGTTTATGTGTGTGTGTGTGCGAGCGTTTGCATGCCCAAGAGGACCACCTGTCTAAGAGGACTGACTACTTTTGTCCTCAACAATGGGTAGTCGACTTGGATGAGTGACTGTTACTTTACGTTGCCATCGCTACGGTCATCTTGTAAAAGGCCAGCGACCTTGAATCTGCCTGCCAGGGCCCATCCTTGCTGTGTGGAGTAGGACAGCCAATAGAAAGTCGGGGGTACTTGCTTAAACGTCATCTCCTAGTGGGGAATCAACTCACGTTTGTGTGCAACAATTGTGTCTTGTCTTGTGGTTATGTTACCGGACTACTCGTAATCGTGAGATTGGGGGTTTGGGGGATCGAGACTCAGCTCGGTTCAGACGTTATGTCCTAGGGAAAAGCACTTCACTTAACGCAAATTTCCCATTTGGCTGGTTTCTATCTGAAATGGACGTGAAATTCAAATGCCCCGACTCCTCTTACTTAATAACCTTACAGTGTGTCAAGGGGCGTTAAATATATTTGACTTGCACGTTTCTCGCCTTTGCACCACATACTCTCGTTTTGCAGTGGAGGGGTCATTATCATTCTACAAGTGTGCCTAATGCCTTCTTTGTGCTGCATTTATACGAAAAAAAAGCCGGTGACATGTACATACTAGCAATAAATGAATGCAGAGATTGGCAAAGCGTCCAGGAGAGGAGCTTTAATCCTTGTGTGGGCTCAGTTTACTGTGGTATGAGTTTCCACCTGCCTTTTTCAATATTCTCCCTTTCGACCGGATAACCGTCTGTTCCATGCACATTAATGAATCTTTTTGACTCTTTGATTCTGATAATTCAAACTTGCTGGTGGTAAGCGCCGGCTGTCACCAGCCCGGATCTGTAATGGGATATGATTGAGAGAGAGAGATAAAAACTTGGTTTTTTTTACAATTCCTAAATAAGTCAAATGTTATAGGTTGTATATTGCACCCAATAATATATCAAGTGTGAGTTCAAAATGATGTGTTTTTAATCTTTTGGGGTGGTGTTTTTTGTTTGTTTGTTTGTTCGGTTGTTTGTTTGTTTGTTTGTTTTTATTTAGTTTGTTATTGAGGGGGG
>NW_004797304.1:1467112-1468791 GCF_000002075.1 Aplysia californica
ATAATAATAATAATAATAATAATAATAATAATAATAACAATAATGATTCTCAGACACAGGTTTTTCAATTATAGTAATGATAATAATCATAATCACAATTATAATCATAATAATAATAATAATAAATGTTCTTTAACGACGAAGCGGACGCATGTGTCCGACCAGCAGTTAAATCTAGTAACAGACCAAAGTCGACGTTGCTGAAATTGTGACCATCCTTGAAGAAAATTCAGTGATTGGTGATGTTGTCGTCTTCACCGACGGATCAGTGAGGCGTGGCCAGAAATCTGGGTGGGCTTCAGTGCTCGAGTTGACGGGAAGGTAATTATTAAAGAACAGTCTGGAGCCTACGAGTGCACTACATCGAGCATGGCAATGGAGGTTAAGGCAAGAACAGAGGCGCTGGAATGGATCAGTATGGAAGCGTATAAACATGCACTGTTAGTCACAGATTCGATGAGCACCCTAGAAAAAAATCAGGAGTGGATGGCTCTACAGTGACTGGAGAGCTTCCATTGCAAATAGCCACCTCCTAAGGATTGCATGGGTGTTCTGCCCCGGTCACGCCGGGGTGCACGGAAATGAGCGTGCTGATGAACTTGCCGGCGAAGCAGCACCCAATGGCCGAATCATGCTCGACCCACCAATGGTGATCGCCAGATGCAAGGAGAGCCTTCACGACCAAGAGGAGACAGACTCCCATACACTCAGCACAATAAAAGAAAAGTGTGTGCGGGACACAGCGAAAAAAAGTTTGCTTCGAGGAGCGGTCAGGCGTGTATCAAACCAGCTCCTCATGAAGACAATTAGCAGGAAGACCTTGAGGTGGACGCTGGAAAGGAGAGATGAGCAGCTATGGACATGTGCCGCCTGCTATGATTCTAGCTCCGGATCCAGTAAATCCAATTTAGAACTAAAATTCAAAAGCAATGTTCTCACTAGCACTGACTAACGAGCTTGATTGCTCTCATGCATACAGATGATATGCATTAACGAATGCTTTCAGTTTGATGTCAAATAGTCAGATGTATAAACAAAATGCATCGCAAATGAAACCCTTTGACCCCATTTTTTGGGAGGGGGTGGGGGTGTATTTAACTACTGCCTATATTTTTTAGACACATTATGCTGTTTGGCCTGGGTCAAAAGAGGAATAGCAGGTCATTTAGTATACATATTGTAAATCGAAATCACCCACATAAAGCAAGATAATATCGCTACTTCCACGAGTATGTGTATCAAGTGACTTTTAGCTACCCTTTCAAGCGCGAAATTGGGTCGTTGGTAGGAGTGTTATTCTTTTCCCCATATGTTACTAATGAATTATCCAATGTTTTGTCGATTCGCCGAACATCAAAGTGCACGTCAGTAGGAACGACAACAACAGTTTTAGAAGCAACGGCAATAACTACTGCTGGAAAGAAATGAATTATTTTTTTTTAGATTTTCGCAGTTGAAGCTATCGTTGTGTTTGTGAGTGTTTCGGTCCTGATCGATCTACTCCATCCTATTCGACATTGTCACCGTCACCGTCATCGTCTTCATGGGCTGTGTAGCAACAGCAGCAAAGGCGTCATCAACGTTAACGCCGTTTTCTTTAGGGTAAACCGGTAGAAAGCCTGGGTAGTTTTGTACAACGCCTTATCTTCCACATTGCTATCAACAAGTATATATATATA
>NW_004797304.1:1469025-1471094 GCF_000002075.1 Aplysia californica
TCTCCACCCCCACCCACCCAAATCGCAAGAAAAGAACAATCAAACCCAGGTCAAAACAACTCAAAATGTTGCCAACAAAAAAAAAGTAACAACCACAAAACAAAACCGAAAAACAACCCTAGCAGAATGATGTGTACTCAGCCAGTCTCAATCGCGCACACGAAACGCGGGGCCTGGATATCGGCGAACGAGTAAAGTAGCAGGCAGCACTCCCAGTCGGAGTCTCTCGCGTAAATTGATATCGATTAGGATGACGATCAAGTCGGCTTCAGACAATCGGAGAGGCTGGTGGGCGGGTCTTGGCCAACCGTTGTGCTCTGACCTCTGGCAGGGTTCACGCCGCCCCTCTGTATGTAGCTGCTGCCCTGTCATGGTGTTTTGTTTGGGTTTGTTTTTTGTTTGTTTTTTGTCTGTGTGTTTTGGGTTTTTTTACACACGTAGGTAGTGGGAAAACGCGATGTCTACACGCGATGCGTCCGTTTTCTAGATGTCGCTGTCAAGGGTCCGGCTATTTTACTGACCATATGTACACCTGCTAAACACCGTCTCTACGGCTGTTACTTATCGATATTGACAAACCTATCGCGTCGTTATTTACCTCTGCTGCCAAATATTTGTAGTTCCCCCGTGTTTCATGCATTTTGAGCTTGTTCGCGGATGGCTAAACTAACCTCAGGTTTTGTTTCCTTTTTTTCGCGAGCAACTATCCTTTAGTTTCAGTTTCAGTAAGAGTTTCACGGCACTTGCAACACAATAAGGTCATGTAAGTACCGAAGATTATAGGTGTTACAAGAGAGTAATAAACACGAAAAGACGGAAGAAAGAAAAGAACGACAGATTTTTTTATAGGAAAGAAGGCGCAAACCACACAGAATACCCGCCAACACCTACTTGAGCAAAACTTGTTGAAATACTCACTAAATATACTCTTTTTGCCCCAAGAACTATCAAGACAAATTAAGGTCGAAAGGTTTAGAGAAGTTATTCTTGTATCGGCACATTATGACACGGTCAGAATTACGGTAACCATTTCACTTTATTTTTGCGAATTCAGCTAGAATCGCATCAATTGATTTTTTAGTTAGCCTACTCTGTGTCTACTACAAGCAAAGATAGTACATAACAAGATGGGCCACTCAGCCAAAAAAGTGTCCCTTGGAAGTTCGCTCTTTGCTTCAGATGGCGCTGCAGTCTGTTTTGAAGCTCTCTTTCGTTTTTCCAGACGAAGAATAGGAATAGCATCTCCTTGCGTGCGCAGATCGACTGCAGTTCATCAGCAGTTCGGGTTCGTTCAGTGTGGAGTTTTAGGTTGTTTTTTATTTTATTTTAATGACCTCTCGCCTGTCATTCGAAAGTCAAATTGAACGAAGAAAACAATCACCCTTTCCTCCGGAAGATGTTTTTTGTCAGCGTAACCATTTTAAAAAAGCGTTGTTCCGAAATTTATTCAGAAAATTGCTAGTTTCACTTTGATTTTTTTAAACTCAAGTAGGGAAACTCTGTTCGCAAAAGGTGCGCTTTCGCGAAGAGGGCGCCACCGAATTTTGAGGACACTTTTTTAATTGGCTCAAAGATAGAAGTGGCCCCTCTTGTTATGTAGACTCTTTGCTACAAGGTAGAGAAGATTACATTTTAAAGTTTTCCCGAAAAGTGCACACCAATTCTAGGAGGTGCAAAAGAACAATTATTGCGTTTGAATATGCAGAAGTATGTAATGTTTCAATTTCAAGTCTTTTAAAAATCGTTCTCTTCCAGTGCTACTCTACGGACAGTGAATTTAAGCACAGCGAAGAATGCCATGATGCTTCTATCTAGGTTGTTGTTGTTGGGTTGTTGTTTTTTTAATCTGTCCAATACCATTTACGAAAACGGGCACAGTATTATCTCAGCTGGTATCGGTGCAGTTTGCTGGGATGATCTTCTTTCCAATCGACTGTATCGAAGCACAATTAGTGGTTGTTGTCATGGGTTTCCACCCTCCCGGTCTAATAAAGCTGGATGTTAAAAGTCATGGTCCGCCCTCTTCGACGCCAGTGCTGAAATAATAATAATAATAATGATAATAATAA
>NW_004797304.1:1472731-1473817 GCF_000002075.1 Aplysia californica
AACACACACACACACACACACACACACACACACACACACGCACACTCACACACACACGCACACACACTCATGCCCCCAAACACTCGCGCACGCACACTCTTTTCGAGACTGTTTTGTCCAGTCTTTGCTCACCCATTTTACAGAATGTTTGTACCACCGATCCCGATAGGCGACAAAGGGATAGCTAATTAGTCGCCGCCATAGAGTAGGCTAGGAACTACAAAAGGCGCTTTCAGGTTACGTAATGTTTTACGCTCTCGGCTACCTTAGAATTACAAAGTTCTGCATGACATTTTTGGCTGTTTTGAGTTACAAAGATCATGAGGTCAGAAGCCAAATGTTCTATCTACTTTATCAAAATCGTGAGATTATCCAGAGTTTGTATCAAGATATTCAAAAAATTGCAATCGAAAAAGCATGACATGTTGTGAAACTCAAAAATTTTGACGTCCAATTCCTCAAAACCAGGAGCTGAGCAGATAAAAACTTGTAATTCTAAGGTACTCATATTTTACGCTCCCATCAAGTTGATATTGATCATTTTGTAACTTCAACCCTTGTAGTTTGGGAAACATTCCTTTAGAAGGGCTCGGGTCCTCTCCAGAGCATCTTGACTTTTACAACACAATCATCGGTGTATGTGGTGCAGTGCAGTCACTTGCTTTGCCGTTGCATGCAGAACGCCTGTTGTCGATTCCAGTGTGGGAAGAATGTTTATAGTGTGTCTCGAGCTTTCTACTGGGACGTTGTATCCCTCTCTGCCTCTTGGATATAACATCCGAGCTGATAGATGGAGGCTCTCGATAGAATACGTCCCAATATTGCAGTCCAATTCATTTGTGTAAAGTTTCAAAGGGGCTAATCTGTACACCACAAATGCCATGTTCGATGTCATAAGCAAACATGCTTGGTACAACTGGTATTCTGATAGGCATCACAGTAACAGTATCAATGTTATGCTCTCGTTGATGTGGATATATTTACATTGCATGCATGGGAACAGCTCTCACCAAAACATAAGTTTAGCTCACCTCGAAATAACAGAAAGGATAGAGAAATTTGCTGGTAATATGGCTCTGTATCCCC
>NW_004797304.1:1475067-1476250 GCF_000002075.1 Aplysia californica
CTCTCTCTCTCTCCATCCTCCCTCTTTCATCTTTCCCTTGCTCAGTCCACTCCAAAACAACTACAACATTTTCTTCACTCCCCCCATCCCTCTGAATATGATTATTTCCCCTTTTCTATCCACCTGCCTTCGCGCCACACCATTTCATCCTCCATTTCTATATCCTGGATCCAATAGACGTGTCTTTATGGATATTACCATTTTTTTTTCTTTTCTGTTGCAACCCCTTCCCGTACCCAACCTACCCATCAGTGCTATGACCGATTCCACCTCCGTTTCATTATGAATATTGGTTTTATCTTTTCCCTAGCAACTCTGCACTCCCATCCCATTCGAAATTCCCCTTCCCCCGATCTTACCGCCGTTTTATTATGAATATTGTTGGAGCCTTTTTTTCTCTCTTTCCCTTTGCATTCATTCATAGCACAGGCCGCCAGCAAGTATTGATCTGTGTAGAGCTACCGGTAGGCCCTGTTATCATCTTTTTATTGTTGGTTCTTCGCGCGTGCCTTTGTGTACATTAGTGCGCGTGCATGTATGTATGTATCTATGTATGTATGTATGTATGTATGTATGTATGTATGTATGTATGTATGTATGTATGTATGTATGTATGTATGTACGCACGTACTCATGTGCGCATGCGCGCGTGTACCTACGTATGAACGCATACCCATGAGTGTGTGCATGCGCACGCGCTGTGCATGCATGTACATCTGTGTATGTGTATGCTATTTATGAACTTATATGTGAGCTTTACAGACAATCTTTCATACGTTTCGAGTTCATTTTACCAAAGAATGACTATTATACGTGCGATTTTATTCATCAGCCTACGGGTGTGTGAAGGCGGGAGCATACTATCCGCTCAAGAGTGCGTGGTATTATGTATGTGCTTGTAACGCGTTCTCTCGCAGCCATTTAAGCGTCAGACATTCAAGCCATTTTACTGTCTGTCTGCCCTATAAAACAGTTCGGTGGTACATATTAATACGAGCGTGCTCAAAATGTGGTCGATCTTCTCGGTCTCTGTATTACATACACATGCCTCTCTTTTCCTTCCCCTGGGGGTCTCTGTCTGTCTGTCTGTCTGTCTGTCTGCCCGCATGTCTGTCTGTCTGTCTGTCTGTTTCTTTCTCTCCCCCTGTTCGTCTCTCTCTCTCTCTCTCTCTCTCTCTCTCTC
>NW_004797304.1:1482203-1483102 GCF_000002075.1 Aplysia californica
ACAGACAGACAGACAGACAGACAGACAGACAGACAGACAGACAGACAGACAGACACTGCCCAGACTTTGGCTGGAGTGCTTATCCCTGTAAGAGAGAAATAGTCCTTTTGTTGAAGTACAACACACTGCGAGGCAAATGGTTGAGAAAAGAGTAAGAAAAAAGAAGAAGAAGGAAGGAAGACGATACAGCAAAGTAAATATTCAATGTTGTGTTCGTCTAAGCGCCTGTTATCTCCCCTCTGTAGGGCACGCTCCTCCTGCTGCAAGAGCAGGTGGTTTGTTTATTCCAAGTATTTCCGAGACTCCACCGTTCCTACAAGGAGCATCATCTCTCAGTAAACCCAGGGTTAGATAATTGATTTATTTCCTGGGATGTAGATCCTTGCGGTTCTTAGCGTTCTGGGATCTTAACACACTTTTGAAAGCAAAGTGTTCTAGTTATGTATTTGTTACTAATTTTGCTCTTTTTTTTCTTTGCTTTCTTTTCCTTTATGTAGTTTTGAAAGACTATCGTTTTTAGCAATAGAAATAGATATCAATTGCTTTGAATACCAATTCCATTTTGTCTAGTCTTCTTCCAAATTAGGGGTTTGGGAGGAGCCTAGCCTCAGTTAGGGATGATGTTTCATATCATTTTTCTCTTGTTAATAAGCACCTTTGATTGGTCATAGTAGAGAAGCATTAGAGTGTGAATATGTGACAGTTGACAGCTAAGTATGTCCAGATCAGCAGCATCACATTTCAGTGTCCAGACACTGTCTTCCTTGGCTTAGTAGGCTTCGTACTTATTTGAAACACGGAGAATGAGAATGTTACTTTAAAACGGAAACAGGGGATGGCCTGTCTCCTTCCTTCTTGAACAGTTGCTTTGCAACTCCTTTCTTCCAAAATACCCCCCC
>NW_004797304.1:1487497-1490401 GCF_000002075.1 Aplysia californica
TCTGTCTGTCTGTCTGTCTGTCTGTCTGTCTGTCTGTCTCTCTCTCTGTCTCGGCCTCTCTCTCTCTCTCTCTCTCTATCCAACCCAGCGTTTCTCGAGTTTCACCGATCTGTTTTCCAGACTTCCAACGGAACGAGGAAATAAAAAACAAACTCCCAAGGTCGATTCCACGACATTTTCCTAAGGTATCGCGATTTTTATTTGCCACGAGGAAACCTCAAACATGGAAATCGATTTTCCGTGGCGGGGAAATTAATTTAGACGTGAGCTTTCAACTGTCTCTTTTAGCCCGGTTCAAAGCGATCGGGTTTCGATTCTGAGAAAACAGCTGTCTAAATCGAAGACGACCGACTTCAAAGACGCTATACGTGCTTGTTGTGAGGCGCATCAGTTGTCTGAGAGCTCCTCCCACCGGGTCAGTCGACCGCTCAAGTGTTTGGACTGGCAAGTGCTAAGCATGTTTTCTTGAGCGCCGAAGCTGCGGGACATTTGCCTTTGCATGTTTTTGAAATCTGGAATGCAAAGGCTAAAACAGCACCTAATCCTAGAGAGCTGGAGCCTCTATAAATAAATTACCAACAGAGCGTTTGTGAAAATCGGAATGTCATTGATGTTTTGACACCGATTGTCTTAATGTTGAATGCTCTTGTGTTATCCGAAAAGTGGTTGGCAGGTGGCACGTCTGCCAGGTCCTGCGTCGTTCCCATCTCGTCTGTGTGCTGGTCCAAAGTACTCTGTCTCTGATGTTGGTTAAAAGTAGTTTTTGAGTGTGTCATTAGTGAGAGTAATTCACAGACCGTCACTTTATCAGTTTGCACCTTTTCACTCAGTCCAAATTACTATCCATAAAAGTCTTAAAGGTATGTCTGTTTAGAAAAAAAAAATATAGTTCATTTCAAAGGCAAGCCCCATGGTCTTGTGGCAAGAGATAAAAGGATAATATGTGTATGGATTGAGGCCCCAATCAACACTATTAGATTTAAGAGGCGGGACCTCCAATTTTGACGTTCGACTCCGATACGACCGAGAGAAATGGTTCGAGAACTTTGAAAGATCCACAAAACGACCCAAGTTAAAAAGACGCCCTGCCTGAGATTAGAACCACGGCCATCCGCTCGGAGTCTAGAATGATATCAACTGAGCTAACGGAGCGCCCGACAGGGGGAAGGAAAAGGGGGAATCGGGGAGAGGGTGGGTGGGGGAGAGAGATGGAATAATGTATACCGAATGAAGTAGTATCACCCATGTAGGCCTACTTACCGCCATCTGCGGTGTGGTGGTTACGCGCTTCGCTGTCGCTCGCAGGAGACCCGTTTCGACGCCCGAGTGAGGAGAAAATGTGTATCGAGTATTCCTGTCTTTCTGCTGGGATGTACTATCTCTCTAATCCCGGATTGCCCCAGCTAGGCAGAGTCGGAAACCCGCCTCTTAAATTATCCAAATAACTGTGTCGATGCTGACGTAAAAAGACCTCTATTTCTTTAAAACATGCACACCTCAGCACAGATTTTCATGTCGTACTCTATTCCGCCACAAAGTGGAGTAGCACCTCCTGCTAGTGAGCAACAGGTCTATTTGTGACCCCCGCCCCCTTTCCCCAGTGGCTCAGTGGGAGGTCCCTTTCCTTACGTGTAACTGGAGCTATCATGCGTAAGGGCAACCGCTACCAAAAACTTTGAGGCCATTCTTGCATCCTACAGACTACGTATGTGCATCAAACTGACTTTGTGGGTTACAGGCGAACATCAGAATAAGAGACACTGTAGTAAAAGTAAATAGTTGCGAGTAACCTAAAAGTGTTACCTTGTTCATGTCCCTGTGATCCGCTTAGCTCGTTTGGGGAAGGGGTATAAAAAACTCGGAGCTGCGTAATACGATTGCGAGACCCTGCCAAGATGTCCGCACAAGCTCTTCCGGAGCTGAGCGAATGGGAGGTAATTTATCTGCGTCTTCCACGGGCGATCACTCCGGAGACCAGATGTTTTCTCCCCTTGTAATGACGTGATTAGCGTCACCTCACGTGGTACGTCGCCATATTGGAAACTGCTTCCTGTTTCAGCGGGTCAGGCGTCGACTGCAGCAAGGGCAGCCACCCTCACACTGGAATAACCGGATGGGAATACAATTATATCACGGATCAGTCTCCTTCAATCGAATTACCGGGGCGTCTATTTTCAGGGTTCTACAATTCTTGCCAGCTGAAATATCATATGAAATCACGCCCTGAAGGAAACCGCTGGTGATTTGTGAAGTTTGATAAAAAAAAAAAAAATTTACTATTGTTTTCGTATAACCTAATCGTATTTCTGCTTTAGGCTCACCACGACGCTGTCATTAAGAGTGCAATGGATTTGAAAACAAATTAATAAACCAATGCAGTAAGATTACAATAAAAGAAATGCAAAAGTTCTGTAATAAACATTCGAAGGCATGAGGGGGGATAATATTGGAGACCCAACTTCTTTCCTTGGCTTGATTAATCCTGATGGGTCACGAAGTGCCCCGTTTTCAAAAAGGCGGCAGAGTTGTTCAATAGGTGTTTGGAATTTGCCAGAAACTTCATTTCTTTCTGTCTTCGCGCTATTTGTCGAACTCACAATCTCCGGTGTACGCCCCATGAGTATCTCTTCAACCCTAACTGATAGACCTCACTTTTTGCTATATTCATTTTCTTGTTTTTCTTTATCTTCTTTTCCCTTTCTCTCAGTTCTACAGGACGTTATGGCTTCTTACCAAAAACTCAAACCTCAAAGAAATAGAGTCAAAATGTTAGGGTGAACCAAAAGTAAGATACTGAAGAAGACCACAGGTTTCCATACTCTGAAATCCCTCATTGTCGCTCCTAGCTACTCCTTCTCTCTCTCTTTCTCTCTCTCTCTCTCTCTCTCTCTCTCTCTCTCTCTC
>NW_004797304.1:1491430-1491940 GCF_000002075.1 Aplysia californica
GAGAGAGAGAGAGGGGGGGGGCTTCTTGTTGGCTGTTGCTGGACACACATTTTAAATCGATGGGAGATTTTACACCTTAAATGTTGTTGGTTTGGGCGGAAGAGTGGAAATGAGGTGAAGTGGAATAAGGAAGTGTGTATCTTTGTGAGAGTGCTGCTCCTGGTGTACTTTTTATTCGTTTTTTTTTATTTTTGGGTCGTAGTTTTGTTTTTGTTGTTGTTGTTTTGATTTGTTTGTTTGTTTTTCGGGGTGGGGGGTGGGAGCAAGAGCTTATTGTTGGGATACTAATTTCTATAAATGACGCACTGGCACTAGCAAAATGTTGGAGTTCGTGCCTTGGTCAGTTTAGATGCTTGTATAGAGGACAGAGAAGTGTAATTTAGGAAAGAACTGGGTGACACTAAGATATACATTCAGATTTCAACTCACACGCACTCTCACCTATATACGGACACACGTACACACGCATTCACACGCACACGCACATGCACACACACACACACACACACA
>NW_004797304.1:1493816-1495342 GCF_000002075.1 Aplysia californica
GAGAGAGAGAGAGAGATGGCATTGATTGTTTGTTTGAGATAAAGAGAGGGGTGCGACAGGGTGAGATGGAGAGAGAGAGAGAGAGAGAGAGAGAGAGAGAGAGAGGAGAGAGAGGAGAGAGAGAGAGAGGAGAGAGAGAGAGGAGAGAGAGAAAGAGAGAGGGAGAGAGAGAGAAAGTGACCAAATTGATCATGTGATAGATATGCATAGAAGAAGACGGAGGGAAGCCGGACGAGAGAACGTTTAATTGAAACAAAACATCGGAGGACGCGGACTCCGTCAATGATATGCAAATGAGGCGGCCGTCCTATCAGCTGAATACACAACTGGGACGCTGATTGGACAAGCAGGGAGCGAGACCAATTCTCTCCCCTTGTCTCACTAGAAACGCTTGGTTTGGCAAAACCTGTCTTGAGAATTGTACCACTCGGTTCCCTACACGGTTAGCACACTAAATCAACATTGGTTCTAACGCAATTTTATTTCTAAGTTAGCTTGCTTCTACTAACTACTAGCGTCCCTTTTCTTTCCTCAATTGTTTTACAATAATATAATAAATAATGCAGCCTTTCTAAAGCCTTGTGTTGTACTCTTTATGTCCACCCCGTCTTCTCTTATATCGGACGGTTGGAGTTGGAGGACAATACTGGTTGGTTTTAATTCTTTTCTTTTCTTCTGTTATTTCTGTCTGTCTGGCGCTTTCCTGCTCCAAATGACCCTTGATATGGCGATGTGGTTTTTGCCACCAAAAACAATTACCCCACCCGCAAAATATCCTGCCTGCCGTGTCCTGGAATGCGGTTCGAACCTCCTGTTCCTTACTTTCCAGGAAGGTACCTCCTTTCTTTTATAGATGCAAGTTGGATGGGAGATTGCGCCATTACAGTGTTGAAAAAGACATTAAATCCATACCACCCCTCGCCTGTCTGATCTGCGTAGGAGGAGAATTGGAAAAAAAATAATAATTTAATGAAGTGTTTATTTTTATTTCTAAATGCGCTTATTTTGTCTGGGTTTTTCACTGTCTGGGTGTTCACCCCCAGACGATAGGATCAGAGGAAAAGACCCCTTTGTTTATGAGATAACAGCTCGGGATTATTTGTCCTTATCTATCATGTACACATCGTTGTCTTTTTTTTTTCACCCTTTTTACTCTCAAGCTTGTTCTCTCCACCCACCTTCATGTTCTTTCTTTCCCACGTGCTCTCCTTCTCCCTCTCCTCCCTACCCTCTCTCTCTCTCTCGTTCTGTCTTTTCGTCTCTCTCTCTCTCTCTCTCTCTCTCTCTCTCTCTCTCTCTCTCTCTCTCTCCTTTTCTTCTTCACTTGCAGCGGCATACCTCTCTTGTGCTTTAATCAGCAAAACGGAAAGTGACAGCAAAACGGAAAGTGAGGCAGATCAAAAGGTTGGGAAACAGATTTTTTTTTAAAGATGAACAGATAGGCATACCCATTGGAAGACAGACAGACAGACAGACAGACAGACAGACAGACAGACAGACAGACAGACAGACAGACAGACAGACAT
>NW_004797304.1:1497490-1499357 GCF_000002075.1 Aplysia californica
GACAGACAGACAGACAGACAGACAGACAGACAGACAGACAGACAGACAGACAGAGTTTGGGGAAGTAGTAATTGTCGTCCCACCTATTACTATTGTATTAGGTGGGGGTGGGGTGGGGGTAATCTTTTGTAGCCACCGTTCACGTAATTTATTTGGAAAGTTAAATGATCCCGCCTGCACCATTGTGTCGGCTGAGGTCGACGAGGTTGTTTCATCTATGAGCTCAACTCGGCACTCTGTGTAATTACGTAAAAGCAGGTATACTTGTGTTTTGGCTCAGCTATAATGTAAATCTTGACAAAGTAGTAACAAAAAATTGTTAATAATATAAGAGATAAAATGTTTTCCTACTTGCTCTCTGCTCTTTGATATGGTTTTATGCTGGGAGGAGAGGCCTGGTATGGGTTGGGGGGGGGGGGGAGAATTGTAATAATTTGGCGTTTTTGCACCCTGCAGGATACACATTCGATCCTTTCGATAGATGAGCTTTTTTGTGGTAAGAGTTAAGGTGAAAGGATATAGACACGTATGAAACAGCAAGGCTTGAGCATATCTCAGGGTAATTAAGTTGTGTTTCAATAACTCTGTCCCACGTTTAGATATGTTCCACCTCCTGTTAGTTTGCATTTACTGTAATGTTGACCGTGAGTAGATCTATTTTGCTATTTAGATTTCGAGTACGTGTAAAAGTAGCCTGCTTGACTTGTGAGCAAATAACTTCAGGAGCTCCTGTAACGTTAGTTTTAGTAAGAGTTTTACGGCACTTGCAACACAATAAGGTTATATAAGACCGAAGAAAAAATTATGTGTTACAAGTGAGTATCCTGCACAAAAAAGGAGGAGAGATAAGGACGATAGACGTGTGATAGGAAAGAAGGAGCAAATCATACCAGAGTACCCGTCAACCACCCACTAAAAAAACAACCACAAACATTACAGTGTTTATACTATATTTAAACATTTTCAAAACATAGGGAAGGTGGGGCATTCTACTTATTTTGATAGTGTAAGATGAAACACACTTTATCTCAAATATGACTAAAAAATGTAGTGAAAAGAAGAAGAGTCGAAACTGTAGAAATTAAATGAATTCAAATAAACTAAAACAAAAGTAAGAGTGAAATGAAATTATTGAAGAGAATAATTAATTTGACAGGGGTGATGCGTGATGTATTTTGATCAAAGAGTGTTTCAGAGAAGAAAAGAGATACATTTTAATGACTGATCACATTCAAAGATTAAGATTGCGATCGAGTGCCCACTAACTCGCTAAGCAGAAAAGTTTGGTATTTTCGATTTAATACGCAATAAATAATAAAGAGAACGGTTGAAGGGCAAACAATTTACGAGCAAGTAAACAGGCGGCAGATGGATGAGGGAATGGATAGATTAATGAATGAAAGGAAGGATGCGTCGGGTGGTTTATGTGAATGGATAGAAGGAAGGGTGGAAAGATAAATGGGAAGACATGTGAATGAAAGAGTTGACCTAAGTGTGACTAAATGAATAAGACAAAAGTTATAAATATGTACTGTCAGAAACATGAAGCAGGCCTTCTTCCAGCTGCTAGCCTACTGCTCTGATCTCCCTCCACATTCTGCTTGCTGCCTGTAATTTGCATTAAATCATTGTTTTGTTTGGCAACTTGTGGGTCTGGTTGGGGTGTTTTTGTCTCTGTGCAACGCACAATGATGTATGAGCATTCCCGAAGAAAGAGAGCGCGGACCATGAGCGGACGGATCGATGTCTGCCTCTGCACATTTGGGTGCCTTATTTGACACCGCGTGAAAGTTTTTTCCTCTCTCTCTCTCTCTCTCTCTCTCTCTCTCTCTTTCTCTCTCTCTCTCTCTCTCTCTCTCTCTCTCTC
>NW_004797304.1:1501054-1503482 GCF_000002075.1 Aplysia californica
CTCCCCCCCTCCCCTCCCGGCCCCCATCCCACCGCCCAATGCTACACGCGTGCATGTTATTATCACCAGAAGACACATGCTCACCATCACCCGTTGTGTGTGCATGCACATAATTACAGGTTCTTATTGTACATTCATACCTTTACTTATTTGTGTGGGGAATGCTCAATAACTCGTGCCTTTTCAACAACAAAGCCACAACGATCTCACAGTGCACTGTTGAATATGGAACATCGTTGTTTCTTTTCCCCGCTCAGTACCAAAAAAAAAAGAAGAGCAAAGAGAAAAACAGAAAAAATTGAGCAAAAAAGTAAAACA
Organism: Aplysia californica; assembly: GCF_000002075.1. Classification (NCBI taxonomy): domain Eukaryota; kingdom Metazoa; phylum Mollusca; class Gastropoda; order Aplysiida; family Aplysiidae; genus Aplysia; species Aplysia californica. The sequence continues at coordinate 1,501,373 of NW_004797304.1, forward strand.
GAAACCAAAAAAAAAAAAAAAAAAATGCCCCCAAAACCCAGCGAAACAATGGAAAATGTTTACCTAATACTAATCAAGTTCGCACACAGGGGAAAAGAAAAAAGGGAGGGAGGGGGGGAGGGCGATTTTACGCTGTGTAATGGGGCCAGTCATTTCGTTAGTTGGTATTTGAGGATTTGGAAGCCTAGAAGGCGGGAGGTGGGGGGGGGGGAGGATTATTATTGGTAATTAATGGCCACTATTCTAGAATTGTACGAATCCCCTCACGATGGGAGTTTTGTTGTGAGAATGCTTGGTGAACGTGAGTGTATGTAATGGTTATGTATATTTATGCATTTATTGTACGTGCGTACGCATACATGTTCACACTTACTCAAAGATAGACTGGATTGTCTCCCCCTCAACACCTTTTTTGCCCTCACCTTTCCTCCTGAAAAACAAAAACAAAACAAAAAACAACAGAAAAAGAAAAATAACATTGATGATTATTTTTAAAATACCCAAAATCAACTCGCCCCACCCCCATTTTTCTTTTCCCATACCACCTCAAAGGGGAAAAAAAAATACTGCACACTCACATAAAAGAGCTTGAGCTTTGAGGAAGGTAGAATGTTGTGTTAGGGGGTCCCTTCTTGCCTGTGAGGTTCACACCCGAGAGAGAGACCGCTCATCATCACCCCCTATGTTTCGTTTACCTGTAAGGGGATTTTTTCCCTCTTACTTTTTGCCCCCTTGTGACGTAGGGAGACCTCGTCAGCTGATGTAAGCTCCTGGCCAAAATGTTCCTATTGTAAACATAAAGGTGCTTAGAGGATGCCCAAAAAAATGGGAACTGTCTGGGTGCAGAGATTTGTGGTGCTGCTGCTGGTGCATGCTGCTGGTGCATGCTGCTGGTGGTTGTGGTGATGGTGGTTGTGGTGATGGTGGTTGTGGTGATGGTGGTGCTTGTGGTTGTCGTGGTGGTAGATCTAGTAGTAGGGGGAAAGAATAGCGATGATTGAGTGGGGGTCGAAAGTTGTGGATGGTATGGTGATGATTTAAGTGCTTAAGTTTAGAAGAGGTATGGTGGAAGTTCAAAAGACAGACAGATGGGCGAAAGGGGGCACGGGCAGAGAGACAGATAGATGGTGAGGCAGCGTGGTGAAATCAAATCAGGCACTTGTCAAAATACAGATATTGGAGAAACATGCAACAATTTTACTGCCAGTTTGGAATTTTGTTTCTAATTTTTCGTTTTGGCTCAACACCTTGCATGTCCATTCAGAAACACTTGTGTATGTGGGTTTATGGGAAAACTTTAAATAAAGAAAAATGTAAATTTACAGTTTCCAAGGACTCTTGAGCTATGGACGTCACCAAACTTTGGCGGTCATTTTATCGCTTATTTTACTTCTGAAACCAGGCGGCCCCATCTCTTTCAATTACAAATATCTCGACTTCTTATATTTCAGATAAAGTAATTTTTTTTCTTCGAAAGCAAGGCAAATGGCCAATTTTTAAGATGATACCAATAACTCCAAATGACCCTAAATTGACGAGCGCCTGATTCCACCGTGTAGACAGACAGACAGACAGACAGACAGACAGACAGACAGACAGACAGACAGACAGACAGACAGACAGACAGACAGACAGACAGACAGATCGATTGATCGATCGATCAATCAATCGAAGACGCGATTAACTAAAAAGACAAATTACTACGTGGTGGAATGTCTCACATTTGTTGATTGGCACTGTCACTATCACTCTTTGAAGCATAATCATTTTTTTTAAAATATTGAATACGACAGGCCCTTTAAGAACGAAATAATTGTTTTGCAAATGCCATATTATTAAGAAACAAACAGGTAGAAAGATAAAGCTACGTAACAGCTTGGAACAAAATAACTTTTTATGACTCTCTTGGAAGATATCATTATGTAGATAGGTGAGATAAATAAGTAGATATGTATCTGGATAGGTAGACGAATATGTAGGTGCGTGTGTGTGATGATTATCTGTGGACGTTTATGTGTGAGAGAGAAACGGAAAGAGAAGGAGAATGAATATATGAGAGAGAAGGAGAGAGAGAGAGAGAGAGAAAGAGAGAGAGAGAGAGAGAGAGAGA
>NW_004797304.1:1505508-1511633 GCF_000002075.1 Aplysia californica
TGTGTGTGTGTGTGTGTGTGTGTGTGTGTGTGTCACGTATGTCTGTGCTTGTGCCTGTCGTTGAAGGTGCTCTTTTCTATCCGTCGTTCTCGTTTAAACTGGTTCTTATTTTTGAATCTTTGCCCATCAGTGTTCTAATGATTTGTGGGCACCCTCCTTTGATCGACTCTTCTTCCTCCTCCTCCCCATCGCTCCCCCCCCTCCTGCTTCTCCTCCTCCCCTCCTCCTCCTCCTCCCTCTCTTCCCCATTCTCCTCCTCCTACTTGTCCTCATCATCATCATTATCAACATAATCCTCCTCCTTGTTATTCTTCTTCTTGTGTTGGAAAAAAAAAGTTGCCGATTCTGTGCCAAGCCGAGGTAAACTCGTACTTGTCGACTATGTTTTTACTCAGCCTTCATGTCCAGATCGATGTCTACCCAAGACGAATGCTGCTCTAAAACTGCGTGAGTTTTTTCCCAGTGACCGCTGTCCGCGCTTAACCCTCTTGAGGCGACGTCTCGCTGTTGGTTACGGGAAACTAGTCCCGATTTTTGATCATCTAAAAAACAAAACAATTATTCTTACCCGTCGCACAAGCCAATATTAATGTTTTTTTCCTGAGCTGCCACCCGTTTTGTTCTGTAGTTTCTTTAAAGTTTACTTAATTTACCGGGCATGGACCGACATTTTGCACCTGAACATCAATCCAGATTAAATCTCTTCAAAATATACGATTTTGACTTTTTTGCACGTTAGAAATAAATATGTACTGAGATTGTACTTGTAAGTAGAATTTGTGGCAACTTGGTTAGCAATGAAATCCTCATTGAAGTTGTCAAATCGTTTTCTCCTTTCCCTTTTTTTCCCTGCCATCACTTGCACAATATGTGTATTTTCTAGATTGTTCCTTGTGCATGTCCACAGATGTGTAAACCGACAGTTTGATCCCAGATAACTCTTATGAATAGTGATTCACATCTACATTATTTATGCGGGAAAAGAAAATCATTAAAAAAATTTGCAACGTATTGTCTAAATACAGAAAACGTTCACTGCTTGTAGACTATGTTCCCTTGTCGTATTTTGTTGAAAATTATTTATGCTGCGCCCTCACTATGGATCATTTAAGAGAGTGTTTGATTCAGTGCTGCCTTCCAGGGCCATGTCTGGCGTTGGGATACTCCAGTCCGACAGAAGGACTGAGATATAAAAATATGATAAAATTTCGTTCCCACCTGAGAGTGGAACATACGCCTCATACGGAATGCCCAGTCATGACACCACACAGACTGCTTAAAGATATTCAAGATAACAGTAAGGTTTTCTATAAAGCTACACGAAAATGATACGAAGAGATAGGGCCCAAAGGGTTAATTCTATTTTGCACTTCTTTCTGGTGCTTAGACTCGTGCATTAGTTCCTTCCTCTCGCGTGACTGTAATTAAGGTTTCGCGATGAGGCTCTGTTGCAATGAACTCAGAGCTCCCCGACTTCCATAGACCTCTGATAGGATTAACTCTTGACAGCACAGCTCTTCGCCCAGTGGTAAAGTCCCGGAAAAGGTGAGAAGAGCAGCCAGGTTGATGAAAGGTACTCCCGTGTATGTAGATCATTAATTTTGTTTCTGAATGGTGTGGTCATATGGATGAAATGGATGAAATATACTCAACAGTTTGTAGATCGTAAGTTTCACGAGTTTCGAAGTAGCCCGCCTCCGAAATGATTAAACCAGTATCGATGGGGGCATGCACAACGCCTTATACATTATCTAAATTGTGTCGACAGTGATTTTATGTCCACGTCTTTTAGTTTAATTTAGCAAGAGTTTTAAGGCGTTTGCAACTGCATAAGGCCATATGAGCGCTGTCAACATCGACGCAAGTTAGATCATTTTGGTTGTATCTCTGCTGAGGTCAACGGGGCATAAATGGGGCACAGGATCCCAACAGAAAGTATAAAGGTATTGGATAGAGTAAGACTTATACAAATGAGAATCGAACTCAAATCGCTTTTTGTGAAACAGAGAAGAGTCTAACATTTGCAACTCTGAAATGGAGTCCCGATGTTTGTCCCCCGGAACTCCACCTGAATTTTCCAATAACGTCTTTCTAAGCATAAAGAACCTGTACCCACCGTCTTTTGAAAGTACCACTTTTGATAACAAAATAAATGCTTGACGAGCTTGAGATCGTTTTCGATAGAGCTATATCTGTTCAAAAGCGATATTTCATATGAGAGGAGAAGCAGTCGTAAGAAACCCCATGATGCTCCTGGCTGAGATGTGTGATAATATGCATGCACGTTCTGTGGCACTTTTTAAAAATACAGATTGTTACCATTTAGCCTGTGGTATTTGGCTCGATAAAAAATATGTCGCCCTTTTCTTGCTATCTCGTTTTGTTTGGCTTCGTATGTGATTTTTGCGTGATTTTTTTTTTATTTGTTTGTTGGTTTGTTTTGTTTGTTTGTTTGTTTGTTTTTTTGTCGTTGTTGTTTTTTTTTGTTTTTTTTTGGAGGGGGGGGTTGTGTCAGCTCGGCTGAAGAGAAGACAAAGGGGCAATTAAAAATGTAACCACCACGTATATTAAAAACATTCCAGGTGATCATAAAAACGTGAAGTCAGACAGGACACTGATTGAATCATTGTGTGGCTTTTTTGGACTTTGGCGACGAGATAATGCTTACATTGGGGGGCAATGGAGAAACACAAGATGTGGAACAACGGAGAAGAGATCAGGGGTAGATTTTTACCTGAGATAGCCACCCGGGGTAGACCCTTACGAGAGGATCTGACATTATGTCACATCATTATTTTCTCTCAAGCTCGCTTGTTGGCAAGCTGAAACGCATTTGTGAGAGAGGGGGGCTTTGCTCTCCTGGGGCCCAGTGGTGAAGGGTGAAGGGTGAAGGAAAGAAGGGCAGAGGAATGAGCGAATAAACGAAAGGAGGAGTAGGAGAAATGGGACGCTGGTGCTGAGATAGAATGCAGGTGGGAAAGGAAGTGAGAGTTCCGGGAGTGAGTGAGTGAGTAAAGGTATAATAGAGCGCGGGAAGGACAAATAGTGTGGTTTTCTGAAGAGAGGAAAAATTGATGAACAGTGGGTTTTTAAGTCTATCTGAGGAATCAGGTGCTTAATTCAAGGAATCGACAAATGAATGGGTTCACTCCTCAGAAGATACCAGAGGGTGTGAGTGATAGCGGCATGGGGCTAACAGTCGATAGCGCTGTACAACTTCCAGGGTAGAGGAGTGGCAATTTGGAATAAGCAGACTGGCCGAGAGAATTATTGTAAAGTCATGTGAGCCCTAAAGGGGGCTGGGGACGGTAAATAATCACTAAAAGTTAAATTTACTTTTGGAATTCACCTGCTTCCACACACATCGGACACACACACACACACACACACACACACACACACACACACACACACACACACACACACACACACACACACACATACATATTGCATTCACATACATAAACGCACTGGGGGAAACGGGGCGAACACTCACATGAACAATGAGATTAAGCAAAAATGTATGACGTCAACAATCTTGGTGCACCGTGCCAAGAGGAGACACAAAAGCAATGGCCTTTTGTATCGCCTCCATTAAGTATAATAATATGCCTTTGTCGGCGTCTGTTTATTTTGTTGTCTGTTTGTCTGTCGGCGGGATTACGCCAACACTAATAAACACATCTCAGGAAGCGACACAAGGGCGTTTGCGCACAATGCAACGGTCACGTGACGGTGTTAGGTGCTGTAACAGATTCTACGTTTACGCACAACTTTATTCTTTATTAGCACTTACGTTCTGTTACTGCTCACAACACCACGGCCCATATTTTGAACTATGAATCGTGGTTGATACATTTGGTTTTCTTTATGTACCCTCTATCACTGGAGCTCTACAAGGTCGACTGGTACGCTCACTGGCTTTGCTACTTGGATAATTGTATGTCTCTTTGCAATTAATTTCGTTTTAGCTAACGATGAAACCTTCATGTTTATCAAGATGATTATTGGAATTAATTGTGATTATATTATGACGTTCTTTATTGAGCTGGAGAGAGTTACCGAACTTGTCTGGACTTTTTGGTGCAGTTAGCTGCAGACTTGGTAAACGCGAAGAAATGTTACGTTTAGCCCCGCGTTAGGTCGTAAATCTCTTCCTTTCTAATTTACACCGTTTCGATTTAATCTAGATCATTTCTGGCACGGTGTGTTTCTGCCGTCCCGGACTGTATGGGATACATCCCAGCGGAGAGACGAAGACGACGAATAGAATGTCACCGTCATTTTGAAATCGACATGCAAATTACATTACAAAAGATTGTTTATGTATATACATATATATGTATATATATATATATATCTATCTATATATATATATATATATATATAGATAGATAGATAGATAGATAGATAGATAGATAGATAGATAGATAGATAGATAGATAGATAGATAGATAGATAGATAGATAGATAGATATAGATATATATATATATATATATATATATATATATATATATATATATATATATATATATATATAATATATGTACAGTAATATTTGTATATAATATTTAATTTCAACACGTGTTGTACTGAGGCTTTAAGAGTGCTGTGTCCTCAAAGAGAACATGCAGATAGTTGGAGGGTACCACTGGTAGGTTCTACTGCTTTGTTTTCCCTCTCTTGTTTCTGTTGTGTTGATGTTCTTCTTTTTACTCTAGATCTAACTCAAAACTACCAGAGAAATTGACTGCGTCCTGCAGGTTTTGATTTATACGTCCAGGCTATAACAAATGTAAATGCATTCGTTTTACTCCCAGCGTGGACACTGTTCAGATAATTAAGGAAGAAGGCTCTCTAGAATGGAAATAAAAGATTTGAACACAAAACGCTTAGAGAGAAAAGTGGGGCTGAAGGTGTTGTGTAGTAGGCACCACTACGTGACGGCATCTCGCATGTGTGCACGCAAGAAGAGAAAAGCGTCACCAGAACGCGTGGATTTTGGGATCCTATGGCAAAAAAAAAAACGTCTTTGGTTCCAGGAGAAAGTTGCGTACACATCGTTTTTCCTATAACTTTTCTCTTTCATCTCCAAACATCTGATTTTGACCTACTTTTTCCACTACCTTCGGCTCCCATGTTGTAAAGATGACTTTGTTTGAAGTCAAGTCCTTCCTGTAGTTATATCTCTGTCTTTGTAAAGTCTGGCCTGTTTTCTTCTTCAGTTTTTCATAGAGGAGACTTAAAGGTATATTGCCGTCTTATTTAAGATTCTGCGTTGTATGAACAATGAAAGTTCAGATCTTTCAGTAACTCGTGCTGATCATCTTATTCCGTCCAAATATAACAGTTAAGCTATTACGGTCTAGAGAGAGAGCTACATCATTATGAATAATTCCTAAAATAGTGTGCCTTTAAATTAATGTTTTGGCCCAAACGGAAAATGAGTACTCCAATCAACTATTTCTACTTAATGGTTTATCAACCCAAGAGTTAATGCCCTTTTCCTAATTACTGTTCAAAAACCCAAAGCGTCGGCGAGGCAAGTAAAAAATATCAGTATAACCGATTTAAATTTTATTGCAGGGCTTTTATTTATGCATAGATGAACAAGATGAGGACAAAAACGAAATCGTTACTGGATATAAATCATGGACAACTAACGCGTTGTAAAGCCTTAAATTGATGCAAGTGTCAATTTCAGGCGGCGGTATCATATCTTTCTCTGAGAAGAGCGAGAGTAAACTCCCTTAGATCTCTTGCTCCACTTCCTCCCACCTCCCACCTCCCCCCCCCCCTTTTTTTTCTCTTACAAAATGGCTGTTGATAATGAAAACACAGGGTGGTGCATTATCCATTATACTGTGCTAATAAATCATAGATAATGATGCCGATAAACCAATCCACAACGTTGGTTTCAATTTTTTTAGGTGATACGTTCATGTATTTTTTGCTAACCCAGAGTTTCCCACTCTGTTCCCAGCTTTGATGTTAAGGGAGCTGGGTGGTCTGACGCCCTTGATGATATGAATAAAATTACCATTAATGTGCCACTTACATATTCCCTAGTCTGTGCCCACACCTTCTTCCCGCCCCCACCCCCACCCCCTCCCCGCTTTTTTTC
>NW_004797304.1:1511733-1513232 GCF_000002075.1 Aplysia californica
TCTCTCTCCCTCTCTCTCTCTCTCTCTCTCTCACACACTCACACACGCACACACACATACACACACACATACAAAATTCGCCCTTCGTGTGTCTCTCTCCTCTTTCCCCGCCCCTTCTACATAGCTCTCTTCCTCTTTTAGCCATGATTTTGCTGTTCCTGACAAAGATTTTGCCCAGAAACGTCCGGCAGTTGATGATTCCTGCACAGTTTTCTTGCGCTTGCGCAAAAGACCCGCCGTTCTTTTAATAAGCTTGCTGGGAACACAATACGAATTAACGAGTGTCGTTTGAAGTTTGTTGGTTTCTTTGCATTATTTACAGGCTAGAGTCTCGTAGCTTTTGCTATAAATAACGCGCCAATCGGCCAGTGGCCATGAAATGTTGATGATTTCGGGGGACGAAGAAGAGCAAATGAAATCTATTATTAACCAATGGGATGAGAGAAGGTGCAAATGGCGACATCGCGCCTTGGAGGGCGCATGACCGGAAGGTTTTTTTGTCAAGGGAATGCTGGGAATCCAGGAAACATTGTGGTGACTGTGGGAGAAGAAAAAAGAGAGAGTGGGAGAATACTGTGAAAGAAAACAAAACGACAGAAAAAAACAGCCAAAGGTCGAAAGATTTAGGAATGGGAAGAAGAAAAGAAACATTTAAAGAAAGATAAAGAAGGACAGGAAAAAAATGAAAAGGGACAGGGATACTATTACGTCCTGATTGAGGGAAACGAAAAGAGAGAGAATGGGAAGTAGATGGATGCTCAAAGAGAGAAAACGGATTTGGTGTATGTTGGTTAGTGTGCACGCATGTGTCTGTATGTTGAATAGAAGTTAAAATATACCCAATCGAAAGAGTTGAAGGTCGCGTTTTGTCAGAGGTAGAATTAGCGAGAAAATGGCAGCCAAAGTTTAATGACTTTCAAAGCTTGAGTGTCCTTGGGAACAGCATATTCACGTTATTGTTGTGTCTTTGATCAACGTTTTACGGGGGGAAAAAACCCACACAGAAATGTGTTTTAAAATGGTGTTGAGCCAAAATTTAAAAATCGATAAACAAAAATTGCCCAACGGACAGAAAAAAAATGTCGGTTTCTTCGATTTCATTACTTGACGAATCCCTGATTTTACTACAATGCCACACAAATATGAAATACAACTTGACGATAACATATTTTTGAAAATGTTTCCTTTCTAAGTGCAATTTTCAAACGACTCGGCAAAGAAACGAGTCTATGATTACCAACAACGTCCCATGCGTGTGGAATAGAATGACATTGCCTTCACCCACCGTCTTTCTTTTCTCATAACGACATGTTCACGACGCGCTGGTGATAATAAACAATCTGTGATACACACGTACATATACACGACATACACACACACGCGCGCGCGCACGCGCTGTGCAAACATACACATGCACACGCACCCACTTACATTAACACACGCACACACATACACCTATCCGCACATTTCCTCTCTCTCTCACTCTCACTCTCACCCCC
>NW_004797304.1:1515435-1516657 GCF_000002075.1 Aplysia californica
CCCCACCCTTTTCTCTCTTTGTCCTGCCCCTGCCCATCACCCATGGTCTCCCCATCCCCACCCCTCAAACCAACCCGACTTTACTGGGATGCGATGCCACCTACTCACAGAAGTAGAAACAAGACTAAAGGTGTGTTCTACGTACGTGTATTCCAATAACACTTTAAATCCCGATGGCATCAAGGTTTGATACTTATATATTAATGCATGATGTATCTTTTAAAATGATTTCTACAGCAATGTTTTCATACTCCGAGGAAGGAAAAGTAGAGGGATGATTTAGGAGAGGGAGAAGAGGGGGTCTGTTGGTCTTTTATTTTGCTTGAATGTTTGTGTTTTATGCAGGGTAAAACCTGTTGTTGAGTAAACAATGATGTGTTTAGTTCTCGTAATTGAAATGTTATAAGTTAAGCCTGTCAATGGTGCCTTGAACTCTAGTGTGTTGGTATTTTTCTTTTATACTGCTGAAGTAAGAATATATTCTGTGATCCTAGAATGTTTCTACGTCTTTTAACTCATGCGTATACCCATATTATGAAGACAAACTGTTCGGGTTTGCTTGTTTTTTTTACTGTGGTCTTCAAAGCGCTTTGAAAAACAATATTAATATTCATGTTTTTCAACGGTATTTAGAAAGAAAATAAAGTACTTGATCAAAAGTGGGGACAGACAAACACTTAAGCAAACTCGAAGTACAATAACATTCTCTGACAAATACGGTGTTAAGTAGATATTTGGTCATAATATAATGTGCGTACTGTGGAAGAAGGTTAACCGTGAACGTTGTGCCATCCGAATCTGTGCTATATCCGATTTTTTTAAAAATACGGCAACGTTTTTCTATTCTTTCGAGGTTTTTAGTGTTTTTCTTTGAGCTGATCGAATTCTGCCACATTTTCCCCCAAGGACACCACTGACTCCCTACTCTTACTGGCTAAAAACTGCGAAAAATTCGAATGTAGTTGTCGACTTTTAAAACATCATAATTACAAACGAGAATTGAACCTGCTTTTAACGTGATGAATTTATTTCAAAGTGAACTTTTTTTTTAAATGGTTATGCGTTCATTCTGTAAAGATGAAACAAAGAGATTTTTTCCTTACGGAGTTCGGTTCGTTAGCAGATCTTGGAGGTTTTATACATCAGTTGCGTTGTCCGTTGATTCCTCTGATGTTACTTTTCCTGTGCACGTGCGTGACACAAACGGTCACACACACACACA
>NW_004797304.1:1517227-1518419 GCF_000002075.1 Aplysia californica
TGTGTGTGTGTGTGTGTGTGTGTGTGTGTGTGTGTGTGTGTGTGTGTGTGTTCGTATTGAAGATGTGCGTTATTTTACCAACTGATTTTGTCTTTCTCCTTGTAGTCTACATGTATGTCCAACTTCCAACTCTGCCCGGCAGTCCCCTTACGCAATGGGTCGAAGCAGCCTACCACCTAAATGTTCTAGAATGTATCGATCGGGTCCTTAAACATTAACCGACACCAACTATCACAAACCAATTGCCCCAGAAAATTATTCGCGTGTGTACAAATTTGGCTTCATGGTAACGTCCACATTGCGATCAGAAAGACCAACATTTTATCCCTGTCTGGTGGACAAAATTGTATCAGGACCTTTTTTCCCCTTTAAAATAAAGACCCTCAAAGGTTACTACCCGAACCACTAACAACCTCGCGTTGTTTCCCAGGAGTAAGGGACTATGTTCCATTATCGTTACGACGAGTTACCCTCATAAGTGATTCGCGGAAGTATGGACTGTTAGACAGCCCAGACACTGCAATACTCTTCAGGCGAGCTTGTGGTAGCCAAATGGGTTTTAAGCCATTTCCCGAAACTGAATCGATTCATTCGTCGAGATTTGTTCAAGACTAGCCAGATCGATGCATTTCAATGGCTGTCGGCCCCACTTAGTACCTGCAGTGGTCAAGATTGATATGTCAATAGTGGTCTGGTCTCTATGTTTGTCTTGGACTGGTACTTGACTGTATAATACGATGGGGAAAAAGCAAACTATCGTATCATAAAAAATCAGTTTTTGTGGAGGAAGGAAAAACGAGTGTTCGTTCAATCTACGTCTTCTTACGACCTTTTTCCCCCTCTGCTCGTTTTTCTCTTTGCTTTGTTTGTTTGTTTGTTTGTTTTTACTATTTATACAGATGTGGGCTTACCTTGATGAACCAAGGTGCGCACTGTTATGTACCGTCATATACCTCTCGGATGAAAATATTCCTACCCTGGAACAATTGCTCCCTGTTGTGCTGTCTGGTTCACGGTAGAGTGTGTCTCAACGGAAATGTTCTCATTGTTTTCACAGCAACCTGTTCGGTACGCGTCCGTCTCTGTCGCCTTGTTAGAAGACAAACTTGGAATTCGAGTATGGATCGAATATTTTCAAGTCCCTTTCTTAGTGGATTTTCTCTCTCTCTCTCTCTCTCTCTCTCTCTCTCTC
>NW_004797304.1:1520484-1523205 GCF_000002075.1 Aplysia californica
GGGGGCAAAGAGAGACACACAGAGAGTAGAGACGAGGAGGAAGAGAGAGAAAAGAGGAGGGGAGTAGAGGGTGACACATAACTTGCCCGAAGAGGTCGTGGCCCTAGATTGTCTCCCCTGTCACCACTTACAAATTACTACTATCATCTCCCTGGGGTGGCTTTTAAAAATTACTTCCCAACTTTTTTAGTGTCAACGCTTATGTGAGTTGTTGATGACGTCACGGGAGCTAGGGCAACGAACAGCACTGGTGATTGTCGTCGTTAAGAATTAATAACTTCAGTTTTCCGTTTGGTAAAAAACAATTCGTTTAATCTGTGTGTGTGTTGTTACTGGTTTTATTACTGCCCATGTTGTTCTAATACGGACCTATTTGATCTATAGATCTAGTCTGTGCTGTTTCCCGACTTTTGTTACCATTTTTATTCTTCTCTTCTTTTTTCCTTGTCCTCTTTCTCTACCACTTTTCTTTCTCCCTCTCCTTCCCCTCTTCCTCCTCCCTCTCTCCCTACTCCCGCTCCTTCTTTTCCTCATCTTTCTCCTTTTCCACCACCTCTCGTTCTCCTTTTCCCCCTCACCCTGCTCCTCTTCAACTATCTCCCCTCCCCGCTTCTTGTTCTCTTACTCCTCGTCGTCCTTCTCATCCACTACCTCCTCTCCCCTCCTCCCCCTCCTCCTCGTCCTCGTCCTCCTCCTCTTCCCCCTCCTCCTCTTCCCCCTCCTCCTCCTCGATCTGTTGTCTGTTTACCTACCCTTTTCGTCGACGTCATTCTCCAACCAGTGGGCAACTTGAAAACGGCTTGATGAACAACAAGGACGAAAAAAACTGACCATGCTTGCCTCCAAAAATCATTTTTTTGAAACTTAGTTCTATCCCGTACTTCTGCTCACCCCTCCCCCTCCTTGGAATTTTACTATAAACATACTTATTTATTTTATTTGTATGTATACAAAATTACATTGAATGATATAATTTGACATTTTAATATAATAATATTACTTCAAATAATGGTATAATCATATCATATCATCTCATATCATATCATATCATATCATATCGAATCATATCGTACGATATCATATATCATATCATGTGGTGTTATACTTATTTTTATTGCGCCACTGTCTATGTTGCATAAATTTTAATTGGTTTTAAAAAAAATTTGTATGAGGATTTTGTTTTGTTTTTTAATTTAAATTTTAAGTAATCATTTGTTTTGTTTTCTTTTATTTTGATTTTTTTTTTAACTAATGGGCTATCATCTTTGACGGGAAGGGGGGGGGGGGGGGTGGCGTCATAGAAAACCCATGGCTATACAGCGGGACACGTTGCCCCTCAAATCCCCTCAACCCTCTTGTCCTGTAGTAGCCCAGTGGTCGAGTGGTTATGACGATATGACCAGAGACTCACAATGGGTGTTTGGCGGGTGCTCTTTTGTTGTTTGCTATTTCTGTCTATTGAAACATTTGTCATCCTGATCTTTCCTTCTTTTGTGTATTTGTTATTCTCGAGCTAGTAGCACCCTTAATAACCGGCACTTACGTGACCTTATTGTGTTACAAGTGCCTTAAAACTCATACTAAATCTAACAAACAAACTCAAGAACAAAGTCAAGCAACGTCATTTACTTTACTTACTTCTTTTTTTTACACTTTTCGGGCCTCTAGTGCCACAAGGTGTCCATAGGCTGTGATTGTCTTTTGGATTATCATGTTGTTCCTTTGATTGATCTATTTGACTGCACCGATTCATCTTTTTCTTGGTCTTCCTCTTGCTTTAGATCCTTTGAATCTCATGCTGTAGGCCTTCGAGACTGGCTGTTCTGATCCTCTTCTTACAAGGTGTCCAAACAATTTTAATTTTTGTCTTTCAGTGTACTGTCAGTGAACATTTAAATGGGAGTTCACCTGTGTTGATCCTGGATTATGGAAAGTTAACATCAGCTCAAAAATGGACGCTTTGCTTCACTGCAGCGACCATCAGTGATGTTTATTTGAATTAAATATTTTTTTGTAAAGGTTATAATATTGTGAGCTCTGAATGTTTGTGGGATCATGGATGTAAACTAAAACTGCGCAAATATAATTACAGTCGTCTTTTCTTTTTTTTTTTCTTTCTTTTCATTTCTTTTCCTAATGTCTTTTTTCGAACGACTGAGCCATATGACCATCGTCCAATAATGCCGTTTTCTGGATTAAACTCGAATTAAAACATGTAAATAAAAACACATAATCTAAATATCTAAGTCTTTTTCTTTCTTTTCACTGACACTTCGACCACACGTACCGTACCTTTTTCCTATCTGTATACTCGAAGATCTACTGAGAAAACCTACTTTTTTAAAATAACTGAAGGGGAAAAAGGATGTGCGTTTTTGTCTCCGTGGGGAAATTTGTCTTACAAAAACCTACATAGTCCCAGATAATGGCCGTCCTCTGGAGTTCCCCAAGGCCCTATAATCAGCCCCTTGTTGATTATACGTAACGTTTCAAACTACTCTTTCTTGTAGTTGTAAGGAAAAAAAACTAAAACAAAGACACGCGCACACATCCATACTTATTGCCTAAGCGCACATACATGCATAAATAGAGACACGGGCACGTACACATATACACACATACACACACACACACACACACACACACATGCGCGCACACACACGCGCGCACACACACAGACACACTGAGATACTGACAAACACACACACACACACACACACA
>NW_004797304.1:1523915-1525905 GCF_000002075.1 Aplysia californica
TCTCTCTCTCTCTCTCTCGTTCTATCCTTCTATTACACTTTATTTTGTTCTCCTCCCCCTCCCTCTTTCTTTCTCATTTCCTCTTTATCTATGTTTCTCTCTTTCGTAACCCCCCTCCCTTGTAACTCTATCTATCTATCAATCAATCTATCTATCTATCTATCTGTCTATCTACCTATCTATCTATCTTTCTATCTATCTATCTATCTACCTATCTATCTATCTATCTATCTATCTATCTATCTATCTTTCTATCTATCTATCTATCTTTCTATCTATCTCTATATATATCTATCTGTCTGCCTCTTACTCTCTCTATCTCTTACTCTTTCACTCACTCTCCCACTGCCTCACTCGCGCTCTCCTCTTCTTTTCTCTTCTTTTCTCTTCTCTTCTCTTCTTTTCTCTTCTCTCGTGTTCCCAAACCCGGACAATTACAAACTGTCCTAAACAGTCCCAGCCTTCACGACCTCGGAAAGAATAACATTATTTCTTTTCTGCTGTCTGCTCCACACTACGCAAGCTTCCAGATTTCCAGCGGGTGGTTACAAAGTGGGTTCTCAGCTGTAGTCTTCTCACTCTTTTTCTATTACTTTTTTTTACGTCCCCTTATTGTTGCTCTTACTGTTGTCTGAATGACTTCATGGCGAAATCCCACATTTGCATATCCGAATTATTTTTTCATGTTGTTGTTTTTTTGGGTTTTTTTTTCAATTTTGTTCCCTTTTATTGCCAAAAATAATCGGTTTTCCCTCTTTTCACAAACGTTAATCCTTTTATTCGTGATTTCCAAGTTCTTTAACCATGTGTTTTGATAGGAAGATCCGGGCTCGGGTCAGTCTCTCAACCTTTGAGTGATGATCTATTTTGCTTACTGTACTCCTCTTGTAACAAAATAAAACAATAACATGCATCAACCAAACTTTGATTGCGTTTTGTCCTAACATGGTCAGTCAGCCTTCATACACCATTACCCCATTTTGTTTTAGAAAGCTGTGGATGACTGTGTGTGTATGTGTGTGTGTGTGTGTGTGTGTGTGTGTGTGTGTGTGTGTGTGTGTGTATGTGTGTGTGTGTGTGTGTGTTTGTGTGTTTGCTGAATGACTACTCCATCGATACGCCACCTCTTCTCTGGAACTGTGGTGCCATCTTTTAACCGCCAGTACTATGACCTCTGTCTAACTCAAGTTGGTGCCAATCTTCCAACAGATTTTTTGATCTAGCAAGAAAACGTTTATGGCATGTACAACGTTTATTGATGAAACATTCCATGCAAATATTGACAACACCCTCCCCCACCCATCAAAAAAAAAATTCCTTCGTGCTATGGATCGACCCCCACCTTCCCTCCCAATCATCCCGCTTCTAACAACTCGTTTTCTTCGTCTTCGTTTTTCGTCCCTCCACCTCTGTGACTTCATGTTCCTGTCCGCCACCCTCGACATCCCACCCCTCCCTCTTCCCCCCTCCCCCCTCCCCCATCTCAACCCACCATACCCTCAACCCAAGTGTCTTCCTTTAGCGTCTATAACCCTCATGAAACACCCCCTCCCCTTTCCTCTTCTTGTACGCCTTCCCTTTCACTGACACTCGTTCGCTCTCACCGCCTCCCCAAACACCCAAACCTTCTACCCTCTTTGGTTCCGTACACACAATGAAGAAGTAAAACTACTACTCACTCTGCCCCTATCTATCTGTCTGTCACTCCCCTCCCCTCCTCCCTCCTCCCCCCCCCCAAACCCAACAGCATGGGTGAGCCGCCAGTAGCCAACGGCTATCTCCGATCTCCTTATCCAACAATTCATTAGCCCTGGCGTGTCCTAGAGGCCTTCCACTCGCGGGTGACCAAACACGATCCGGGCAAAACTAGCCTCGTTGACCCCCGTGATTAAGACGTGCGCGAGAGATCAATTCGGCTGGTGGGAAAATCCGCAAGTGGACGGACACCCTCGAGAATGGCAAAGCAAAGAATCCCATGCAACCCCCCCCA
>NW_004797304.1:1526503-1527685 GCF_000002075.1 Aplysia californica
TCAGTGTGTGTGTGTGTGTGTGTGTGTGTGTGTGTGTGTGTGTGTGTGTGTGTGTGTTGAAGACCAACCATCTGACATTACTATCAATGAGATCGAAAACCAGCAAATGGGTACTTATGGGAGGGGGCACTCAGTAGCGCCAGTTATATTACCCACGTGGCCAGTTCAGTCTGTCCCCATGGGGGTTTAGTTATAATATTACACATAATACCATTAGTAGTCGCTGATCTTTTGGTCAACAAACTGATGAAAATCGACGACGATAATCGAGATACATGACCAACATGTTGCAACGCTGTATTTTTCCATCTTTAGCTGACATGATAGAACCATGTTATTGTAAAGTCGCGTGAGTCTTGTATGGGATACACAGCTATAAACAGGTCCTTTAATTCCATTGGTAAATCAACTTACCACTTTAACGTAGAGGAGAAGTAGCAATTTTTGAATGTTCAAGATGCATGCCCGTCAGAATTTCGAAACACTCATTGCGACAACTTGTGTCTTTTAGTAGCTTTAAAATCTATCCTACTTAGTCAATATCTGTGGGCTCTCAAAAGTTCAATGTGAGTGATGCTGTTCAAGACACCACTTTAGCTTCGCCCAAAATACTAAACGGCCAACATATTATTCTGCCTGTTGATGTTTTCGGTGTCATGTTTGATCCGTCCCTGAAATGTATGGCTCCTCTAACACCTTTTGTCACGTAAGTGATGGAACGGGTAAATGTCTGATTCTAGGTGGCAGCGAATTATGATTAAGATTTGTTAAATAAATAAGTACTCGGTGCCCCGAAAATGTTAAAATCATAATGAAATAGAACTGTATATCTCACGTTCATTTGTGCGGGAATTCGTTCGTTCGCGTCCAGTTCAGATAGTAAGCGACGTAGATTTCCGTGTGGACTATGTCGGATCAATGTTTCCAACCCACAGTCCGATTTCACTAGACAAGATCTCGGCGGCGACCTCTGCTCAGTTTGCCTGTAGTTTTCTTGCGGGTTTTTTTTTAAACCTTTTTTTTTGTTTTGTCGTTTGCAGACTGTGAGCTGGGATTAGGGATGGGAGAAGAGTGATGATGAGTTTGTTTCCAATGTCTCGGTATTTTGTCCTTGTTTGTTCGGGTCTTTTTTCATGGTTCTCTTTTGCTTTAAGGGGTCAGGGAGTGGAATGGGGGTGGGGG
>NW_004797304.1:1533134-1536395 GCF_000002075.1 Aplysia californica
CTTTCTCTCTCTCTCTCTCTCTCTCTCTCTCTCACACACACACACACACACACACACACACACACACACACACACACACACACACACACACATATATATATACATACACACATACACAAACATACATAAACACAGGCACAACACTGACTTGCAATAAAAGTGTATTACGCTAAATAGAAAACATAAATACATTACTCGTGCGAAAGCACACAGACGCCACCAACCAACTGCCATGCAGATACACAGACATACGTTAGGGGGAATAAGAAGAAGAACAAAAGAACCGTTATAACTGCAATGCTTCTGGAATGTTTCCCCCCTTCACGCTTGACCAAGGGTCACCTGAGCATGCCATGACTAACGTATTTGAACGTTCCGGCACTGCCAACACGCGAAGGGAGGACTGGTAGCTTTTGGCACTGAACATAATTCTAGTCATTTTTCTCCGCTTTGCTTAGATCACTCATCGTTATGTGTTGGCCTCACATACAAACGGTCCTGTGTATAGAGGATGTCAGAACAGAAAATGACTCCATCTTCACGTTAAGATTCCATAATATTCAACTATAGGTTCCTTCTTTCCAAAAGGTTCTATTTGTTGTTTCCAAAGTATACAATCCGCAGCAAAAGTTTCCATTTTTTATCGAAAGCTCAGTTTTAAGGAGAGCTTTTTTTGTGTTGTGTGGGGGTTTTTTGTTGGTCACTAAAAAATGCCGTCTTTGCCGAAAGGTTCAATAATTACATCAATATTATTCCATACTAAACGTACATAACTATGCAAATGAGACTTATTATGAAGGGCTGCTGTGACTTGGGGTACGCTCTGGAGGTAGAAACATTGAGAGTTGTTGGTTCGGGGTGGGACTGAAAAGAAAAGAAAGAGAGAGAGAAAGAGAGAGAAAGGAGAGAGAGAGAGAGAGAGAGAGAGAGAGAGAGAGAGAATGGGAGAGAGAGAGAGAGAGAGAGAGAGACTCACACACCCAGACACAGAGACAGAGAACGAAAGAGAGAGATGAGAGATTGAGAGGTAGAGAGTGGCAGACAGAGGGAGAGAGAGAAAGGGGTTGGGGGCAAAGAACTGTTCGTGGTCTATGTAAGCATTCCCTACTTAATCAAGTATCCAAGTCTTTGATGGCCCTAATTTTGTGCCACATGCCGTATCACGTGAAACTGTATCCAAAAAAAAAAACGTCTTCCCGTGCCATAGAGGCGTTCAACAGTCGTGCTGTTTGCTGCTGGTGTGTCGATGTTGTTGGTTAAAATTTATGGGTCCAGTTGGGGGTGGAACACAAGCATTTATCTCATTACAGAGTGGGGTGCCACAAATTTGGAGTGAAAGGTGGTTAATTGCTCTAGTTATTTCTGGCCTTGAGGGAGAAATAATTTGCCATGTTGCCAGAATATTTTGTTTGGTGAAAAGCACCGTGTTGTGGACGTGTGGAACCGATGACTTAGCATTTGTGTTAGCTTGATGGTTTCACAAGCTTTAATGTCATTTAGATGTTTATTATTCGAACAACTTCCGTGCTCAAGTTTTGAATTCGAGTTGTTAATTGTATTAGAATGTTAGGGGATAGGTAGGACCTTATTTCATGTTCATTTCCGATCGTAATTCGAACAGGGCATTTTTTATCTGTCCAGTACCAGAAACTTACTAATATCATTCGACCCAAGTGATTTTCCTTATTTAAAGAATACACTTACGATATGTCTGGCATTGAGTTTAACTGCAAAATTAAATATTGGAAACCGAAGTTGTTGCATGGTAATTTAACCCCTTACAGGCTCCGAACAATAATTGTGTTGTACGCTGATTACCCCCTTAGTAAAGCTCAGGCTCAGGGACGAAACACGCCTGTTCTGCACAAAGACAATTTTTCTCCATTCTCATTATTGTTTTGAGGATTAATGAAAGTAATCTGGCTTGTTTGGCGTCTATGGTTCGGCACTTGGCCGTCGCACACGAAAGACCTGAGTTAGGTTCCCACATGAAGATATTTTTTATCGAGTATCTCTGTTTTTCTGCTGGGATGTTAATCCCTTTCAGCCTTTCTTGGTTTGGTCCTGATGGGCAGGGTCGAAACCCGCCTTATAAATGATCTAAATTGTGTCGATATTGGAGTAGTAAAATAACTACCTTAAAACAAAAAAGACAGGTGCCTTTGTGCTTTAAGTTTAATCTTCAGAAGATGCTGAGGTGGGGGATCTTCAGGAGTTGGTAAAAGAAAAACTCTCTTGTTTTAACTCAGTCCTTTCTTACGAAATGCAAATGCTGCCTCTCAAATACACAATCTATGATGAAAGGGACTTTAAATGCAACATAACCTAGATTGGTTTCCCCACAATGGTATTCATTGACGAAACACTAAGTCATCCATCTTCGAAATGGCATGTTTATTGGTCTTGCTCGAGAAAATACAAAACGCACACAATATGTTATGTTCTATTGAGATCCAACTTGATTGTTAAGAATACTGTCACAATGTGTGACGATGAAAACATGAAGCATAATGGGCTTTGTTGAATACGACTTTCTTTAGAATGACGTCAGAGAATGGAGCACATTCAGAACAAGAAATCATTGTGCTCGTGGGCAGGCCTAGCGGAAAATGGCGGCCCACTTCCTTCCGGCCCACGTCAAAGCGAGGCTGACAGGCAAGGGGGGCTATCCAACGATCTGCGAGCCGAATTGTCAGCTTGTTGCTCCCCTTGATATGTCAACTCATTGGATTAGCTCCCCTTTCACACTTGGACAACTCTCAAATTTGCTTTCATCCCACGTTGGAAACGTAGCCGGCGTGGTCAAACGTAACTTTTGTGCTTGGTTCTTTTGGTGACTGCCATTGTGGAAAGGGAAGAGAAGAGGAAATAGTTAGAACTTCTAGACACGGTGGGACCAACCCCTCTAAAAATAGAAGCTACACACATGAACACGTTTATGCTGAGGGGACATTGAATGATATTTACGTTTCCTCAGTTGTGTTTACCATCATTCTTTCGTTTTGTGCTTCTCCATATTTTTCTTTAATCATAAAACCTAGTTTTATGCCTCCGTGTTGACGCTGCTGTGTATTGTAGAGCGTTCATTTCTTAATTAAAAGAACAAACTGACTTGGGCAAAACTCGGACGGACATCTAGACAGACCGACGGGCAGACAGACAGACAGACAGGTGGACAGACAGATAGATAGATAAATAGATAGATAGATGGATGGATGGATGGATGGATGGATGGATGGATGGATGGATGGATGGATGGAT
>NW_004797304.1:1537112-1541791 GCF_000002075.1 Aplysia californica
ACACACACACACACACACACTCTCACACACACATACACACGCACACACACATACACACGCACACACACACATACACACACGTACACACACTCTCACCAAGAGAAATAGAGAGAAAACTAGAGCGGGTGTGTGTGTGTGTGTGTGTGTGTGTGTGTGTGTGTGTGTGTGTATGAGATAGAGAGGGAGAGAGAGAGATAGAGAGGGAGAGAGAGAGAGGGAGAGAGAGAGAGATAGAGAGGTGCATTCTTTTCTTTCGTACTCCCATAGAGCAATTCTGCTTGTTACAGTCACTTTGAAGTTGTTGTCTCCAGTTCAATATATTAGGGTTAAATGTACACATTATGCTGTTGGTCTGTTTCGAAAATGTTTTACATTTCTCACTGCTTTCATAATGTTTACACTGTAATTTTAGTTTCAACTGTCTGCCACCACAACATGCATGAAGATTACATCTTCAAGGGCAGAAAACATGGCATTGTGACGTGCTGTGTATACTTGCAATTTTAGGTTTCTTTTTTTTCCCTCCATAGCCTTTCTATGTTTATCCCTAGTTTGTCTTTCTGGAGGGCAGTCCTCACATCCCGCTTTTCTCCAATTCCAATCATTACGACCGCATTTTCTACTCCACACTACTTCCGTTTTCCTCCCTTCGCCTATTTCTCAGACGCGCCTTCTTCTACGTGCATCTTTCTCCCAGTCCGCTTTTTCTTTCCCAAGTCCATCTTTTGCTCGACACCTTTTTTCTACAGACCCCTTTTTTCCTCACTGCGCCTTTCAGGGGAGAGAAGACTTACTCCTTCCAAATACAGCGTGTCTTTCGATCGATTTTCCCAACCCTCCAACTAAAATGGGAAATGAGCCTTTTTTCCACCGTCGAGAGCGCCAAAATGGCCGGTGGAGGGAATAGTGTCTCTTAAGCCCGAAGGGAAAACCGTTTTTACAGGGTACTGTTGGGACTAGGGTTTTCTGTAACTCTGCTATTCATGCCTTGCTCCTGAAAAATAATGCCACTTGCGTAATGACAATAACTATGTTATCATGAGATATGGTAAGCGGTTGCGATATCATCTTTTATGTAAAATCGGGGAAGGTCCTACACAGCGCGAAAAAAGGAGATTCAAAATTGCTCTTGGAGCTTGAACGCCTTCACTAGCAGTCACCGCGTACGCCGTTTCTTTCGATGTTGTTTACAGTTACTGAAAGCTTGATATTAAGGGATTTTTCTCTCTGTCCCAGTTAATGCAAAAGACTTGAAATTTATTTCAAATTCGTACCTATACACAAACACATAGCATCAGAGTTTGAAGCAGGAACATTATATTGGAGACTTTGATTGTGTTCAGAATAATTATATGCCTCCACCAACTTTGACTAACCGAGCCCCACCCCACCCCACCCCACCCCCAGCTCTACACAAATTGTTAAGCTATTCTAGCAGTCCAGAAAAGACTTCGTTATGACGCCATAGAGGCGGCTATTTCGGTCTCCTTTGGGAACCCTCGCTCAGCAAGTACCCTGTAATGGGACTTTTCGCAGTCTCCGACTCCTTTCACTTGTAAGAAGGCTGGCGAAGACTATATTGCGTCAGCGTACGAGCGCTTTCACGAGAGCTGTTTCTTCCAGCAGAGTGTGAATTCTCCTCTCTAGCGTTTTGCAAACTCTCCAACGTTCTTTCTCAGTACGGGGATGAATAATGGGTGGGTGGTTGAAGGGTGCTATTTTAGGTTCTATTTTCACCGTACTCTTTTATGCTGTTGTTTTCCCATCAGACTTTCTCTCCCCGGCACCATATAATATCTCGTCCCCGGGTAGGTTGTAGTGTGGAGACGGTTGGTAATAAGTGTATAATATAGACTCACATCACATCAGTGTAGGGAGCAATCGTTTGGCGGTAGGATAGCGTACAGCAACGTAGGTTTAGATGTACATAGGTGATACGATTGTAAATGATTGTACGAGTGACCCACTTTTATTAACTGAATTAAAAACTGATTTATAGTCGGTATAAAGGATAATGTTAATAACAGTGATCTGGTTTTCTGTTGTATTAAAATATAAACCCAATACACACTCACAATACACACACACACACACACACACACACACACACACACACACACACACACACTCACACGCGCGACACTGAAATTGAAAAGAATACGGTATTCACCATTTCACGGGGGGAGGGAGGGGGGGAGGGTTCCAGCCTCCCTGGACAGACAACTCACAGACTGAATGACAGGTTTAGTAGGCGGGAGGGATCGATACTGAAATGGCGTTTGATCAATAGGATACATTACGTAACGGCAATCAGTGAAACGGGAGGTGTTGAATTTGATCTACGTCCTTCACAGGAGTGAGGCTGTCCCTAGAGGCACACACAGACAGAGACTGACACACACTCACATACACATTCGCACACACACACACACACACACACACACACACACACACACTCACACACACACTCACACACACATACACTCACACACACACAAACACACACTCACACATTCACACACATAAACACACACACAAACACACATACACAAACACACACACACAAACACACACACATAAACACACACACAAACACACACACACACTCACACACACATGCACAGCCATACACACACATTGACACACACACACACAAACACACACTCACACATTCACACACATAAACACACACACACACACACACAAAACACTCACACGCACACAAACACACTCACACACACACACAACTACGCTGAGAGACAGAGAGACAAAGGAACAGAGAGAAAGACAGAGAGAAAGGAGATAAAGGTGGGGGGGAGGGGTAGAGATAGAGAGAGAGGTAGCAACTTACCTGAACTATTTCCAACGCAACGCAATTTAATGAGAAAAAGAGAGACGGTGAGGGGTGTTAGTTGGACAGAGAAAGAATGGGAGAAGAGGGAGATAAATTGAGAAGAGAGAGAGGGAGAGAGAGAGAGAGAGAAAAAGAGAGAGAGAGAGAGCGCGAAAGAGAGAGAGAAAGAGAGAGAGATTAAAACTGAGAGATAGAGAGGGGAGAAAAACAGGATTTGCAAGGTTGCTTCCAAGCGTTTTCCTCGTTGTGATAACGGGGCTGTGTCTGTCCTTTGAAATCGATAGCAATCGGTTCAATAAATAATAATGATACTGATGAGTTCAATTGATGTCTCCTTAAAATGTGCTTAGTGTGTGTTGGACTTAAAACCTTTGGCTAAATTGGTGAGATAAATTACTAAATCATTGTAGCAGAATCAAGTTCGAATCCTTTCTAAGGTGCTTCTGTTTCGTCGTCGTCGTCGTCGTCGCTGTTGTTATAGTTGTTTTTGTTGTTGTTGTTTTTGTTGTTGTTTTTGTTGCTGTTTTGTGTTGTTGTTGTTGATGTTCTTCTTCTTACGCCTAAAGACTTAAGACTCATTTTCTTAACCCCTATCAACGTGTCTGAAACTAAGACTGGTCGTCAAATTCTGCGTCGTATTGGGGATAGATATTGTCCATTGTTTTTTTCTTTTTGCCCTTTAAAACAGCTACTTTGTTTTTCAAACGACGGAAAACCCAAGCCACATCAAGAAATAAAGGGACAAACAAGGCGATTACACTTGCAGGCCTGGCGCACAGCTTTCCTTGTGAAACTGAAATGACCGTCGGTAGCATTCTATTCTGAGTATCCTACGTCATCGCTCTAAACGGACCACCAATGTAGAGAATATCTTGACATTGTTTTCTGCTTCTGTGTGACACTCAGAGGACTGAAAATAGCAATCATTTATCTTTGGAGCATAAACGATTATTTCAAATGCCAAGCAAAAATAAAATCAATACGTAGAATGCAAATTCCATTGTTTATTATGATGGTGTGTGCTTTAGAAAGGCCTTCAACTTCAGATTTTCTGTCTTTTGTACTTAATTCAAACCATTGATGAGAGTGTTTGCATTTGGATTGGTTTGATAGTTTCTCAGGTTTCAGGTTTGTTTTGTTCGGTTCTGTCATTTTGAACTGGGGGCCTCTGTAGAACCGAGTGAAATGACCATGACAGTTCCAGTATTCTCTTTTCTCTTTAAAGATAAAAAATACAACAAATATATTGGACAACTGGTTTAAAAATCTAAGACAACGTGACATCTGAAGGGTTAACAACATGGGCCATTTTTCATTTCATTTGTTTTCCTTGTGTGAGAAGGAGGTTATTAGGGGTGGGGGTTAAGAAGAGAATGGGGGGGGAGGAGGGGGTATATAGGGCCTTGGGGCTAGGGAATGAAGTTGTGAGTGGGTAAAGGGGTGGGATGAAAAAAAGAAGTGAAAGGGGGGTGGGTAATGATGATACGTCCAGAGCTCATTGGGGCTGCCAGGGGAAGCCACTCTGTCCGCCTGCTCCTATGTCTTCTGCTGCCTACAGATCTCCCCAGGGCCTCGGGATCCGGTTTTTTTCCCTGCCTTTTTCCTGGGTCTGCGGGGAATAATTAGACAACCCTACTCTACTTGGTACAGACGCACACGGCAGCAACACATTGCTCGTTTAGCGCCCTTTCTTTGTTGAGGGGGTGGGGGTTGGAAGAGTGTTTGCATTGTCTTGAGTTTGATTTTGTTGTTGTTTGTTTTGGGGTTGTTGTTTTTTTAGTTAGTTTTTGTTCTTGTTGTTGTTATTGTTGTTGTCGTTGTTTAG
>NW_004797304.1:1544657-1546285 GCF_000002075.1 Aplysia californica
ACACACACACACACACACTTATCACTTGGGTGCTCGTGAATTACAAGTAGAAAGAGTGTCTGTATATCTATCTATCCATCTTTTAATATACTCTTCTGTACAGGGTCCGTTTGGAAATTGCAGGGTTAATCTAGAAGGTCTTATCTCCTACACGTTATTTTTTAAATCGTCTGTGCTGAAAGACAGAAATACAGATGAAATCATTCAATCTTTCCTACCATAGCTGAGTCGTCATCGGCAATGTTGCATCGAACTTTAGCGTAGAAAACTGCGCACAGCTCGTGTGATGATATTATCGCAACTGTATATATGGAGGTATTTCCAAAAGCTTCCTAGTTTGACTTTGTTAAACTGATGGTAAGATTATGTATTATGCATGCGTCTGGGCTGCGCGTAGTAAAGACAAAAACACAGTGTTTTATGTGCAGAAACTCACATAGGCATTAGATTTACAGAGCAGCTGTGGGGCCTACCATTCCATTTCACGTTGGAATAATGGATCTGCTTTTAAGTACGGGTGTAAAAACCCTTTTCCGCTCAGTTAGTTGAGTAATGATGCATCTTATTATTATCCACTTTCAATTATCATACTCAATAAGAGTCTGCCAATTTGAAAGTAGAGTGAGCCGGTTCGGGTACATGTGGCCACTACCTCAGAGCCTCTTAATTCTATATAAAAAGACTATAATCAGTCCCTCCAAAATACAACTTCAGAGTGTATAGTAAGAGGCTGAATATCCTCTAACACCGACCCTAATCAGTGTCTGCGACCCTACTAAAGAAACGACTGCTGGGGCTTTATTAACCCATTCGATTAATTGCTAGAGAAAATACTTTGTTCTCTTTTGTGGGAATCTAGTTGGGTATGGCAACAATAGAATAACGGAGTGAAATACACGATAATTTGATTTTTTTTTTCTGGACTTGTATTCCGTGCAAACAGTTGGACAATGCTTTGAAGGCTTGATAGTCGTCGCATCTTTTGTCCTATATTCATCTTGTTTCAGTTGGCCATCTTGTCGGTGCAGTAGTATCTGAGCTCCTGTGTTTTCTGGACTGCAAGGATAAGAATCACCAGCGAGGGCGAGGCCTTCTCGGGCCGCCACAGTTGTTTGGGAAGTGTCTATGACTTCCTCCGACCTCCTTGGCTACTGCCTATCGCATATGGACATTGACAGGATGGGTGATTTAGTGACCTGACTGTGTTAAGAGAGGTGTAAATAACAAACAGTACCGGGCACGCTTTCTCAGGCTATGAGAGAGAGAGAAGCAAGAGTAATTAGAGTCCTTGAAAGAGGGGCAGGAGAGAGAGAGAGAGAGAGAGAGAGAGAGAGAGAGAGAGAGAGATTTGATTGAGTAGGTGTTTTACGGCGCTATCGACCCAATTTTGGTCATTTAAGCACCACGAGAGAGAGAGAGGGAGATAGAGAGAAAGAGAGAGAGAGAGAGAGAGAGCGAGAGAGAGAGAGAGAGAAAGAGAGAGAGAGAGAGAGAGAGAGAGAGAAAGCAATGTTTTTGGGCTCTTTTATTTTACTAATTAATAGTAGTAGTAGTAGTAGTAGTAGTAGTAGTAGTAGTAGTAGTAGTAGTAGTAGTAGTAGTAGTAGTAGTAGTAGTAGTAGTAGAAC
>NW_004797304.1:1546871-1548943 GCF_000002075.1 Aplysia californica
AACACAACTACTACTACTACTACTACTACTACTACTACTACTACTACTACTACTACTACTACTACTACTACTACTACTACTACTACTACTGACAAGAAGAAGAAAAAGAAGAAGAAGAAGAAGAAGAAGAAGAAGTAGAAGAAGAAGAAGAAGAAGAAGAAGAAGAAGAAGAAGAAGAAGAAGAAGAAGAAGAAGAACGCATCCTCTTTCATGAGATTAACTCAAATGTTTTGGTAGAAACAAGGACACAGTTGTCCGGGAAACACATTTAACTCTTTTGAGTCCTGTTCCATGACGTAACAAGGTTAATCTTCTGAAATATCTTTTTATTCAAGACTGCCCTTCCGTTGTATATCCCCCCCCCTCCCCCAACCCTGCCCGTCTGTCTGCCTGCCTGTCTCTCAGTCTCTATCTCACTTTGTCTCTCTTTCTCTATCTCTACCTATCTATCTACCTCTCCCCTCTCCCTCTCTCCCCGTCTCTGTCTCCATTCCTCACCTTATCTCTCTCTCTCTCTCTCTCTCTCTCTTTCTCTCTCTCTCTCTCTATCTATCTATCTATCTATCTATCTATCTATCTATCTATCTATCTGTCCATCTATCTCCCACCCGCCCTCCCGCCCTCCTTACCTCTCTCCCTCTCTCCTTCTCTATATTTCTTCCTTCCCGCCCCTCTGTCCCTCAACCTCTCCCTCCCTCAATCTCTCGCTCCCTCTCTCTCCCAACAACGGTAGATCGCGAGCATGGCTTGTTAGGCCCCCATCATC
The DNA here is from genome assembly GCF_000002075.1 of Aplysia californica. NCBI lineage: Eukaryota > Metazoa > Mollusca > Gastropoda > Aplysiida > Aplysiidae > Aplysia > Aplysia californica. The sequence goes on from NW_004797304.1 coordinate 1,547,638, forward strand.
CCCACGGAAGACATAGTATCGATCCGTAAACAGTGCCCGGGGACATACGAGACAGAGATGAATATTATTTTAAGCATCGTGTCTTGGCTAAGAAAAGCATCCTTGTTTTTAAGTCCTTTTTGCTCACACGTAGGAGAGTGGTAGGAACATTGTTATCTGACACGAGTATTTTAGCTCGGTTCCTTATCGTCTTAGCTGGGTGCTTGTCCTCGCTGTGGGTTTAGACCTTCGGCTGTTTTTCTTACAACAGTTGTACGCACACAACGTATGTGGAGACCCCGAGCTTTTTGCACGACTTGTACTTTTAGCTCGAGAAAGAAAACGTGGGTCTAATGGAGGGATTAGTATATTTATAAAGTCGTGTTGTCAGGAAAAGCAACAATATTGTTCTTGTTTGGTAGTTGTGTCTTAAGTCGTCTGAGTTTCACAGCCGCACCAGGCAACACAGCTGCAGAATTTAGCAAAAGTAATAACAGTAACGCCATCTTCATCATCAACAACAACAACAACTAAAATAATAATAATAACAACAACAACAACAACAACAACAACAACAACAACAACAACAACAGCAACTGCAGTTGCAGAAGCACGACGACAATTTTAGTTATAACAAAAACAATAATATTAATGATAATGAAAAGATAATAATAATAATAATAATGATAATGATAATGATAATAATGATCATGTTTATGATAACAATAACAATAACAAGAGCAGTAAGATCCAGAGAAAAATAGGACGTTCTTGTTATGAAGTGTTCACCGATACATCCATCAAATTATAACCGTTTCAAGAATGCTTCCTGGAGTTTGTTTGTTTTAAAAAAATTAAAATCTGATGAAGACTGAGTATACTTTTGTTTCTTTTGGCCTCCACAAGAGTGCGTGGGAGTCATCTTGACGAAAAAGGCTGTCACTCGTTCACCCACTCGCTCACTCTGTGTCTCTCTCTCACTCCCACACCCTATCAGATGCTCCTCCATCTGCTCACTTGTCAGCTCACTCGCGTGCAAACACGTCTTTTAATCTTTCACTCTGTCTGTCATTCTCTCAAGTCTCAGTGGTAAACTTTGGGGCCTTCTGTCTGTCTGTCTATTTCTTTATGTCTCACTCTTTCCTTGTGTCACGATCTATCTATCCATCTATCTATCTATCAATCTATGTATGTATGTATGTATGTATGTATGTATGTATGTATGTATGTATGTGTGTGTGTGTGTGCGTGCGTGCGTGCGTGCGTGCGTGCATGCATGTATCTATCTACCAACCTACCTACCTACCTACGCACGCACGCACGCACG
>NW_004797304.1:1550403-1551969 GCF_000002075.1 Aplysia californica
CCCCCCTCCTTTTTTTCCCTCCCTCTCTCTGTCTTCCTGTCCCTCTGTGTAGTTATGTATGTATGTATAAATACACAAAGGAAACTCAAAAGAAAAAAATCACACGCGATCTCTATTGTCTCAGAGATCATTAACCAACAAACGATTGTTGGTCAGAGAATGATATTAATTGGTGATCACCGTATTTTTTAACCTTCATCATTTTTTTTACAACAACAACAACAATAACGACGATAACAACAACAAAAACAACAATAACAACGATAACAACAACAAAAATGACGTCGTCATCAACAAAAAATAGTTTGTACTCCGTGATCAAATGTCAAAATGGAGAAGATGAGTTGAAATCGGCTTGGGTATTGTCGGCCTGGGTCGTATTCGTAAACGACAAAATGCATTGTGTTAAAGACATAATTGGCGAGAATTAAATTATCTAATTCATCGAATTTACCAAGTTATCGAGGCTTCAGGGCTTCTTTGAATTTTTGGTTGCATAAATATTATTTTCTTTTTATACGATTTTCCAATAAAAATGAAAGGGAAAGGGGGGTGGGGGGGTGGGGGGATTTTGTAGTTTTAACTTCCCTGAAAACGAATTAGATGTTTCTATAAATAACTTTTTCAAAAATCCGTGAACTAGAAAACTGGATTAACTTCTGTTACGTCATTAACAGACCAAAGCTTATTAGATTCTGAGCCTGGCTTCTGGCTCTGGTGTGAGTTTAACGCCCTACTGGGCGGAGATAGCTCATTTCGAAATTGTTGCCCTCGAGGGAAGGTGTGTACTTTTATAATGCTCAGCCTACTTGAGCTTAAGGGAAGATGCTCCTGCTGAAATTTCTCTCTCTTTGGCGAGTATCCATACACACACTTTTGTATGTCATCTCTGTGTTCAACAAATTCATGGGAAACGGGGAAAGCCTTGAATGGGATGAAATCATCATACATTGGCAACTGAAAGGTATACTTTGTATCGTGTAACATTTTGTCAAAATTGAGAACATGGAAAAACGTCTAAAAATTTGTCTTTTTAATTTTTAAGTGACTTCTTTGTTATTTGGTAAGATCATCAACTACTGCAAGGCAAAACTTTTGTCAAAAAGAAAATTGCATATTTCGATTAGATTTTAGTAGCTTTTTGGGAGGGGTATAAAATCTATGAAGACTATGCTTATTTTTGTTAACGAAACGTTGCAATTATGTAGTTATAAAGATAGCTTGCAAAATGTAAACAATATTGGTTGAAAGAATATGGAAACCTTAGTGTCTTTAATAATTTAATCTTTCGAAATGAGACAATGTACGAAATCTGTAAAATGAGTAATTTATAAAGCAACCTTTACATAATAATCTTCTCGGTTGCCCAGGAATGATGATTCTAGCCGTTCAAATCTCCTAATTATTACTCTAATTACGCTAAAACATTTATGACAACAAATGTTCAATATATGGAAAGCATTAAAACGTGCACAATTTCAGTAGCACCTCTCTGGAGCTTTCTTTTCCCATTTTGTTAAGTTAGCTCTTTTTCTTTTTTTGTGTCATTTTTGTGTCATTTTGTGG
>NW_004797304.1:1552166-1554248 GCF_000002075.1 Aplysia californica
CCCCCAAACCCCACCCCAGGCTGGATGGGGCAAAATGACTGAAAAAGTGGAGAGAAAAAAAGATGGATGAACAGCAGGGGAGAATGACTAACAAATGTAACTTATAAACTAATTGACGAGCGATTGGTGAGTAGGTCAGTTATGAATGCGTGATATATTATACATAAACATAAAGCAAGGTTCGACGTAGTGTGCAAGTGTATTCGAAAACTGCAAGTCTGACATAATAAGACAGTTTCGAGGCGAGACTGCTAAAAGTGATGACGTCATTTTGGTCTGTACAGGAGCTCATCTCAGAATTGTACGTGCTTCACAGTGTGGGAAAACAGATTGTGGGCCGAGGTTAGAGTAAAGTAGCGCTTCTCTAGGTCCAGCACGCGCGCCCAAAAGACACAGGAAAGCTGCATTTTGAAAAAAAAAATATAACAAATAACAAATAAGAAAAAAGCAGGCAAAAACAAAAACACAGGAAAGAAGAAGATTTTTCTTTTTTCTTTTAAAAAAATGAATAAATAGCTGTAAAACTTTCTGTAAGGGTGTACTTATTTGTATCAACGACACAGGAAATGAATCCCCAAAAGATATACAGTTAATATATTTATGAATAGAAAAGATACGATACAAAAAAAGTGTAGAAAAAAAAACTGTAACTCCTCTTAAAAGCTGTATCTTTTCTGAAGTTAAAAACTCCGGGAAATTTGCTGATGGGTTAGGTGTCGACGCGAAACGGAGGCCAGCTGCGCCTGGCTAATTTGAAGGGCTTGTCTTCTGCACACCCAAGCTGTCTGCACAAGTAAACCGTTGAGACTGCCGGGAATATTAAGCAAAAATACACGGAACACGCAACTAACTGAAATGTCAAGCAATGGCAAGTGAAATTAGGAAAACGATACAACTTTAGAGGGATATAAATTGTTTATCCTAGTCTTGTTTATGGACACATTTTAAAATTTTTAATTTTTTTTTTTTTGGGGGGGGGGTGGAGGGTGCTTTTTGTTGGTGTGCTGTTTTTGTTTTTAGACATTCTTTGTTTTCATCGTCATAATGCCTAAACCTCTAAACTTTGACCTGAGCGATTTCACCTGGCGATTATTTTTTCTCGTCACTGGGAAATTTAGACACAGGTGATTGGGGATAATGCACACCAGAATCCGCCAGTATCAACCACTTTTGAGCACTAAAACCCCTAAATGTTGGTGATGACTAGACTGTATACTTCCCAAGAAGATGAGAAGTTTCAGAATGCTAGCAGGTCTGCTGTGGTATTAATAAAGATTGTGAAGCGGATAGAGTTTGCTGTTAAGCAGGAATTAGCGCTTTGCAAAATATGTTTATTGAAACCGTTATCAACTTTAATAGACGTTACACGCGCGTCATATTTAGTTGTGGGTAACCTACAAAGTTTTAACGGGTTTTTTTCTTTGGCGAGGGGGGGGGGGGGGGGGGGGGGGGATGGCAGGGTTTAGGGTAAGTTTCTTGGGGTTGACACAGTAGAGCCAGTTCGGATGAAAGTTGGAAAATCTCATTACGTCGTGTTAAAGTCGATTTTAAGTAATATGAATGACTCACTCACTCACTAACGCTCTCTCTCTCTCTCTCTCTCTCTCTCTCTCTCTCTCTCTCTCTCTCTCTCTCACTCTCTCACTCACTCGTATGTTTGGGATGTTTGGGATGAGCCGAGTCAAGAAGGGGGAGAGGGAAACATGTTTAGTATTGCTGCTCGTCTTCACCACCTGCGAATGCTTTATACAAAGAAATAAACCGAAAGCTTGCCGACAAAACTTCAGAATGGCGTCGGCGGTCGAGTGGTGAGACTACTTGTCTAGAAATCGTGAAATTGTGGGTTCAGGGGTTCGATCCGCAGCTCACTTCGACGTTGTGTCCTTGGAAAAGGCACTTTCCATAAGTTTTCCCATCTGGCCATCCTATCGGAGATGGACGATAAATTCACAGATTCTTCCTTTTAAATAGTAGTAACGTGCTGCAAGGGGTGTTAATCCAATACAATTTTACACGTTTTTCTCACACAAAACTACAGATCTAGTTTTACCTGCGCCTCTCTTGTACCCTTGACAACCCCCC
>NW_004797304.1:1554348-1556369 GCF_000002075.1 Aplysia californica
AATGTTTGTTCTACTGGCATAGAATATGATCAACAATGGGTTGGGCAAACCATAAATAATTTTCTAGAAGAAAATAACAGGAACAAAACTACAAAGTATATATATCATATTTACCTCTTTCTTCAGGCTTGAACTGGGAGCTCTAAGCGCTTTCTTCAAGAGTTCATTGATACCACAGTAGAATACTGCAAGGCTCTCCTCATTGAGTTTATCACTAACCAGAGATTTGATGTTTTCATAGCTTGGTTGTTTTCCATTTAATGCTGCAACAACCACTGGAAGTAAAAACATATAAAAACAAAATTCCCAAAACTTGACAATGAACATTGTCTTTCACAGTTTCATAAGTATTGTAGCCAATTTCACGAACTGCAATTTCTAAAGCTTGCTCTTTGAAGCAAGGATTGCTGATTGCAACATACACTTAAAATTAAAAATCCTGAGACTAGAAATAAGGCTTACCACTAAAAGTTATGGGAATTGAACTGTTTGCCTAAATTATCTAAAAATCACTAAAATCAACATATCAGAAAATTATTTGCTACATTACATGTCAAGAAGTTAAAGGGTAACATACATATAAATTAGCAAAAATGATTAGAACTGTGTATTACAAGATAGCATGTTCAATTTCATCTGTCCAAGGTTAAAATGGGATATAAACAAATTGCTCTGCTTAATCTTCTCAGGTCTTTATGAGAGTCTAAAAGTTGTGAACATGAGGTGAGGACTCCCCCCTGACCTCTCGTAGGCCGATAAAATCATCTACGCCCTTGGTGGCTTACCGCATGTGGTTGGGAACGAATAATAACAATGTAAAAACATTTTTGCCTCTCCAATTTAAAAAAAAGGCTCACTACCGACGCTACTGAGCGGGTTGTGGGACCGGACCATTCGTTGTTTACACATTTGACAATGGCAAGCCTCATACTCTCTGCCTACACAAAATAAATTATGGTTCAAGGAACAGAGAGCGTGTACCAACGTAACGAGACACAAACACAAGACAATAAATGCTCTAGCACGACGGTAGAAGGGCTGTAAATTATTCAGATCAAATGGGCGAGGGCGTTTAATCGTGTTCATTAGTTTAATAATCAAACAATCCAAGTTCTTTCCTTCACTTTAATTTTTTTTTTCTTTCATTCTTTCTTTTTCTTTTTTTCTTGCCTCTTCTTTTCCCTTCTACTTGAACATTTGAAGTTTGGAGCCAAAAAAGAGCCAGAGAGCCAAAAGAAATTCTCCGGGCCAGACATGATCCGTCCAAGAAGAGCCAAACTTCTGGGATTTGGCTCCAAACTGACAACCCTGACTATATGACTATTCGGACACGAACAGTGACGAACACGATGCTGAGGAGTATCATCTCTGACCACTGACCTAAAAATATAATGAACCGCGCTTCAACATAGGCCCAGTGAACGCCGCCCGCTTGACTGGCGGAAGTACCCCAGCGGCCATATTGGGAAGGCCACAGATCGCGAGGTGCACTAGTCACTGACCTCTTCATTAGGCACTGTTGCTGTGTTGTTTTCTTCTTGTTTATTTTTGCACATTACTTGTAAGATGCCAGGGTGTATCTGATCTTATATGTGTATTATATATATATATAACATATATATGTATGTACATATATATATATATATATATTATATATAGACAGATAGATATATCTGTCTCTCTCTCTCTCTCTCTCTCTCTCTCTCTCTCTCTCTCTCTCTTTCTCTCTCTCCCTCTGTCTCTGTCTGTCCTCTACAAGTGTTTGGCAAGCATCCCTGATCATCTCGGATAGTCGGCACTCTTTCCATTCACTCTCTTCATACCTCCGCTTGTTATCTGTCTATCCATCCATGTACAGTGTCTCTTCTATCTACCTGAGCAATATCAGGTTTCTTTTACCAGACGTTTTTTAACTGCCTTTGTATCGTCGTCATTCTTGCCTTCAAAGCTTCTTTTTCCAGATTTCCTTTTCCTCAGCTCCCCCATCTCGCTGTTGTTGTTTTTGCTGTTGTTGTTGTTGG
>NW_004797304.1:1556678-1559618 GCF_000002075.1 Aplysia californica
ATCCCCCCCCCTTCTCCCCTATCTTTCTCTCTCCTACTCATTAACTCGGCGCTAAGTGGGCTACATTAACCTAGCATCCAAAACCACCTTTGAGCTGAGCTAGGCGAGGCCTGGTGACGTAAGCAACAACGGTTGGCCTGACTGACTGTCGAACTACGGGCTTATGATATGCCAGGTCCGGCACTCTCACCATCTGCTTGGCCTTATCGCCGAGCTCATCTTCAAGACCTTTTTCTTTAGCCTGTTGGCAAAAGAGGGCCTAGTCTTTCGGGTGGTTGGAAGGCGGAACTGTGGTCGTTTATCTTACTGTAATATATATCTTTTTTTGTAAGTTTTTTTTTCCCAGTCAGTCTCTTTGTTCTGCCCTAATGTTGTTTTTATTAATGCATTTTAGATGGAGCAAGTTGTTGTTGGCTTCTATGTATTCTCTCTGAACTAGCATACTATCGAATTTATTTATCTATTTATCTATTTATCTATTTATTTATTTATTTATTTATTTATTTATTTATTTATTTATTTATTTTGGGAGGAGGTATTTTCCTATCAGTGCCTTTCTTCTGTCTTATCAAAAATAATTTTGTTTTTATTATTATATTATCTTTAGATGGAGCCAGTTGTTAATGGTTTCTTTCCTTTATTTCTTCCAAATAAGCTGTGCGAGCCCTTAGCACAAAATAAACATGATTGTGTTAAAGAAGCCACTCGTTTAATTAAGTGGCTCTAAATGAGACTCTGTTGTGTTTGGAAGCCAAGCAAGTATTTTTAAATGCTTGAGAGACAAAAACAGAATCTTTATCTTCAACACTCCCTCCCCTAAAACAACTAAACAATAAATGAGATAATACAACGTTAACCACAGAGAGGAGTTGCAAGTCCAGCCCTACACATACGTCAGTGAAGATGACCGACCGGACAAGCTTCGTTTTTCGGGTGGTATTGGTTCAGAAGTTGAAAATCACTAATATGTTTAATACAATTTTCTTCGTAACAGTTTAACTGACGTCATTTATACTCATGAACTCTAATTTTAAACCACATAAATTAATAAGGCGAGTCCTTTCATCGGTCTATTTATAAAAAGAACTGCGACATAAGAAACGAATTGTTTCGTTATGTAGCCCAAAATGAACAAAACTGTTATAATGTGCTTTTTATAAACGTAAACAGACACATGTATTTTAATGCGGCTATTTTCGCCTACTTTAAACAATGTTGTTATGCCTGCGATTCGAGATCGAAATCTTTACTGTGTGTTTTCGAAAATAGAAGATTTATACATCGTCTCCGAGGATGGATGGAAGGACGGAAGGGTGCATGGGTTGATGGTTGACTTCTCTGGGTGGGAGTTAGGAAGGAGGGACAGAGGAGATGGATGACACTGACAGGTTAATAAATGGACTGACATTGACCATGCTATAAACTAGAGACCTTTGTGTATATAAATGTGCTAGGGTGAGAAAGATATTTGAGCTTAGAAAATGGAAAAGAAAGAAAAAAGAATCTGAGAGAGCTGGAGCAAAACAGGGTGAAAGGGAAGGAGGGAAAGAGGGATACAAGAAAAGGAGATAGGGATAGGGAAAAGAGCGGAGGGAGGGAAAGAGAGAGAGAGAGAGTGAGAGAGAGAGAGAGAGAGAGAGAGAGAGAGAGAGAGAGAGAGAGAGAGAGAGAAAAGGGGAATCATTACACATCACCTTTCCCACTAAAGCTAAACTGATTAATGACCAACCAACCCTCCAACACGGCTACCCTACGAGAGCAAGAAATGAGAGAAAGGTTTGCCTAGCTGTCGGCTAGATTCTATTCCCACCCATTGGTGTGTAAAAACCATCCCTATCTCTCTCTCTGCGAGCTAATTGAATGATGAGATGCTGCGGGCTGTGTGCTGTGCAATTCAGCATTCCAAGAGCACAGAAGCCCTTTTGTTCTCTTTGTCGTTATAGCTTTATTGCTAGATACGCTCTCTGACGAGGAATATTTTAGCCAAGTGGGTGGTTGGTGGACGCCCGCTAGCATCATCATCATCATCATCATCATCATCATCATCATCATCATCATCATCATCATCATCATTACTACCACACACCACTACCACCATCATCAACATCATTAGTTGCAAATAGTCTCGTTTTTTTCCACCGTATAAAGAAAACAAAAAAGCTAGGCACGAAGTGAAACGATAGGAAGTTTAGGCAGGCGTGTGTTCTTTTTTCTGTATGTTTGTTATGTTAGCCCTCTCTATGTTTTTGGCCAGAATGCCTTTTGCTTTCGTTCATTTCCCCCACCGGTGCAGATCCTTTCCTAGGCAACAGGCACGGACAGCTGGAAAGGAGGGCTTACTTTGAGTGAGTTTTCCGTGCCGGCTACAGGCGCCTTACGTATTATATCACATTGAACAGTCGAGGGAACTGCCAGTGGTTATACAGTGCAATAAATACACTGCTTAATAGTGAATTGCATCCCAACTCTGAAGATCTAGCCCTCAAATTCAACCTACACATTGTCTTGGGATTCGTTCTATGAGACAATGATAAAGTGAATAAAGTTGCAGCTGTATTTACGTTGGAATTCCTGCCCTATCTTTTCCCATTTCATTCAGTCTCTGCGCCGTTCTTTTCCACCGTTCTTCCCTATCTCTATCTCTCTTTCTCTTTCTTTTTCTCTCTTTCTCTCTCTTTCTCTTTCTTTTTCTCTCTTTCTCTCTCTTTCTCTCTCTCTCTCTCTCTCTCTCTCTCTCTCTCTCTCTCTCTCTCTCTCTCTCTCTCTCTCTCTCACTCTCTCTTTCTCTCTCTGCTTCCCCTTCTGTGTCTCCCTTGTCTCTCTCTTTCATTCTCCCCCTCTTTCTCTCGTTTACATCGTCTCCTCTGTATCTCTGTCGTCTGTCGGTCTGTCTGTCTGTCTGTCTGTCTGTCTGTCTGTCTGTCTGTCTGTCTGTCTGTC
>NW_004797304.1:1559725-1560946 GCF_000002075.1 Aplysia californica
TCTATCTATCTATCTATCTATCTATCTATCTATCTATCTATCTATCTATCTATCTGTGTGTATGTGTGTATGTGTGTATGTGTGTGTGTCCGTTCATGTCTATCTCCCTTTGTTTTTCTGTCTCTCTCTCTTTCTCTCTTCCGTTGTGTCCGTCCTTCTCTCCATCTTCCATACTACCACCAAGCGAAGAAGATACGGAAAGCAAAAACGAAAAGGAATTCGCCAGCTATGTCGCAAGACCGCCGTGTCCTGTGACGAGAGAGAGAAAGAGAGAGAGAGAGAGAGAGGGGGGGGGAGAGAGAGGGAGAGGTTGAAGAGAGATGGAGGATTGAGAGGAGAGAGAGGGGGATGAAGGGAGAGAGATGGAGGAAGAGAGAGAGGGGGGGGGCTGAGAGGGGGCAGTTAGAGAGAAGAGAGGGAAAGGGAGATAACTGGAAGACAGAAAAAAGACAATGGTCGAAAAACGAGAGAGGTAGTGTACGGAGAGAAAGCAGATACGAAATTCTGGAAAAGAGGAGAAATGATACAGAGAGAAAGGAGGGAGATGGAAAATACACGGAGAAGAGAGAGTGGGAGAGACGGAGATAGCGCAAACAAGAGTAACTAGGAGAGAAGATAGAGAGAGAGGGGGAAAACAGAGAGAACGGTAAGGACTGTAACACAGAGAGAAGAGAGAGAGACGAAAGAGACTGAGAGCCACCAGGGAAAGTAAGAGAGAGAGAGAGAGAGAGAGAGAGAGAGAGAGAGAGAGCAGAGAGAGAGAGAGAGAGAGCAGAGAGCGGGAGAGGTAAGAGACAGAGAGAGAGAGCACCAGGGAGAGTAACAGAGAGAGAAGAGAGGAGAAACAGAAACAGAGAGACTCTGTACTTGGAGCCTAGAGACATATCGATTAATCTCTAATCCCAATATCAGATACTGAAGAGGAGGCGAGAAAAGAAAAGGAAGCGACGGACGGATGGATGGACAGACGGACGAAGGAAAGGATGAGAGGATTCACGGGGAGAGGGATCGAATCGGAAGGAAATATGAACGGATGGCGTGCTCTGATCGCTTAGATGGGTGGCTGGGGACGCTTGTGTTTTAGTTTGCTGGCTCTTCATCACTTTTTTTCTTCCACTGCTGTCGTCCCTGAACCGAGGCTCTGTCACTGTCTATAGTTCCGTGTATTTCTCTCGTTTTCTTTCTCTACTTTTCTTCCTTCTCTCTCTCTCTCTCTCTCTC
>NW_004797304.1:1561340-1563840 GCF_000002075.1 Aplysia californica
GGGGGGGGCGTCCTAGTTTTGTTTATTGTATGTGTTGATTTTTTCAAATCGCCTTATACACTTCCTCAATGTGTCCATTAAAACAAAAACCAAGAACAAAACATTAACTCAGGTCCCTGTTGCATCTTGGTGCAAGCGACCTCAGTTCAAATCCCAAGAGCAGCATCCTTGAGTTGGATTCTTTGATGCATGTTTAAGACCCTACCGAAGAATGGCAGTAACCAGAGGTCCTTCCTCTTAACCCGTTTCCCTAATGCTAAACGTTTACTTTACCATACAAGGAAATTCTTTCTGCCCGTTGCTGTCTTCTTCCCAACCATGCCTGGATCCTCACCTCCTTCTACTTGCTCTGGAATCGTGTCTAAAAATAAACTTATTCCTTTTTCTCATTAACTTTCTGCATTTTTTAACGCTGCAAACACATAGTGAGGGGGGGATTTTACAGCTCGTTTCTCCGGGCTTGCGCGCATGAAAACCCGATGCTCTGAGCAGATTTGCTCTGTATCTTTCCTGATCGATCGATAAATTCTTCTCTCTGGTTGGCTGAAAATTTTATAAGTTTCCGAGAGTGTGTCGTGTGTTCAAAACGGGCGAAGGCTGGATAAAATAAGGAGGATTTTTTTAATGTTTTTTTGGGGGGGTGGCGGGAGGAAGGGAAGAGTTGAGCAGTGAAAGACTTTAACGCCATTTTGGAATTTAAAAAAAATAAAGATGTTGAAAGTTGTGGGGGGATGGGGCGGGGTGAATGCAGTGCCTACTTTTTATTGACCGGTTGTTAACTCAATAACGATGAAACATCTATGGGCAAAATAATGTACCAGCATACTACTCTTTTTATATAGAATAGAATAAAAACTTCATAATCCGCAATGGAATTTGTCTCTGGGAGTTGGTAACGTTCACATTACAAGACGAATGAGCATACTCATAGGATATAAACAGCGCGCACCATTCCTGCATCCCTTATCATCTGTGCAACTGATAAAAAATGAAAATAAAAAACACCTGCAAGGAACATACTGGATGGAAGAATTACTCTTATAATGGCTCCCAAGATACTTCCTTTTCAGTGAGTTGGGGGACATAAATAGGACCTTTGCTCACCTGCAAGAGGTGGAAAACCTTCAGTGATGAAATGTCACAAATGAAAATCTACCCCAAGATACGCATTTGTGCCATTTTCACTTCCTTTTCAGAATATGATTTTTTGTTTTGTTTCTTCCTTCCTTGTTCAAACTGCTGGGCGAGTGTGACGACATGGGAATAAACAATACCAATTTGTGTCTAGTGCAGTAAGGTGTTACACTTGCAACATTTCAAACACGATTGTGTACTCACTCCTCGTACTACAAGCCAGATACTGTCTGACCTACCTGCTCTCTAGACAGGGTAGGATACTTAACACTTTAACAAAGTCTCCAATAAGAAGCGGCCCCCATGTGATTTTTGTTGTATACCTTTATTAAATGCTAGAGTCGATGACACAAAAAAGTTTAAAATTTGGTCTCTCAATTCGAGGAGAGTGGTAAAGTGCTATGTGCCCCCATCCCCTCCACCCCAAGGACATCCTGGGGAGACGGGGATGGGGGGTGGGAGAATAGGCAACAAACGCTAGAGAAAAAAAAAAATTAAACGTATATATTAACTAATCAAGCACTAACAAATAGACCAAACCAATGTCATTCCCATTCCTTTATAGATAAATTTTGATGTTGAAATATTGTACTTACTCACTCACATTTTCTTAGTCAATGATTGTCTGAATAAGACCACTAACATGACCCCGAAAAAGGGACTCGGACCAAAAAAAAACCACCTAAAAAAACAGCAACAACTACAAAATCTTGAATACGAGACAAGTTCTTCTTACTTATAGCTAGTAGGGAAAGCTCGAGGGTGTGATAAGCCGCTGCTTGGAGGTGGGGATGTAAGTGGAGGGGGTGATTCTTGTCACGCATGTGTTCTGTGTTCCATTCTGTGAGGGGGGGGGGGTGAATTTTCCGGGTCCTAACTGAAACATTTATTTACACGTTTGCCCCTGTGCCCAGACATAAGACCAATGCTTAATCATCTCTAATCTTCTCTAAATAAAACTGCTATCTGAATTATTATGTTTAAAAGGGAATTGTACTTCACCGTTTATCAGATTTTTCGTTTTGGCTTTTCTTCGGGAAGACGAGAAATGGGGTTTGGGTGGGTGTGGGGAGGTGGGGATCGTCCATTAACGTAATACACCTAGCGTACACACCTCATCTTTCTCCCCTCGCTCTTCCCCTGGCTCCTGCATAAGAAGATAATAGCTCCAATTCAGCCTTATCCCACCCGAACGCCTCCACACACCAAACCTCCACTGTCCTATTTCCACTCTTGTGGTCCCTGCTTTTCCTTGCCATGCCTTATTATGAGGCTATGAGGTTGACATAAAATGGCTCTCCGTCTTTCCCCGATCTTGGCTGTTTCCTTCTCTTTCGACAGTGTTTGCTTTTTAGCCATGTCTTGA
>NW_004797304.1:1567453-1569095 GCF_000002075.1 Aplysia californica
CTCTCTCTCTCTCTCTCTCTCTCTCTTTCACCCTGCCAGGAAATTTGGAAATAGTGGACATATAGCTCGCCAGCAAAAACACTGAGAAAACTTCTTAGACGTTGTACTATGCTACACTTGTTAGAATCTCAAACGTCATTTTTCGCATGTTTCCATCCGTGTCCGTTGTAAAATACATATTTGGATAACATGAACAAACTATTTTCCCCAAGAAAAAAAAACGCTTTAGCCATCTGGGCGAGGATTGAACCTACCACCTTACATTTATGAGTCTGTTATGTTCACCAGTAGGCTAGACCAATCCAGGTTTTGTGGATGTATTTTTTAAACCCGGAGCCATGTGACGGTGTAGCTACAGGAGTGAGATATTCCCGCCCTTTGCTGTTGGCACCTGCAGCGACATCCTGTGGTTGTTAAACTTCGTTAGGTACAAGTAGAAAACGTGTCTATATGTCAACACCTGCTAGGCGTCGATACGTACACGTAGAAAAAACGACTGTATGCTGGATGTCATAACATGCAGTCAGTGCTATAGTACTTTATTGCTGGTTTTGTTTGGGAGGGGGGGTGCAGGGGGAAATGGGAGTTGATGACTGCTGTTAATTCTGCAGTTATTGTTCCTGCTATTGTTTTTGTTGTTGCTGATGATGATGATGATGATGATGATGATGATGATGATGATGATGATGATGCCCTTGTTTCGAAGAAGAAGAAGAAGAAGAAGAAGAAGAAGAAGAAGAAGAAGAAGAAGAAGAAGAAGAAGAAGAAGAAGAAGAAGAAGAAGAAACTTTAGACAACATATCCCAGCGTCATGTGTGGTTGTGTGTACTCTCTGGAAACGTAATTTCAATCACTTGCTCCACTGTCAAATCCAATCGCCTATGGCTTGTGGCAGCATGACCCAATTCCAGTCTCCTACTCGTCTCCAACCTCGAAGCAAAATCGCTTCATCTTGTCGGTAATATATATCAGATAGAAGCTTTCAGCATAAACCCGCTAGGAGTCTCTTGGCGCTCCACCCAATGACGTGGAACTCGTCAAGATGCTTGGAATCGGAAAGAACTCACACAGAAGTGAGTAGCCCCTGCTGTTAGGGGGGTAGGGGAGGGGGGAGGGAAGTGCTCTCCCTCCCTTGACCGGATGGAAACCTTTTCTTTTCTTTTTTTTTTTCTTTTACCTGTTTCTTTCTTTTCTTTTTTTTTTAGTTTGGCCTACTTTCTTTCTTTCCCTCAGTGTATTATAAGATTATGGAGTGTTTGAAACTGTCATTATTCTCGGAATTTTGGTTGACGTCACAGATACGGATATTATGCAGTGTCTCAAGAGTACAGAGCAATTAGAAGAAGGGGGAGGAGGAGTAGAAGAAAAAGAGAAGAAAATGGAGGAGGGGGAGAGGAGAAGTGGAGAAGGATTGTTGCTAGATGAAGAAAAGGGGATATCAACGCACAACAACTGAATAAGCAGCGCTTTGTGGGCAGAGGTGGTCAGTTGCCAGAAGCTTCGGATAAATCATGTTGCAGGCAGCAAACGAAGGAAGAAGTTCACGCTGATAGAAAAGTCAAAGAGTAGATTTTCATTGCATTTTATTTGATTGCTTGTTCAATGTGTTTGAGGGAGAGAGAGAGAGAGAGAGAGAGAGAGA
>NW_004797304.1:1573141-1577074 GCF_000002075.1 Aplysia californica
TCTCTCTCTCTCTCTCTCTCTCTTTCTCTCTTTCGCTCTCTCTCTCTCTCCCTCTCTCGCCCTCTCTCTCACTCTCTCTCTTTCTCTCTCTTTACCTATCTAACTATCTTTCTATGTATCTATCTATCTGACTATGCATCTATCGATGTATCTGTCTATCAATCTTTCTGCATGTCTGTCTGTCTATCTATGTTCAGGAACATTCAAACGACTCCCTGAGAGCCGAAACCTTTAATGTATGTTCCGATTCTTTGTTTATTTTCATATTTTTTTTGGGGAGTAAATTGGGAAAAGGAGGGGAAGGAGATCCTTTTAATGTTGATCTTTATCTTTCATTTTACTTCTAACCAAGTTGTGGCCATTTTAAGAGAAAGCCGAAAGTGCCATCAAATGTTTTCTGTCATGTTTTTGCGAGGGAACAATCTAAAATCATTTTAATAATATATAGGTGAGCTGGTGTCAGGAAGGATAGTGTATGCTTGCCTATCTGTCTATCTGTCTGTCTGTCTGTCTTTCTGTCTATCTTTCTGTCTGTCTGTCTGTTTGCTTGTCAGTCTGTTTGTGTGTCTTTCGGTCTGTCTGTGTCCAATAGACCTACCTTCTACCAGTATGTTTAAGCAAATTCAAATTTAACTCACTAGGTTAAGTCGGTCCTTTAATGCTTAAAGCGCTTGCATGTAGTTTTGTATTACCATGCATTTGTCTGTGGGTGATTCTCTTTTATAAAGGTTTTTTTTTTTTTTGAAGGATGGGATCCGGTTATTCACTTTTCTAAATGCCAATTTGCTGCACGAAAGTTCTAAAAAAAGTAACCCAAGTAACTAAAATATAAGATGCTCTATGAGACAATTAATGGGCCAGGGGAAATCGAACGATTGTGCTCCATGATTATTTTTTTTCATTTTTATTAACTTGAACGAGAAATATGACGGGTAATACAAAAAGAAAAAGATTATGCTAAAAAAGTTCAATACGGTTACGTGTGGTCTATTGTTGAAAGCTTGGTTCTGGAAGGCAATTGTCTGACAACGAATAGCTGTGCGCTGTTGCGTTTACTGCAAGATCGTTTTCCTTTTGTTGCTGGCGTTGTTAAGAATTTACCGAAGCTGTCTCTGTTCTTCTTTCAATTATTTTGTCCACTACCTTTATGGCGTCTTCCGTACATTTTTGGCTCCTTGTCTGGCATTGCGTCAACGACTTCAGAACATTCTGACACTTCCATCTACATGGATGTTGGAGTATTATTTTATATTTCTTTTTGTTTTTATATTGCTTCATGATGATCAGCAATGTTTTTGTACGCACCATTAGCTCAATTGGTACCCCGCTGGAGTACCGAGCGGATAACCCCAGTACTAATCTCTTAAAGGGTGTTCTGAGCTTGGGATGTTTGGGGGAGGTTTAAGGCGCTCCACCCATTTAGCTCGGTACTATCAGAGGTGGGTGTTTGGATGTCTTGTCTATTAAATAAAGTGTTACAGTTGTGAAGGGGGTGTTACACAGACGCAGTTTCGTGTATTTTGCAATATTGTTTTTATCATTGTTCTTTTCTCTCTAGTTGCAACTGCTGCTGCAACTTGCACTGTCGTTATTGCCTCAGTTAAAGTTGCTTTTAGTTTTAGTCTTAGTGTAGTCAGTATTGTTGTTGTATTGTTGTTTGTGGTGCTCTTGGTTGTGTTAGTTTTGTTGCTGTGGTCGTTTTAGTTGGGGGGGGGGTGGCAATTGTTGTTACTGCTGCATAGTGTTGTCGGTTTAGCTATATTTTAAAGAAAACTATGAGTGTGTCGGCTTGTTTTATCCATGTTTCTTCACTATTTTTTATCATAATCTTCCCCTTTACCTTTTTTTACGCAGACCCACTCATTCTTCAACTCGATGTGAAATGACTCAAAGGGAACAAAATAAAGGAAACACTACAAACACATATTCTCGGACAGCACAACAATCAACCGTTTTGGATCCTGAAACAGGATATTAAATGATCCGTTCCAAATCCAGTTTCAGTTTGAACAGAGTTGTAAAACAACGAAGAGAAAGAAACTTAAGCCGGAGCAGCTGAATAGCTTGAAGTGAGGTGATTGAGTAACTCTGTCTGCTGTTCGGTTTGATGTTGAGAAGACAATTGTTAGGCTTTCCTGTGCACTTGCAACGTGTGCGTCATCGCTCCTGAAGTTTGGTTGATAAAATATTTTACCTGTTTGTAGAGGTGACTCTGGGTCCAACTTTTTAGGCTTTGGTTTCCACTCTTTTGGGATTATTTTAAATATATGTGGGGGTTTTCTTTGTTTCGTTAGTCAATAATTTTATAATCTAAGTGGCACGTAGTTTATGACCTTGTAGAGTTTATGCCGTAAAACGTCGGTTTAAAAAATGAAAATGGTAAAAATAGTTCTAAACCCAGATCCTTAGCTTCGCTCTGTCAATGACCCGTCTCTCAAATGATCCTCGATTGTGTTGTTTGTGACGTAAAACGTTACTGCTGAAAGCTTTGAAGACAAGCCCTCCGCACATGGACAGAAGCCTCTTTAGATGCGGTGCGGCTTGTAGAGAGCATCTCCTTGCAAGCGATAGATGTCACGTTTCCTTTTCCCCCTCTCCTCTTTTTAGTTTTAAACTGCTTGAAGTGCAAATGGTTGGGAAGCCGTAACTATGGTAACGTTGACGTCACACTGTACACAGATCACAAATTACGAAATTCTGTTTTTTTAAAGGAGTGGGGGATAAAATAAAACATTTATTTTTATCCTCCTGTCGATCCGTTTTGCTTGGGCGAAACGATTTAAACGTTGTTGCGGCCGAAGTCGTTCCAGGCGCACACTCTTCCGCAATGAGTTGATTCTTCCTCACTCATTGTTTTGTTGCGTTTTACAATGAAGCAAGGAAACTGGAGACAATAGAGAGACTAAGTTGTGAGGTGACGTGTTGAACATTTAAACCAATTGTGAGTTAACAGAGGGATCGATTTTTCCTTCACTTTGAGATATTAATGGTCTAGTCGTATATCAGAATTGAAATGTGCGGAACGGAGATTAGATTAGATGTTGGTTTTGGTTATTTGTTGTTGGTTTTTTTGCTTAATTCTCAGCGAACATTTTTTTAAGATCCTTTGTTCTATCGCTCGTTTATTTTCTTTATTATTTTTTTTGTTCGCTATTTTTAATTTCCGATCGATATTTTCTAAGGCTTGAAAAATAGGCCAAAAGAACAGAGGACAGTTGTTGTTTTTTTTAATCCGGCCGTATGTTCACTATATTCTCATTGCACGGGGTGAAAATATAGCGATGCATTCTTTGTAAAGGATGTTTTTTGTAACACTCGTATTTTGTATTGGTAGACTCTGGTTTGTCAGTAGCTGTTTGAGAACAGTGATAAAACATAGCGTCGGTGAGCTAGTGGTTAGGTTCTCGGACTCGCAACCGTTAGCTCGTCGCATCGAATCTCGTCAGGGGCCGACGTTGTGTCCTTGGAAGGCACACTTTACATGGATTTTCCTCGCTTCAATCAGGTGGAAATGGTACCCGGCTAAAGACAGTGAAATGTCTTCTGAGGTTGTTAGTTTTTGAGCCCGTGAAATCCGCAGGTTGCACTGTATTCTTCTCAGGCGGCAGAAGGAGCTTGAAAGTAGTTGCCTGAAGATTCACTCTTTATGCGAAAACCATCTCTCTCTCTCTCTCTCTCTCTCTCTCTCTCTCTCTCTCTCTCTCTCTCTCTCCAAAGGACCATAAAAATTATATATGAAGAACGAGCTAAATGTCTTTGAAAAATAAAGTGCTGGGATAGCAGTTTACCCAGAAAGTAACTTCATCTCCCTCTGTTATAATGAGATCCATACAGAAGGCTGAGCACACTCGAAACCAGACAATAACGCGACAGAAAAACCTGCATTTTTTCCTTGTCACTATCAATAACATTATTATTATTATTATTATTATT
>NW_004797304.1:1580965-1582616 GCF_000002075.1 Aplysia californica
ATGATGATGATGATGATGATGATGATGATGATGATGATGATGATGATGATGATGATGATGATGATGATGATGATGATGATGAGGCGAAACATTGAGCCGTTAAACAAATTTTAAACATTTTATATTGTTACGTCATTTTGTCTGAAATTCATACAAGACTCTCCCTCCTACTCTGCTTTCCAAACAATGATGATGATGATGATAATGATGATGATGATGATGATGATGATGATGATGAACTTATTTTACAGTGTTATGAAATCGAAATACTCCTCCAATGTTTTGCTTTTTTTCCATCATACCTACAACAATTATGATGATGATTTATTTTTTTTTACCTTAATGGGCCTGGTGGACTCCACGAAGAAATTTTCGAGCTCTTTTTCGGCTCCATTGTTATTATATTCAGAGGCACCTCCACTCGTCCAAATAACCCCATTCGAATTACCATTGTTCCTGGACATTCAAACATAATATGTTTGACATTCTCCTTTTCATGGTTGCATCTTCGGCAACGTGGGTTGAGCTCCTCATTCACAAAGTCCTGATACCATCTCACGCTCCAATGACGGTCCTACCGCAGTCTTGCTAGCTCAACCTGTTCTCCGCGACGTGCGGTGTTTTGTTCCTGCCGATGATGATGATGATGATGATGAAGGTGATGGTGATGATGATGATGATGATGATGATGGTGATGGTGATGATGATGATGATGATGCTGATGATGATGATGATGATGATGATAATTCCCTCACAAAAATGACGTTCCAACTCCTCCTCCTCCCCCAAATTGTTTTTTAAAAAACATGGAAAAAGGTTACATTGTCTCCTCCTTGTTCTCCCCAGGTACGGCGATATGACCCCAGACACCATCACAGGCAAGATTGTGGGCGGTGTGTGCTCACTGAGTGGTGTGCTGGTCATCGCGCTGCCAGTTCCGGTCATCGTGAGCAATTTCAGCCGGATCTACCATCAGAACCAGAGGGCGGACAAGAGGAAGGCGCAGAAGGTGAGCAGAGGGGTGGCCGGGTGTGTGCGGAGGCAGGGGAAAAAGAGGGCTATGTGTGTGGAGTGGGAAGGGTGGTTATGTATGTGGGAGGGAGAAGAGGGGGGTATGTGTGTGGGAGGGGAAAGAGGGGGGTATGTGTGTGGAGTGGGAAGGGGGGTATGTGTGTGGGAGGGGGAAGAGGGGAGGGAATCTTAGATGCGTGTATGTGTGTGTGTGTGTGTGTGTGTGTGTGTGCGCGTTAAAAAAAACGCGGGCGCACACGCGCGTGTGTGTGTGCGTGTGTGTGCGTGTGTGTGTGTGTGTGTGTGTGTGTATGTGTGTGTGTGTGTGTGATTATTCGTCGTCAGACGGTCTAGGGGCACTCTAGTGTCGTCTCCTCCTCTTATTCATATCTCAGCTCAGTCTCAGTGTGACAATACTATTGTCCCAAGTTTTCCCCGCACCATCTGGTCGGTATAGCTGACTTGACTTCTAAGATTATTACACTGGGATTTCTTTTGTTTGTTCCATTTTTGTGTTTGTGTGAGTTATGGACTGGCAAACAGAAAGGCAGATGGGAGGGATGAAAACAGAAAGAATGAGAAAAAAGAAGGGGAGGGTACCAGCGTGAGAGAGAGAGAGAGAGAGAGAGAGAGAGAGAGT
>NW_004797304.1:1586211-1587279 GCF_000002075.1 Aplysia californica
AGCCTTTCCATTGCTGCCCTCTCTTCCTGTGACAGGTTTTATCATGCACGTAGATTTGAAGTTCAGCCTTTTAGAAAAAAAAATAAACTTTACCCTGATGGCTTCAAAACAGTCAGTGATGATCGCAATAACGACGCAAATAGATATACTCTAGACCAAAAAGACTCTAGATCACTTCCCCCAAACGAGCTGCACTGGTTAGTGGAGGAAAGAGGAAATGGGGGGGGGGGGGGCTATATAAATAGCTTGCGTTCCCGCTGACATACACGAATCTCTGTACCACTTGGGTGTCACTCACTCATACGACATAAGTATGCTCTGTGGCATTAAGGAAGGTGTGGGGATTGCATTTTTATGTGTACATTACTTGCATATGAATTCTGTCCAGTTCTTTTTTGTGTCTATCTGTCGACCAAGGTCAATCCTGTATATAAAAAAAAGACCCAAGAAGCCCTGCAATAAGATTCACGCCTTTGCAAAGACCATATGTGTTTATTTGAACAATGCTAACGCATTGATGAAATGCTACAGAAAAGGGCAAAGCGTTACTCACTGGCTGCAATATTATTGTTCCGTTGTCTTTTTGATAGAAAAATTAAGAAAAACACTGCACGCTTGTTTAGTTTTGGGACAGGAGTTTCAAATCACAAAGTTTTCGGTACAGCCAAACCTGTGTAAGGCGACCCTATTAGTGGTCATTTTAGACGGATGGTCCTATTGGACAGTGTCATTGTAAGTAGAAAAAATGAAAGAGGAGAAATTGGGAAGTGGTCGTGTGTGCTGGTGGTTTGTCTTGAACAGGTGCTCGTCAGAACAAGTTTGACTTATCATTTATTTATTCTGGCGTACACTGGTAGAATACTTGACATCTGAACTGGAGGTTAACGTTCAGCCAGATCCCCATAGGAAGGTCGTGTCTCTGAACTTGTGCTGTCTGGAAAGGTACATACATGTACTTTTTTAAAATTATATATCGTTTGTATAATTCTCCCGTCTTGCATGCCGCTTGCAGGGATATAGATCTATTGTCTTTGGTTTCGGTGTTTGTATTTTTGGCGAGGGAAGAAG
>NW_004797304.1:1589470-1591489 GCF_000002075.1 Aplysia californica
GAGAGAGAGAGAGAGAGAGAGAGAGAGAGAGAGAGAGAGGGGGGGGATGAAAAGAGATAAGGGAGGGAGTAAAAAGTGAGAAGGAAAGAGTTGCAGTAAGAGGGAAAAACAGTTCAAGATGGAGAGCTGGGAAAAGAGGAAAATAGAGCTAGTGAGAGACGGAGAGAAAGAAAGAATGAAACAGAGAGAGAGAGAGAGAGAGAGAGAGAGAGAGAGAGAGAGAGAGAGAGAAACGTTTGATTCGGGGAGTACGAAAAGTCACGTCGGATTCTATTGGTAATGCAGTTATCGAATAAGGCTACCATAAGTTGAAAAAGAACATTATCGTGAATTAATGTGACTTCGGGGAGGGGGTAGGGGGGGCGTATTTTTAAAAAATGAAAAAAACTCTCCATATCTGGCGAAATGAATAGATCTAATGCACACCAAAAATTATGATTACTTAATATGGTACCCATTTAATGCACCAAACAAGAATTATACCAACAGAAAAAAACGGCGCAAATTTCCGCAGCACAAATTCGGAGGCGCTGCCTCTTAAATGACCTTTCAATGCTGTACTAAAATAATTTTGCACATAAAAATTTACGTTCAGCACATACAGGTATTGGCTACCTCCAGTTCTGACAGGAAATGCAATCGCCCACGAACAACTCAAAGACGCATGGGATTGACAAATTAATGTGTTCGTCGCATCCATTACTCGGGTTAACCGATAACGAAAGATCAAAGAGATATCAATCATGGAATGGTAATTTGTACGAAATATCCGTGGTTTCGAGTTGTCCGTGCTCGTGTCATCTTTGTCCCCAACTGTACACGCACATGTACTCTGTGCAGGTTTATCCTTCTGTTGGGCACGGTACATGGCGCGAGTTGAGGTGATGGTGAAGGTCTACTTGAGCTACCAATTCTTTAAATAAATACAAGCGTATTTGGCGCGTGACGTCACGGCGACCAACATGTGGTCTCTCGGGGAGTGACGATAACCCTGGATTTTCATAGTATTTCATAGCAAGTCTTGTTAGTTCCGAAAGGAGGGCTTAAGTAGACTTTTATCTGACACGTTGTTTTTTTCTTTACGTTTTTTTGTACCTTTGCTGTACTATTTTTAGTTTTTGTTCTGGGTCTTTTTTTTTGTCTCTTTTTTTTCCCTTTTTTCCTTATTTGCGACTCAACCCATTTGGCTCGGCCCTATAGGAGATGGACGTTGAATTCGGAGTACCCACTTCTTGAGTAAACTTACTGCGTTGCAAGAGGCATTAAAACCTATACAATTGTGAACATGTCCCCTCCTATTTACAATGTCTAGACTGGTGTCTGCGGTGTAGCAGTTGGGCATTTATGTACTGCCGCACGTAGGACACACGAGTGATGACAAACTTGTATCGAGTACCTTGGTCTTTCTGCTGGGATGTATCCCTCTCAGGCCTGGTTGGCCCTTACAGGCGAGGTCGGAAGTCCGTCTTCTAAGTTGTAAAATATAAATTGTGTTGATGGAAGCGTAAAAACACCTACACAAAAACAACACACCATGTCCTGTTACGAGTCCGGACTGTCTCCAACTCAGGAAAGCCTGACTGACAAGTTTTCTCACCCCACCCGTCATTTGGCAAACCCTTCACACGCCCGCTATGCTTTCTGCAGCTCGAGCAGAATCGGGATCCAGGGAGTCGCAGAAGTGTGCACCCCACATTAGCACGTCATAACCCCGAACACACGCACACATAAAGGTCGTCGAGGGCCCCTTCTCTCCCCTGTTCGCAGCTTTCTTCCTGAATCACTGCCCCGCATTAGAGGAGCGTCTATATTTAGCCTTCGAAATAATACCCGGGCTCCCAAGACATTGGGGCCCTGCGCCAGGTCGAGATTGGCCGCTAATGAATTGCATTAGTGCCATTATGCTAGCCGCTGTGAGGCAGCGGACATCGGGATACCGTGTGTTGGTGTAAGGTTCGACAGCCCGGCAACCACCCTCTCTCTGGCTGTCTCTCTGTCTCTCTGTATCTCTCTCTCTCT
>NW_004797304.1:1594849-1596013 GCF_000002075.1 Aplysia californica
CGTTATCCGTCTCCTCTTCTTCTTCTTCCTCCCCCCCCCTCATCATCATTACCGTTATCATTACCACAACCATCGCAGCGTCCATAATGGAAATGCCCTTTTGAATTGCCATAATCATCCAGACAAATATGTTTTATACACTTATTGTGCCTAAAATTTATTCCAACCGTCAATAGTGTTTTTCTACTGTGCCAACTTAAAATAATATGTTTACATCTTCCATCATATTCATATCTTGTGGGACTTGAGGCTAATCCAAGTGGGCGGTTGGTAGGTGATCTGGCATAGTTTGTTCCTCCTTTCCCATCAAACATATATCCTGTTCCTTATCTCTCCTCCTTTTTTCGTGTTTGTTTCTCTATTGTAACACCTCTAATCTTCGGCACTTTTATGACCTAAATGAGTTGCAAATGTCGCGATTTCCTTATTTCTCCTCCTTCTTTTGTTTATTTTCGTGTTTGTTACTTTCAATATTGGACACTTATATGACGTAACTGAGTTGAAAATACCGTAAAACTCTAACGAAAACTAAACAATAAACCTGAATCTATCTGTCCTCAGAAAGCGCGAGAGGCCCGCATCAACATGGCTAAGAACGCCAGCAGCGCAGGATTTATCAGCGCCAAGAAGAGAGCGGAGGAGATGATGATGGCGAGGGATGCGGGCATGGACGTTGACGAGAACCACAAGGGGGACATCTTTGAGATGCAGCATCATCACCTGCTCACTTGCTTAGAGAAAACCACGGTCAGTGTGTGTGTGTGTGTGTGTGTGTGGAAAGGGGGGATGGGGGGGGGGCTTTATATCTATTCAACATGCTGAAGCATAAGCCTTGTTCCTGTCAACACTTTCAAGTTGTCGTTTGACTGTTTGTGTTACGTTTCTGTTCTACTTTGTTTCATTTCAAGGCTGCTTGTATGTGCATCCTCTTTTATGCTCCTCTTTATACGTACTGCTGTACTGTTGCAGTGTGATTGATGGTGGTGGCTAAATTGTTGTTGTTGTTGTTGCTGTGTTTGCTGCTGTTATTGTTGTTGTTGTTGCTGTTGTTGTTGTTGTTGTTGCTGCTGTTGTTGTTGTTGTTGTTGTTGTTGTTGTTGTTGTTGTTGTTGTTGTTGTTGTTGTTGTTGTTGTTGTTGTTGTTGTTGTTGTTGTTGTTGATGG